>NC_091823.1:46150858-46450858 GCF_038994185.2 Dermacentor albipictus | reverse complement strand
ACGGGAATAATATAGTCCCGCAACGAAACGCCGCTGGTCGGGACCACCTACGCCTATGGTATGGCACGGCGCTCCGCAAGCGTGAGGTCGCTAACGCTAGCCTGATTCGACAAGCAGCTAAAATATATGAAAAGTCTTTCTAGAACTTCTCTGGAATCTTGCAGGAGTCGGCTGCATTTCGTCTGCTATATGGCGGACCAGGAGTTCCCGGCACAGCGTCCGGCGCATTGGTAGCATCTTGGTCAGGGCCCGTTGGCATCCTCAATATAAGCTGAAACAGCACGACCGATACGAGTACACTTGTCCTGTGGTGCGCGTTTTATTTCTTTGAGCCCTCGCTTCAGTCACGCTGTTCCAGCTTACACTGTCTGGTCGATGTTTCAATAACACCGCAGTGTCTTGCGCACGCTCACGTTGCTACGACACCGCTCGGTGTTTCACAGCCTGCCGTATTCGTTCGTTATAACAACGAGTAATGTTGCGCCGAAAATTCGCCGTACCGAAAAGCTACAAAATAGGCCCGGCAAAAGACAACCTGTGAGCGTACCCGCCGGCACTTTCAAGATCCGTCTATAGTCTCTCTCTCTCCTCAACGGGAATAATTGGACGCGTCAAGCTGTCCAATCGATCGTGAACTGACCCACCGCAGACATTTATGGAATTGGGCCCGCACTCTATCCTAGCACCCACAGACAGAAAAAAGAGGAGAAAGAAATTTCACGTTATCAGAGTTTGAGATGGGGGGAGGGGGGGGGAACACGCAATGCCCATTCCTAGAACATGCATGGCCGCGCTGGGACCGCAGATAAACGATGGGACATGCGGTCACCCCGCGCCCATACTAACACGCCGTAGCCAAATAGGTGGCGCGCGCCAGTAGCTCAAACCCGTTCCCAGCAATGCCACTACTTCCACTGTTATTTCACCCTTTATTTTCTTCGTCTCCTGCGTGAGCCTCGCGGTGCAGCGTCATGTCAACGGTGCACGGCTTCACGATTGACACACGGCGTCGTCGCGCCGTCGACTCGGGATGGCCACGCGGCGCGCGCAGATCACGTCTGGGCCGAGTTTAATGACCTTCCGCGGCCGTCGCCGCCTACGCCCGCCGCCACCGCTTCCTCATCGACGCCCCGCTCCCTCCCACAACGGCACCGCAACGACGCGGTGGCATTCGCACACCGTCGCGTTCGACTCGGCGGCTGTGCAGCAGCTCGGCGCTGCCTCATCGGCCACGCAACGTTGGGACCCGTCGCTGTGAACACGGATCTCAATGAGCTGCCTGCCGCCTGAGCTACGCATCCTGCGACGATGTGTTTGCGCTAAATGAAACAACGCAGCAGAGAGAGAGAAAAGACGGTTACGTTTCCGTCATGACACGCTCCTCGCTAGGCAGAAAGGGTAAACTATATATGCTGGATGGGTACGCTTAGTTCCATAGTCGCTCGGCGAGAGAAGGACGGGTTTATAAGCGCAGTAAACAAATACAAAGCTTTTCTTCTAAAGGAGTACTGACACGAACATTGTCCCGTTTACCTTTATTTGCTGAGACAGCTGCCGACCGCGTAACACTACGGTGCCATATTTCCTCGAATGTTTAACTTATTACTTGTATCCTCTCTTAGCGATCAGTTCGAAATGCGCGCCAAATGCAGCTCTGCTTCTTGGCGTAGGGTGCGTTTTACAAGGGTTCAAAAAAAGTTCTTATACCTATATATACGTGCATTCTGCGGCATGAAGTAGAAAAGTTGTCTGTCAATGTATCTATATTTTAAAAAATAAATTCAGAATCGAATCCTCGTTACTGCCATCCACGACATTAAGGAATAGATTGGGACAAGAACTTTCCGGTTGCTGTCAAAACCAGCCACTCGCTTTCGCGCCACTTACTGCACGCCACCTGGTGAGCGGCACCTCTCGCGTTACCTGTAGACGCCAGCTGCGCGCTCACGCACAGATGGCACGACAGACTGGAGGTTTACGGAGGTTAACCATACGACAACGTTTGTATTAGCGTCCAGTGAGAGCCTCGCGACGAGATCGGTCAAGCTCGACGTACGACTGCAAACACAAAAGCGAACGCCCCTAAAGAACCCTTCACTAGAAGCGCACTAATTGCACACGGCTGTGTCCGCGCGAAAGCGAGCAACTGACCGCCAGGGCTAGACAGCCCCACTTTCGCAAAGCAATGGAAGTAAGTACTAAGACGGCCTTTCAAGCCGATTCGCGAGTGAACTTGGAGCGTCATACACTTGCATCATGTGCAGGGTCTAAAAGACGTAACGTAGGCCGAATTCGCGCATCAAAGCACTCTACGGACCCGAAATATAGTAACTAACCCAGTGAGGAGTCTCTGTATTAGAGCGGTCGCCCCATCGGAGCCAAGTAGGCTCCTGTGCCCGCTCCGACTTGCAGGTACGAGAAAAGCCCACGCGTCACCCCGGAGATACCGAGAGCGATAGGACTGCTAAGCAAATAAACTGAGGGACGAGCCAGGTTCGAACTGCCTGCCATCCACGATCAGTACCGCCAGGACACGCGAACAAAAAAGTGAGCGCGCGCGCTGCACGAGCGAGCTCGCGGAGCGGAACTCTCTCGACCCCAGACCGAGCGCGTCCCGCGGACGCGTAAACAAGAGCTCACGGGAGGCGAAGAGAGGAGGAAGAGGGTTAGGGAGCGAGACCCGATGCGGGAAAGCACAGGGGATACGGGCAGGCGTAAGGGCCCCCGCAGAAGAGAGAAAGAAGCCTTCGCTGGGTAGAAGAGGGGGACGAGATCGAAGCCACGCGCGCGGAAGGGAGGAGACCGGTTGTAGGGTGCCTCGATGCACGCCCGGCGCACATCGAGGCACCCTAACCGGTTGCACCGCCGAGCGACAGAAGAGTCGAGCGGCCGCTGGGCGGGGATCGTTCCGGGAACGCGTCCCGCAAAGCCGCCCAGCGTAGGTTCGCACGGTTCAGCATCTTCCGTCTCCCATTGCACTTCGACTGCTCTCCCCACGTAACCTCCAGCGCCCGGCCTCGCTCTCCCTATCGGGCACGCGCTAAGCACGCTCCCTTCGCGTAAGAGACCCCCCCCCCCCTTCCCCAACGGTTCGACCAGAGAAAGAACGGCGACTACGGCGCGATGCAGCCCCAGAAGCACACGCGCGCTTTTATTTTTTTCGTCGTTCTTACCGCCGCCAGTCGTCACCACCGAGCGTTCATGTGTGTTATTGGTCGCGGGAGAAGAGAATAACCGAAGGGGAGGCGACGAAGCAGGGGGGAAAATACCTAGAAAGACGGCAAGGAGCACGGGAGAGGGCGAAGAATGGCTTAGCATGGCTGCTTTCAGCGCCCATTGACGGCATGAAATAATGTATAAAGGAACACCGACACGTGTTCGTGCGCATACAGCGCAGGGAGAGAAGGAGAAGCAAAATAAAAGAAGCGGGGAGGCAACGTAAAACATCAGAACAAAGGCCAGATGAACATGGCTTGCTACGCCGAAGTATTCGTATCCCCTTCTGGCCTCCCTCTTTCACTTCCCCTTCCTTCCTTTTTTGTAGTCTTCCAGCGTTTATTTTTTCCCGTCTTTTTCTGTTACTGTGCCCTCTGTGCGCCGAGTGTCTCTCTCACCCGCCGTTAGCGTTTTCCTTTCGTTCCCTTCTCTTCGAAAGAGAAAGGAGGGTCTGTGTGTGTGTGCGGGGGGGGGGGGGGCGATTAGCACGAAGGCGGCAAAACCGAAGCGGCCGTCTCACATCTGCCGCAGCTGATGCGGCGGCCGGCACGCGCTCGCGGCGTGGCACCAGAGGGAAACGTTGGGACAGAGGAGGTTGGGGGTGGAGGTTAGAGGGCGCGCAGTCAAGCCGCCCCCCCACCACCGCATCTCTCTCCTCTTTCACATGTTCCACCCCGTGGCCAAGCGGCCAAACGCTGCCAGTGCCCGAAATCCGTTGGCGAGACAAATCACGAAACGCTGCCCTAGGTCCCGTGCCGATTTATTACGCTGATTTCTCACTAAATTTTCGCTTTAAGACTGCCTTTCTTTTCGGGTCCGCATCGTTCAGCAAGAACCACGTAGATCTGAATACAGCGAAGCTTGGATCCCACCAGGAATAATTTAAATCAAGTCAGGCATGGATTTCAAGTTAAGGTGGATTTTCTGAATACGGGACTTAGTCTGAGCCGTCACTGTTGTAATATCCCCCCGAGTCCCAGGTCTCTATGTTGAGTTCATTTGCTGGGATCTAATAATGAGCTTGTGAGGTAGCAGCAGTAGCGGATGACACGAGCATGGCATCGTCTCTCGTAGCTGTTAGCTGAGGACGAGGACGAATGCGATGTTTATGATGCTTGTCGATGGGAGTTGTAACGTTGGCGAAAGATGTGCGCACAGGAAAGTACGACACATATACAAACAGATTTAAAGCTCCTGTAATCTTTGTCTCACCGCGGTGGATACCTATTAAGGAAATGGCCAAGAATAGGCACTTACTCAGGGGCGCAAGTTGTCTATTCTGCGAGAAATGTTACTTACGTACTTACACTAAATCTGGAGAATGTAGGCAAAAAAAAATGCATTAAAAACGCTTCGCGCCATATTACGCCTCGTTTTCCGGTCCTTAAGTTGCGAACAGGTAGCGAAACCAACCCATGTCTGCACAAGCTCGCTCCTT
Organism: Dermacentor albipictus; assembly: GCF_038994185.2. Lineage (NCBI taxonomy): Eukaryota > Metazoa > Arthropoda > Arachnida > Ixodida > Ixodidae > Dermacentor > Dermacentor albipictus. The sequence continues at coordinate 46,446,204 of NC_091823.1, read as the reverse complement.
CGATGGGGAGCGAGGGTACAGCACAGTGGTGTTCCATATTGCTCCGGATGAACCAATCAATTAGGCAATAACAATAAGTGTTCTTCGAACGATGCGATCTTGCAGCGACCCCTGAGCAACAAAAGGAAGCTACGAGCGAGAAACAAAGATTTAAAGATGATACAATAAAAAGACGCAGATCACTCTGTACATCATCGTATTGTCTGAACACATCCCCACTCATTATATGATATAGGAACTTTCTTTCTCCACGCATACGTAGGTTGCGTCATCCATGACTAAAACCGTGACTTAATGATCGTTTGCTACGGGCAATATGAGTGACTTAAGGCCCGATTTACTCTTGGCAAGTGAGGCATGGTCCATGCATTCTAACAAAAAGCAGAGAGGAAAAAAAAAACATGTTGCCGTACGACGCACTATATGAGGACTCTTCTTACAGAAGAAGACTGAATGAAGAGAAAGAAAAAAAATCCTTTCCAGCGAGACGCCGCTGTATCTTTCTCGCGGTTGTTGAACACACCGCGGAGAACTGTAAAAGCAAACAAGGCCACGAATTCACTCCGAAATCAGAGCCTCCCTCACTCATTGCGAGCACCTCTGACCAGTCGCTGCCTCCTATGGTTGTTTTTTTGTCGCGTCTTTCATCTACTGCTGCTGCTGCTGCTGCTGCTGCTGCTCCCATATGAGGCCAGCGACAGGCTCAAACTCGGTTGTAGGCCAAACCGACCTCGCCGCGTTACGCTAGCCGACGGCGAACGAGTAACCATAGACGCCACTTATCTACTGAAACAAGAGCGGCGGCTAAAAAACACACGAAACGAAAAACCGGTGTCACCGACTTGCTCCCGCACTGCGCGACAAACACACGGGTCTTCCCGGAAAAGGTACTGCCGTCCCGCGGAGGGCGGGGGGGGGGGGGGGGGGGGGGGGCTGAAACGAGGTGGCCGGCCGTTCCGATTTCCGAACAAACCGTCGGCGCGACTCCACGGACGCGCAGGTCAGGCGCGTGCGCTTTATCGGACGCGGCCAGCGCGGAATATCGCCATATCCTCGTCCTCTGTTTTCGCCCCGGGTGTAATCCTTGCATCGCGACGACCGCCGGCTCAGCTGCTACCGGAGACATAGGCGCCCATTAGCCCTCTGACAAAACGGCTCATCTCGGGCGAGTTTCTGATCCGCCCCGAATGCCTGGAGCGTCGTTCGCCCGCGGCCCAAAGGCGGCGGCTGCTAAGACGATGCGCGCCGTCCTTTGAGTACACTGCACTCGCGGGGCCAACCTCAATGCTTTTTATGGCTGTCTGTAGAAATTAGCTCAGCGCAAAGTCATTCTGTACACGGTTTATTACAGGCGTTCATCGCTGACTGTTGCGCCAAGCGCGCCCTATTACTCCGGTAAGCAGCGCACCAGCAACTCTACACACGAGCACGAAGTACGCGGCAACGCGCGCACTGGAATAAGTCACAGACTGTGGCTACTGGGGCTTTCGGAAAGTTCCTTAACGTCCTCCCGCTTATTGTTAAAAATGCGCACGGTTACATCATGAGGGTGCGTTCAGGTACCAAGAATATGAAACTTAAAAAAAAAATTCTGGGTTTCTACGTCCTGTCAGGATTGGGGGCTCAATCCCGTCGCTCGTGATCCGTTGTCAACATCGGAGTCCGGCATGAATTAGAAGGTAGCTGGCCCATGCCGTCGTCCAACTTATCCACGCTGAGGACGTTGATGAAGGGAAGGACTGCTTCTCATCGAGAACGAGGAATATGGGTTTATTTACAGTATTTATATCAGTCTAACATGACTGTTTGAGAAAGTACATCAGTCTAACATGACTGCTTGAGAGAGAGTGTCAGTCCAACATGACTGCTCAAGAGAAGTGTGTCGAGCATCCGCACAACAGCAGTTTTTAAACACTCCGTCCTCCGGCCATACAAGGCGGCGAACGTTCGTTTCGTCGGCGCAAACTAGCCGCCTCCCGCAGGACGGCCTACGCACACAAAGGCACACACGTCCCAATGTTCGCAGCCGACGTCAGAGGGGCCCCGTAGCACTCGGAGCCGTTCCGGGTAGCGCGTTGGGGAGTTTGGGAACAATAGTTGGCCCGCCGAACTCATTCCGTCACAAAGTCTATTTAGTCACACTGTGGCTAGAAGTTGGCGGCGAAGCTCCCGGTATGTTGCCGTCATAGTCGTAAGCGGGTGGCAATCTTGCACTGCAGCTGGCCATTCTTAACAGCGCCGGGAGGTTGCCGTCATTGTCGTAAGTGGGTGGCAATCTTGCACTGCAGCTGGCCATTCTTAACAGTCCCAAAACCACGATCCGATTATGAGGAGAGCATCAATATTGGACAAAATTTTCAGAGGGGCAGTCCGGATTAATTTTGACCACCTGGGTTTAACTTTTACCAAGGAAATGAAACCAAACACGACATTTGCACGGCGCAGATGATAAGCGGAGAGAGCAAGCAATCCGGACACCGAAGCATGCTCAACCGTGACATCGTGGCTCAGCCCCGACTGAACGAACCTCGTAGCATTACGTGTGCCGCCCTTGTTGTACGAATGTTTACTAACACACCTACCTAACAACGAGAGCCCACTAACAAATGTCATTAAGGCGCCGCAATGCAGGTGGACCGGTCGCACAGGGCGCATGCGCAGCACGTCTTCGGCACGCCATGAAACCCGATGTGCAGTACCAGCCATGACCTGACAAGACACGTATTTCGTTTTCTAAAATGCAGTCAGTATTTGCTCACGCCGCTTGACAAACCCGGCCGACCAGAGCAATGCAACCAAACGACGGCCGGCCCGGTTGAGTAGCAACGCCAAGCTGTCAAGTGAGCGACCGTTCGGCTTCGTCCTCCTCTTTCGGGCATTGCGGAGCGCTCTTTCATTCTCGACACATGGTGAAACAAATTTATTTCTCTACGCTCGACAGCACAACCAGCCACTCCGGTAGGCCGACGACAGCCGTCAGCGATCAGCAGGAGCGGGCGAAGACGGCCGGTCCCGTCGGACACGTCACGAGGCCGCCACGGCGCTGCGCGGTCAACTCCACGAGAGGAAAAACGACGATCTGGCAGCGCGTCCGTTCTGCGAGGCTAACCCGTTCCTGTCCGTGCGTGTTTGTGTGCGTGTGTGGGAGGGAGGGAGGGAGGGAGGGGGGCGCGGGCAAGCGAGCGAGGTACATCGAGTTTCGTGGCGGGGACAGGGTGCCTCGATGTCAGCGCCGCCTCCCTCCGTCGTATCGTGGGGTATCAGGTACCGCTCACGCTGCTCGCACAGCTTGCGGAGAAACAATGAGATTCCGAGGCCGAAAACCTTGCCGGCTGCTGTGCAAAGCTTCTATTTACGCTGCCTCACTGAAACGGTGCACCGTTGCCAAAACTTAAGCCGGCGAAGGAGGTCATACGAAATTAGGAAGCTTTATAGTATAGTCATAGAGAAAGAAATTTGCATAGCCTCCTCGGAATTGGCCAATCAGCAAGCCAAGTGTGCACCTTCTCCCTCCGCATCGTCCGCAATCAACTACAACAGAAAAAGAAGTCGTCTCTTCGAAAACGTTGACGAATGCTTCGATAATGGCACATGGCACTTTCAGTGGCCCTAAGCGACTGTCTATAGAACCGGCGCTACCTTCTTTGCGCGGAATATAACTAGCGACCGCATCGGCGGCCCCCGAAGCTTCAGGCTTTGCCCAGACGCGTGCGCAGACGAAAGCCAGCGGGACATGCTCGCTTCCGCTCCGGCTGTCAGTGGTAGCCACGAGCGGCGGCAGCCGCGGACAACTCGTCCCGTGACCCAGCCACGAGCAGACCGGACGGGCCAGCGGGCGCTCCAGCACGAGGGCGTCACAGCCCATTCTAGCTGTAGAAGCGGCGGCGGCGGCGGCGCAGCAGCAGCAACCCACAACCCCCCCCCCCCCCCCCCATCTCAGGACAGAGCTGCCCCGATACGGGGAGGTACGTGTGCCCACTGGCAGGGCGCGTCCCACCCCTAATGGACCTAGACTTCCCCCGATAAACAAAACCCGCTCGACACTGCAGTCCGACCGCGTGTCTTTCATCGCTTTCCGCACGGTCGGATCCCGGCGGCTTTTCGGCGGACTTTGTACGGACGGGGAAGGGGGGGGGGGGAGGGGGAGCTGCCGGCGGCGATGATACACTTCGTCCATTATCGCGACAAGCGTAGCGGTTGAAAAAGTCAAGGGCTGGACGCCCGTCCGTGTTTTGGCGGCTCGCGTTTCCCCACAGCAAAATTAAATGACAAAGCTTTAAAAACCAGCACAGCAAGGTTCAAGTGACGCTCGAGGGGTTCGCAGGGCCCTCGAAGCAATCCTCCCGATTCTGCAATCTACAAATGTACAACAAATTAATTGACGAGTGTTCCTTTTCATGCGGCTTTATAGTTGTACTGCGCTGAAGAATGCGAAATCTGCGTCTTCCACGACTTTGTGCATATTAAAATTGACAGGACCAGTTATAAGAGCCGATCTGTTCTGAAGTTGTCCGTCAATTTACTTATTCATCGGACGAATTATTAAATGGTTGTAGACTACGATGACCTTTCCATACATGTCTAATATAAATAAGCGGTACACCGATTAGATGAACTGAACTACACAATACGCGACGGACTGTCTCCGCTCTCACAATAACGCGGACAGCCCTTGTTCCACTCGGAGGCTCCGTAGTTCTATAGGAGCAAAAATGTGGTGGCAGACGATTTGACGATGCAGTTTGCTGCACAACCACTTGTCCGTTCTTGGATCACTTCTAATTCGCTGCTTACACACATTCGAACACAGCGTAGCAGCATACCATGAGGCGAAGTCGCCTGAAAATGGGGAGCTTTAGAAAACAGCGCACCCCAGGCGTCTTTGTGTAATCAAATTCCCACGCCCTGCTTGGGTTCTTTTGTACGCCCGGTGGTTGGCTGGCGTCCCCGAACTTTGGGTGCGCAAAACCTAAAACTCCGTAATAGTGGATTAGCTCTAACCTCCGAAAGCTCACATGGGCGCCAGATTTTATATATATATTTGGAGTTTTTTACAGTGCAGCACTACACGGGTGTTATTGCTTTCCTCTCGCACCTCGATGCACGCGCCGAAGCACGGTGACAAACCTGCGACCTTTCCCCGTGTAGCAGAAAATCCGGCGTCAGTGTCCTGCGTTTAGCGTCGACCGCCGTGTGGGCGAAAAATAATTCCGAACCACGCATAAGCAGTCACGCAAGCCCTTCGTGTAGCACAAGGACGTTACTGAACTCATTGAATTTCTCAAAGTAAAATGCGTGAAAGAAATCGTAAAGTATGACTTGCAGGCAACCTACAGACGTGATACAGACGTGATAGCGTCGGACTGCAACTTGGATATACCAGAAAACATAATTCTGTTATGCGGAAACTCAAACACAAACAATTTTGCAGCGTTTCTACCATTCATAGAGCGGCGCGCCCGGTTCCTTGCAACACCATCCAGGTGGCGCTCTCATCCGCGCATCCGCTTGGTGGCGCAACCGACCGCCCCGTTCCAAAGGCGACGCTCATAACATCCATCCATTCGTCCATCTATCCGTAAAGGGGCTTTACGGAATCGCGGCCCACGCGTTTCTACCAGAAAGCTCGCCTTCGTGCATAGCGTTCCGTGCCAGCGTTTCCCGGTAAACATTACGGTTACGTAAGCTGCAGTTGCGTGGCAGCGTGAGAGGCAGTCAGGGACTTTCCAATGCTATCGCGCTCCACTTTTAAAGGCGAAAATTGAGCACACTCCATCGGTTTTTTTTTCTTTTTTAGTGAGTAGCAGAATACCATAGCGGCTTGCCCACTGTGGTAAGTGGGAGCAAACGCTATGCCACCCCCCCCCTCTCCTCCATTCGACGGAATAATGGTGGCGGCCTAGCCTCTTTTTTTTTTTGTTTAGACGCCGTAAGTGGTTTCACATGCTGTAAACGCAGTATCGAAGAGATGGTTTCGATGATAAGCTCTCTCTACAGGCGACCGTTACAAATCCGCGAGAACGTTAACTCGCTGGAAACACTGCGACAGTGAGAAAAAAAAGAAAATTCCAACGCACTCGATTTGTAATCTAACCTAAACCAAGCTTTCTTTCAAGCATCGCTTCGATTTAAATGCAAGGCAAGGAAACGCCCAATGCGTGCAACTGGATTTTATTTCCAATTTATGCAATCTCATTTTCCACGTTCTGCTTGAATGCGAATACAAGTTCCCATGGCATCATGCTATGAGCCATGGACGCAGCGATGACTTGCGGGCTAATACGACATTCTGCGATTGGCGAAGCAAGCCTCGTCAGCAGAGGTGCATGCGAACAGACGTGTCGGACATAACAACGCATGTTTAATGCTTCAACGCCTCTTACATGTCGTCAATCAATCACCCCCGCCACGAGACCACAGAGACCTCCCACCGAGTCTATCATGCAGGCGGGAGCTCCGTTGTCCCCTGTAACTGTTATTTTGCCCTCGTGCGTTCCCTCAACTCGCAACAGCTGCATGGAAGGCCCCTCTCCTGCTGTACGTCTACTCGGCCAGGCACCAGCACAAAGCCCGGAGGAAGAGGCGAGAAGCTCTTCCCACGCACGAAGCCTGAGCGCGACCGTGTAACGAGATTGGATCATCAGACTTGCACAGGCTGCATGTACGAGCGGCTCGCGTTACAAACCACATCACTTGCCAGGACGAATGTCGTGCACTGCTCTAACAATAGGCCCACCGTGTCTCCACTTTGATTACAGCAGTCTCGGGGGATTGGTCCAGGTTTCATTACGTGATCTCCAGGATCATCCAACTTTGATTACATAATTTCTGGGATCAAGCCAATTTACTAGTGCGTCAGCTCCGGGATCGGGTCAGTTTCGGTTACACCATCTCGGGAATCGGTTCACTTTACTACGGCGAGAGAAACGCGCAGATGGACCTGAAACACGGTAAAGAAAGCTTCGATACTGAAAAAGAAGGGGGGGAGGGGGGGCACAATTTGTGGACTAACTTCTTCCAGTAAGTAAATTGGTGGGTGGCTGTCTCGAAACGGGTGTCGAGCTCGTCGATTATTATACTCTTCAGGTTAATGTCAGGATTGCGCGGAAGATCGCGCCCACATACTGCTTACGTGTGAACCAACCCGGGTGCAAACGGCTGCAATGTTCTTCGCGCTTAGTTGCCAGTCGTCGTGAGAGGACTTCGATATTCTTGCGTTTGGCTAAGCTTTGTCCACGGCTTATATCTGATGCTCTGTGCGCTATGAAACGACCATAGCATCGTTTTACAGCGAAGCTGTTTATGGGTAGCCTTCCGTGTATTTTCTTGTTCTGCGTCAACAAAACTATCATCATCAACAATGGCTTATCCCTCTCGTAATGCAAAGGCTGTGTGCGTGTGTGTGAACGAGAAGGAAGAGGGGGTTCGATTTTTATTTATTATGGAAACGAAGTGGACGAAAAAAAAAGCTGGCCCCAGGTGAGCTACGAGCCCACACCTTCGAATTACGCGTGCGAAGCTCTTACCAAGAAAGCATGTTCCACATCCGCCGCCAATGTTTGTGAGTGGTGGCGCTGGCTAACACTCCCGGGATTAGTTCTACCAGTAAAACACAAATACCCCAGGAAATGGATGGGAAAGCGGCGCCGCGGTAGCTCAGTTCGTAAGAGCGTCTCACGCGTGACGTGAAAACGTGGGTTCGTACACCACCCTGCGGCCAATTTTTTTTTCAGCCAGTTTCATTTCCATTAATTTATCATTTCTTTAACTCAATTAGTAAGTAGAAGTAATTTCCCCTATGTTGTCATCGATGCCATTTGTTTGTTGGTGCGTGCGTACCTTTTGTCACGATGACCACCAATCAAGGCAATAAATGTGTTCGCACCTTTGTTCAAAATTCTGCGTCACCTCTGTGCGGTGTGCTAAACAGCACTGCTGGTCATCCACCTTCACAGAGTTGAATGGCTCATGATTTTTTTTTTTACATCATTATATCGACCAAACGTCGGGCCAATAACTACTGCAATCAGGCTCGATCTTCCCTGTTTACACCACGGTCCGTGCGAACGACCAAGCGCGGAGCAACGGGAACATACGTTCATTATTTCTTACAGCACTAATCAGAGCTCACACTCAGCAAGCACTGTCATGGGATCGGCGTCATAAGGCAGCAGCAGCGGCAGCACACGCACGTAACAGTCATCGGGGAGTATATCGAACGACACCTCTCGTACGTGTGCGTTTGACCGCGTTTTATTTTCGCCTTCGAGGCGCGTGCGCGTATCCCTCAGCCCGCGAGCCCCCCCCCCCCCCCTCCCCTTCACCCCCCCCCCCCCCCTTCTCCAGAAACATCCCACTCCGCAACGGGCGAAGCCCCGCTGTACACGCGCGGCTGCAACACCCGGGGACTCGCACGCAGGCACTGCACAGGAAAGAGACAGGCAACGCTTCGCAAGGAAACGAGGCCGCGCGAGTGCGCGGTAAGGCTACACCACCCTGTTTGTTAGCCCCCAGAGCGCGATTGCCGGTCGCCTTGGCCGCGCCGGCTACACTGCAGCAGCCTCCGCCGCCGCCAATGTCAAGGTAGCGGTGGGTATACGTATACTTGCGGGGAGCAAACGACCCGGCGAGCGCTCGCGTTCTGCCTCTCTCTCTCGAGGGACCGCCGGTGACAACATGACGCACGGACGCCGACGCCGCCACACTGCAGCAGCGATTGCGCGAACGACGACGCGCCTCGGATTTCGTGCCACCCAACACCGGCCGCGCACACCCGTACACACCCACACACACTCTCTCTCCCTCAGTTCTTCTATCGTTTGTTGGAGAGGAGCGTGTACAGAGATTTACGTCTTGGTTGACCTCCCTGAGACACAAACACGCGCACTAATAAGAGACGACGTCGGTTGAAAGACCCAGAAAAGAAAGAAAAGAAGAAAGGTCGGATTACCTCACGAATATCTGTGCCGCGGCGTTATAAGCGTCATAACACGGTACAAGCCACACTGTGCGGTGCGCTGAAGTTCACGGACGAGCGCGAAACGTCTGGGGGCCACCTATAACGCGGTCGTTACGTAAGCGGCTGCAAACGAGGCTGCGCGACGCGGTTAAGCGCGCAACCATACGGCTGGTTTTTATTTAAGCAGTTACGCGGCCTACTGACCCACTTCGTTTGCTGCTGGTCGCGGCCCTCGACTGATGCAGGAATCGAAGATGGGCCGTACACAAGCGCAGCTGCCGCAGCGCGTGACGGTTATTAACTGCGGGCGAGCGTCTTGTCCGAAACGGAGTTCGATGATCTTTCCTTTATAACCAAACGTGAGGCGTTGTTCCATGTGCAGCCTCCATTCAGGGGGCAGCTGCTCAGGCGCTTAGCAACGCCCAAACAGAGGCGCAAGGAACGGCAAAGAACTTAACAGACGCCGACACGTCGCTTGGTCGACGACGAACCTTCGACACGAAGAAACCCGCGCAGCAAATTATATACGGAAAGGCGTCTGACCCCTAGTACAGCTTGTTTATTAAAACACCTGATTAATGAAAGCCGCTGGCACTGCTATCACAACGCCAACAAGAGTGCAGGGAGTAAGCTCGTCTCAACGACAGTGGCAGCAAGTGACATCTCGCTATCCTCGTGCACCAAGTCACGAAACGCACCGAGAAAAGCAACGGAATTTTCTTGGCGCAAATTAAGCACTTACGCGTTCAAAAAATTCAAAGCGCAGAAAAACGCGTTCGTCACCGAAGAATAAGCGACCTGCCACGGCAGGTCAGCGTAGCCGTTGGAGTGCAATTCTAGTAGTCGCAAGGTCGCGCATGCAATTTTTGGCGGCCGTGGCCGCGGTCGCATTTCGGTTGAGACGAAATGCGTAAAAACGGACAATGCGGTGACAAAAGGCATCGTTTCAGTGTCTATATCGCAGAGGTTTCTGAGACTTCTTGCTGTTTACACCTAGCATTCCTCGCGGCAAAATCCCTCGAATCATACGCGGTTCTTTAAACTTCTCAAGTTCAACAAAATGTGTAACGGTACCGTGCGGGCCACGCCACGACGGCTGACGAAGTGTTCGAGAAACTCATCTACATCGAAGGACACATTTACGACGGCTCTCGGTACTCATTCCGGGCTTCCTCCGCGCGAGCACATGCAACCGCACGAACGACATTAGACGTAAAACCAACTCGCCGGAAGAACTAAAGTACTGAAGAAAGCAAACCTAATACTTTTCGACAGTCTGTTTATTCAATATTTCGCGCGTGGTTGAAGTAACTATATTTATTATATTGTACAAGGGCGTGTACCAACGAGAGTGATAAATCAAAAGCGGACAGCATTTCTTGATGAACCACAATCAGCACTCTGCGTCGGTCAACGAAAGCAGTGCTCATAGTATGTCCACGACGAGGCCAAATTATCGAAACGATAATTGATGATTCGGTCCGGCTTCGCAGGATCTAATGATGTTCCCATTTATGTTAATGATCACCTCACCCGAGAAAAGTTGCTGTTTGCTCAATAACTGAAAACAGGACAAAGGATCGCAATTTCTGTGGACTGATAATTGCCAAATAACACCAAAAATAGAAGTGCGACAGTCGCGTCCTTCGTATCTTGTCCGAGGGTGATTTATCTGTCTTCCGGTAGTTATGGAATGGTCAAGGGACTAACCTATTTTGTAGCACTCGATAACGTTATCTTACTTTTCAACTGAGCAACTCCATTTTCTTTAGAAACCCATGCCTATCTGCGATGCACTTTAATGCGCGAAGTCTTAAAAGAAAAAAAGCACCATGATGAAATCTACAACTTTTTAGCATTTTTATACCACACATTTTCTCTTATCTTCATTTCCAAAACTTAGCTTTCACATGTAGCTAATAACTTTCGTTTTCCCTCTTACCCTTCCGAATACTGCTACCTCCCCCATCAGAGCTACGGAGGTGTTGCGGTTTTTTATCTGCATATGTACGTTAAAAACGAAGACTTCGCATGTCATTTTCAGTGTCGAATTTTGAAGCTGTGTGGATTGAACTAGAGGATGCGAGCCAGACAATTGTCGGTTGCCGGTGTCGCTCACCTTCATCTACAATATATGCTTTTCGCAATGACTTGAAACACTGCACTTGGTAACTTGTCTTCAGAAACGAAAAATGTTGTGCTTTTTGGTGGCATTAACATAAATCCTTTATATGACTGCAGCACTGCTACTACTGCCTACACTAACTGCCTTCGCGGATTCGGCTTCGAATCGTTGGTTTCCCTTCCAACTAGATGCAGTTTAGGGGCTCTTCCGCCACCTTAATAGACCACATATTTTCCAACCTTGTGCGTCCTCCAGTTTGCGATGTACTTGATAACACCACTGACCACTTTCCTGTCTTTTTTAATATTCCTTATCAATTATACAAACCCTGTCCTGAATTATACAAAGGCCGTGATTAATAAAGATGACTTCATCGCTCGCGTTAGTGAGCTAAATTGGTGTTCTCTGATTTAAGAACGCGTTCTTAAATTCGGTATTACTTTCGCTATTAAATGTCCGTGCAAGCCGGCCCTGGTCCCGCAGGAGAGCTCGGGCCCAGGCTCCGCGTTGGCGAGGCATGGCGCGCTAGCCTCGAAACGAGTGAAGCAATAGGCAAGCACCGACGCTTCAGCCTATCTAGGGCGCAAAATAATGATAAAATAAAGGTTAGCCGTATTTTGCTTCCGCCCTATCTGCAAAATAATAATAATAACAATAAAGAAAACTATGCGTGCAAATATTACAGCTGCATAAACATTATCACGTCCACAACGACGCATACAGCGCTGCAGCGCAATCTACTAATTCACAAGAGATTGCAAAATCTGGCGCTGTACAGCATGCTTTTATCGTGTTACCTGGACTGACCAAAAAATGCTGCCGCGCAGAGAGATGTTCACCCTCTCCTACACAGGCGGCACTTGCTTATTACTTGTTGCTTTCACTGCACTGCCAAGGTGCAGAGTAAAAAGGAAAAGAAAAGACAGCTAATTCCTTCGGCTGCACCAGCTAATCAACCGATTAGCTCTCAGGTTGACGAAACTGAATCATATAAACTAACGTAAGGGTCCGTAAAGAAGCTGGCTGGCTTTCCTTGTTAGAGTGAAGGCTTTCGTTACATGCGAGGGAAGACTCGGAAGAAAGACAAGTGCGCAATAATGTGCAGCAACAAAAAAGAAAGAAAAAAAGAAAAAATAAACAATTAACAGTACAGAAGACGGTGACTCGCAGCTTCTTATAAGGAAAAATCCAACTTCATCGCGGCCTTTGGAGCCATCCACTCGGGCACGTCATGTGTCATTCGGTTAATCGGAAAGTGAGCTCAATATTTGTGAACGTTTCGCATGACAGGCCACAACACGCGGATTAGTTTAATTAGGCTGACGGCTTATTATTCCTTCTTTAACCGTTGTCTGAATAAACAATGAATGAATGAATGAATGAATGAATGAATGAATGAATGAATGAATGAATGAATGAATGAATGAATGAATGAATGAATGAATGCTTTATTTTTTTCTCACAGAGGCAACCACCCGCGGTCCTCCGGTACGCCCAGCAAACTAAAGACGACGACGGCGTTTACGCGACGACCGCGAAAAGAACGGCAAGATCCTTTAAAACTTCGCACCGCGAAAAGTCGAAACTTCTCTTTTTCTCTCAAACACAGCGCATTGTACACAAAGAAGGAGAGAGACAAGGGGAGGACGGGGGACGGACGCGCATTGTTCCGTACCGGCCGCTCAAGTTCGTTCACCTCGGCCGCTGGCTGGAGCGCAAAAGAAATGTGCGCGATTCACCCCTTCACGTTCCCACACGCCGCGGTCGTCAATTTCCTCCTCGCCTCACTCCTTTCTCTCTCTCTCTCTCTCGTTTTATTCCTCTCGAGACCCAACAACCGGTCGGTCATCTATCGTGCAAACCGGTAGCCACGGCCACGGTGGCCACGGCTCACCGACCGACGCACCGCTGCTAATCACGTCGCGGACACACGCTCACGGAGGGGACGGCCGGCGAAACGCACGTGAAATGACGTCGGCGCAACCAGACGGCTACATTAATTGCCCAAAAAAAAAAAAGAAGAGCCTAAGAAGCGTCATTGCTTCGGAAGCACCAGCGGACAACAGTTGGCGGACCTGTAGAACAGTTGGAGAAGGCGATGAAACGGCAGCACGGGAACATGAGTGGGCAGCCCCATCAAGTAACCAGGTTTAAACTAACCCTAACTATCAGGTTTAGTTCGTCGACGGTAATCGATGTACGCATGAAACACGAAAGAACAAAAGAAAGCAAGACATAGAGAAAAAAAAAGGACTTTTTTCTATTAAGAAGGCTGGTAACTACGGGCCTCACAGGAAGCAATTTCCTTGCCAGTGGGGGTTTGATGGATGACACTTTTTTTATCGAAAGAAAATTTGAGGCCCAGGCCGCTTAGTTACAAATGTGCCGCATTATGTTTGCATCGCGTCCACGTATTTTGCGCACTCCGCCTTCCGCGGTTTTCGAGACTTCGACTGGGCCCACGGTGTATCACGCCCAAAAAGTAGAGCGCCGTGGTGTCCTCCCATACTCGCCATTGCAGCTGAAAGGTATTCGCAGGCAAAACTCGGCGCACCTGCGTGGCTTCGGTATCCGCCGCAGGTAAATACATCCTGTGCCTCAGTAGTTCACGTCCCACGAGTTTCGACACGACTTCGTCGGCGTGCATATAAATAAAGGTCAGCAATGAAAACCACGCAGGCAAGATGGTTTTTTTTTTTTTGCAACTTCAGGCACAAGCACAAACGTGACGGTTACACAGACACGGTCTCAGAACAAGTACGAAGTGCCTCAAAATGGAAGCTTGGCGTTTAGTGTGCGTCATTCTGTTCCGTCATATCGCGGGTTATGCAAAAGAAAGGCGACTCGTTGCGCAAACAACTCGTAAACAAAGTCGCGAGAACAGCGCGCAAGGCAGGGTGACAGTTGCCGTAAGCAGCGCGTGTTCAGTAGCCGAGCACCACGAAATCTCTTATACAAAAAAAAAAAATGGTAGGCGACTCTAATCTTTGACTTACGTCTCTCTTAATGCCGCTCGCGCCTCGGCGTTGGTGTTCTTTATGTAAACTTTAGGCAAACGCAACGCACGAACCGAACTCGGATGAAACTGTTTTCCATTAATCAGCCGGTTAAATGTCATGTCACTTGTGTGACGTCATTACTTCCGCTTTTTTACTTCCGGGTTTTCAGGAATTTTGCCAGAGTCGTGCTCACGTGGCGGGGTCTTGTCAGGATTGGGGGCTCAATCCCATAGCTCGTGATCCGTTGTCAAGATTGGAGTCCGGCATGAATTAGAAGGTAGCTGGCCCATGCCGTCGTCCAACTTATCCACGCTGAGGACGTTGATGAAGGGAAGGACTGCTTCTCATCGAGAACGAGGAATATGGCTTTATTTACAGTATTTATATCAGTCTAACATGACTGTTTGAGAAAGTACATCAGTCTAACATGACTGCTTGAGAGAGAGTGACCTGAGCAGCCGCACAACAGCGGTTTTTAAACACTCGGTCCTCTCCCGATACAAGGTGATGCGAACGTTCGTTTCGTCATCGCAAACTAGCCGCCTCCCCGCAGGACGGTCTACACACACAAATGCACACACGTGCGAAGGTCCGGAGCCGACGTCAGAGGGGCCCCGTAGAACTCGGAGCCGTTCCGGGTAGCGCGTTGTCTTGCGTCTTGGTCGGTGCGTGGGAAGCAGCGCAAAACGGCGTTCCCGCGGCAACTCGCGCACCCGTAGCAGATCAGGTCCGCGTTGGGGAGTTTGGGAACAATAGTTGGCCCGCCGAACTCATTCCGTCACAACGGCGATGAGGCTAGAGGTTGGTGGCGGTTTCAGCACAAAGCCTGCTTCATCGAACGCATCCTAGCTGAAGCGACGGAGAGTGGGGGATGCCCGTATTGTTCCCCGACACAAAGTCGATTTAGTCACGCTGTGGCTAGAAGTTGGCGGCGACGCTCCCGGAATGTTGCCGCCATAGTTGTAACTGGGTGGCAAACTTGCACTGCAGCTGGCCGTTCTTAACAGTCTCTAAAGTCTACCATTCTGTGCTTTAGTGTGCGGTAAAGTGATTTCTAATTCTAATTATTCCAGACACTTCAGTAACTCAACTTGTAACTAAACTTATGCTCTGATAAGGAAACCCATTAATTCTGTACTGTGCTATTCTTTCTCTTTTTCTGATTTATATTGAATTTCCTCCCCCGTCGTCTCAGGCAGTGAATCGGAAGTGCTGCGCAAGAAACATGAGTCTCACTCGATGCTCATGCCACTAAGTGCCAGTGGGAATGACACGCGCCAAGAGGCCTTGAATTAGGGAAGACGGTTATCTTACCGCAACGCCCGAAACACATGCGTGCCAACGGTGACTTTCTTATGCTGATTTGATTTTTTTTTTTTCGGGATAGAGCGGGGGTGAAAAACAAAGTCCGCGTCGAAACGCCCAACGTCGACTTCGGATAAGGAGCCGCCGCGCATAATGCGCATGTATAGGCGCTCTCGGGATGAACAACGCTGCATGCCTGCTGCTCCGACGCGACCTCCAAGCAACCTCGAAAGGCGCTCCGCCAGTTTCGTTCCAGAAGAACACCTCGGTTCGAGAAGGCAAGCCAGAATTGCCAAGCAGACATAACCGCGTCAAGTCAGCATTTCTGCGAGAATGGCTACGGCATTGCGCCACTGAGCACGAGGTCTCTTGCTCGATCCGGCCGCGTTCCGATGGAGGCGGTGTGCAGGAAGAATACGCCCTGCGTACCGTGTACACTAAAGAACCCCAGGTGGTTAAAAATTTATCCGAAACTCTTCCCTACTGCGTGCCTCGTAAGTGTGCAGTTTCGGGACGTTGAATCCGGCCACTTAAATTTATCCGAGGAGCGAGTCCAGCGGGCAGGCGAAAACACCTCCGCCTATTAAAGCAAGCACTCTTCTACTCAGTTCACCGACACGCACCACGACAGCTTAAAAAAGCCTTCGCGAAAGCTCAACTATATGGTCACGTTACAGCTGGCAACTCCACGGGACGACGTTTAGGCACAAGGCCAAGATTATTTTAAAGAAGAAAAGAAAAGAGAACGGTGGGACCTGAGATGATGGCGCACACGGAGGCCCTCCACCTCCTTAATCCAGCAGCACACCGCGTGTACGACGTGTCGCCCGGAAGACCCTTTCGCCCCGGCATCCGCGACTCGACGGGCGCCGCCGACGTGACAGGCCTGGCGAAGCGGCCGAGAAAAGCAGCCGTCCAGCTGCTTGCTGCTGTTGTTGCGAGCAGCGGGGCCGCCGAGGCCAAGGAACTTGGCGACTTCCGGGAGTCATTCACCACCGCCAGCCAAGGCGACGGCAAAGAAGGAAACGAACAAAATGTGAAGGTGCTATCCTCTCTCGCACGGGGACGAGTCAATGGGTCGCCGCTGCCGGGGCGCGCGGGTGTGACCCTGACCTCGGCGCGCGCGCGCGCTCGTGCGTCATGCACGCCGATCGGCAGAAACGCAGACCATCCCGTATCGCCGCCGTCTTCGTCGTACTACGCGCAGCGATCGCCCCTCCCCTGGAGCGCCGAGACCGAACGGTCGCGGCCTCGAAACGGCCAGCCCGAAACGACCGGCCGGCCGTGCGGCTCGAGAAACAGCAGCAGCAAGAGGCCAGGGGCCTTCCTTTTGTTCTCCGCAGTGTCCGCGCTTCCTGCTTGAAAACTCGGAACGCGCGCTGGTTGGTTCGAACGCGGCAACGTTCTGAGCCCGCACAGGGGGGCAAACAAGCAGGTCGAACGCCGTCATCCGCGAACCAACGTGTCTACGGCGGTCCTGCGCACCGAAGTTGATATCAACGATGGTTTAGATGCGCGAATAGAACATAGTTGTAACAGCTGGAGTTGCTGCACGTTGATCGAGTGCTGGTTGAGCTCAGTTTTGACACAGCCCTGCGTGAGCGAAGCGATTCCGCGGTGCTTCAGCTATTGACTGTCTGGTAATATCTGTAGAGCTTGAGCGTGTACGCCGGGAAATCACGGAGCAAGCTGTCAAAAGCCATTTACGGACGTGGCGGCTCCTGGCCTAGTTCTGCGCAGTAGTCTGTCTTCGAGAAGGAGAGCAGAATCAACAGCATAATGCCAACGATTCGTTCGCCCCATGGGTAACTGATGCCGACGATGACGCATGTTATCTTAACAAGCATGCCAGACCAAGATGCCAGGTTCGAGCTCCATTAGAGGGCAGGGTGACATCGAGCGCAAATGGCTAGCAAACTTGGCTCCGCCAATAAAGGCGTTTCGAGGGACAGGAGGAAGGGTAGGGTCTTATTACAAACTGGGTCCACACAATAACCAGAACCAATAACCCCTCAATTCACAAAGAAAAATCACTGGGCCCTATCCTGCTTTCAAAAAGCATTCTACGTCACCCTTGCACATTACCCAAAGTGGGTTACGTTCCCGAAAGCCCTCCCACAGGCCAATCGTAAGGGCCCAGAACTCCCCCACCCCCCTGTCTGTTCCTGCCAAGGTATAACAATACCAGAGTGCGCACAAAGAAAGATAGGAACAGAAAGAGACAAGGAAGGGCGAGAATTATCAAATCTTATAGGAACCCCAAATTTGTATTACACACTGTTCTTAAGACGGCCCCACTAATAAATAATGCATACAAACATGGTTAGAAAAGCACAATGCAAACTGGTTAATAAAAACAAAATTATGCAGTCTCTATAAATGAAATGCAGATATTTGAAAATATTCAGCCCTTCTGGACAATGAATTTAATACTGACATGTTCAGCACAGTACTGTTTCCCCAATACTTCCAATAATTTGTGTGCTGTGCATGTATCATCACCCATATGAGTCGTCGAGAAGCTGGTGTAATTCAAATGGAATAAAGGCTAGTGTCAGTTAACGACAATTTCAGGCTCTTCCAATCCACAGTATGTCTCTGCTAGGATAATCCACCCAAGCGGCGTCAGATATGTGTGGAAAATAATGTACGTTATCACCTAAACTTGATCACAGGTCGTCACTAAGACTTGAAATCTCAAGTTCATAATCTGGGAATTGAAGCATGCCTCCGTCTTTTGAATTGCATTCATAAGCGCTTGCGATGTTCTCTGATTACTGATACAAGTTGCTTGCTAAGCTCAAACTTGTGACATCCAGCAACAGCGGCACACACCAAACAATGTCACTCTCCCCAGTGTGCCGTCGCTTCGCACATGGTACCACTTCTGAATAGAATGTTAAACTGCCCGCAATACCCAAGCACTCATGTTCGTATAAGCTATTTGGATAACGAAGCTCACAAAAGCATGTGTTGCAACTCCTACATGAACTTATGATTTGGGCCTTGTCACATGACAAGTGACTTTCAAGATTTCTTGATAAGTGCTGCAGACTTGCAAAGCATCAGTATGCAACGATTCCCATGCAACTCCAAGTCACTTCATGGTCACAACGCTTGTTAACCATTCTTTTTAAGAAATCTAAGAGTTTAAAGGGTCCAGAACATATTTTAATGTGATTAGCATTCTTTCCCTTCTTCGGGCATTTTGAGCCTATCCATATTCATCTATAGCCAGGCAAAACTTAAGGAGGCAGCAACATTTGCCCATCAAAAGCAGACGCACACAAGAGCCCCCATCAATGGGCGTGCTTTCTAGACTGACGTCAAGAGCCGGAGAGCCAGTGACCCCACTGACGGAGAACATGGCCGCACGCGCTTCGAACTGGGCGGGACTTTTGAGCGGTGCTATTTATTCAGTCACGGAGGCAATCGGCTGCCTCACTTGGGTCACCTTTTAGTTTTACTTTATAGTTTTACCCGACTATAGCCTCTTGCACCAACCCAGTGGCACAACCAGCTTGGGCAACTAGGTTCATTCTTGTGACGCTGTTGTAGTTGTTCCATCGCCATAGCAGCTTTGTCATCCGGCTCATCATGTCATCATTGTCACGCCTTTTACGCTGGCCAAGTGTGCCAAGTTGTCTTAACAGCTTGGGCCACTAGATATTTGCTCGTGGTTGTGATGCCGTTGTGATTGATCATCGTCATTTCAGCTTCGTCACCCCTTGTCATACCGTCATCTCAGTCACTCCAGCTTTATCTTCCAACGTTTTTCATGCCATCGTCGTCACGCCTTCTGCGCCAACCTACCGTATTTACACGATTGTAAGTCGACCCCTTTTTTTAAATTTGAAAGTCTGAAGTTGGGGGGTCGACTTACAATCGAAACCAAAACATGGCGCCGCCAAAAAAAAACGATACCAACGGGAGCTACAATGTAGTTACAATTTTATGGTTCCTCTATGGCCCTACCCGTATCTTTTCGCTATCCCGCGTGTTTGTTCGCTTTTCGGAAGGGTTTTTCAACATTTTTGAGAGTTTTACAGTGCATGCAACAATGATGGGTGAGGGGGTGTCGATAGTTGATGGAAGCGCCGCTGTTCCCATTTGCGGCGGCACCCTCAGAACGGCGGCGCTTGCGGGGAGCATCGGTAGTTCATGGAAGAGCAGACAGCGCTTGCGGGTTTCTCTTTTCTGTTAAAAGGCTAGACGCGTTCCACTTGACTGCCGGCTACGTGCTACTTCTATGCTTCCCCAGTAGTCATGAGTGCTCCAGGCCCACTAATCGTTCGGGACTCGTTCACAGCAGCGTTCAAGAGGGCTGCCATCCTTTACGCCGAAGAAACAAATCGCTGCGCAGCGGGCCGCAATTTCGATGTTTCTAAACGGGTGGTGCGAGAGTGGCGACTGCAGCGAAGCGAAATTTTCACCTGTGACGGCAAGTGAGAAATTTCCCACGTGCCGAAGTCTGGACGCTTTCCGGAGCTGTATGCTAAGTTCGCGGCGTACGTCGCTGAAATGCGTGATCGGTCCCTGCCAGTGAAGTGCGACGTGGTCATGAAACAAGCCCGGACCTTCGCCTTAATTTTAAGGTTCTGCTCCGCCGTGAGTACAACGAGTGGCTGGCGGCAGAAGACTGAGAAATTACGCTAACCGGACCTGTCAAAAGAGCCTCCCTGACGGCTGCGTGTGGTTAGGTGCATTTGGCGTGGGCTGCTGTTCTGCAAGATGTTTGCCAAATTTGAAATTTCGCTGGACCACGACGCGCTGTGGGACCGCAGCAACGATGACGATGGCAGCACTAGTGAAGACGAGTAGTCCAGTGACCATGTCAGCTACTAATAAATTTTCGTTATCGAATGCGCCCTCGGGTATGCACTCTTTTTTTTTTTTCGGTCACGCGATATGGGGGGGTCGACTTACATTCGAGTCGACTTACAATCGTGTAAATACGGTATATTCTATCTCACAAGTCGTTGGCATCGCTGCCGAAGATACGAGGCATACACAAGAGCAATATCCTTGCGCCACAAAATATAGTTCCGGGCCTAACGGTCTGATTACTGGCAGGATTGGAGTTTTATTTTTGCGTGGTACACTATACGTTACAGCGATACATGACACATTCAGACCTTTGCGCACGCACGTCGTATACCGCAAATTTAGCAGTCGCTGAGCAGACGAAGCGATGTGGATGGACACATCTCAAGGGGCATTTGGCCCTCCTAATGACTTGTCGGATGGAGCATAAATGAACCAAATTGTCTAATAGCTTGTGCCACTAAGTGCGTGCTCGTGGTTGTGATGCGGTCATGGTCTTTCCATTGTCGTCATTCCAGTTTAGTCATCTCATTCGTCATGACGTCGTCGTCACCCTGTATCCTCATACCGTCGTCATGCATTCGTTGTCCTACCATCGTCGCGATGCCATCGTGGTCATTCTATCATCCTCACTCCAGTTTCATCATCTGATTTCGTCACGCCGTCATGTAGTCATCATACAAACCTCATGTTGCCGTCAATGTCAACCCATCCTCATCACAGAGTCGTCACAGTCTTCGCTATACTGTCGTTTCGTCACCATACACTTGCCATCATCCCACTGTCATCATGTTGTCGTTGTCATTCCTTCTTCATTTTATTGTTAGTGCATCGTCGTCATGCCGACCTTGGCAAGCAAATGCCCTAGCAACAAGGACTGAATGCAGTGAACAGTGTATTCACATATAGCTGAAGCAACAGAAGGCGCAGAGTGACCCCTACCGTTATTTATAAGCGTGTTTTCAGCAATACGGAGTGTTGCCAAATTGCGTGAACCGTCGGCATCATAGTCAATAGCCATAATGAGATGGGTTGTGCTGGATTTTTTAAAACTAAATGCCTGTCACAATAACAGAGCAATAACCGGATGCTACATTTGGTATTGATAAGGAGGGCAAGCAGTAAAACAGTGTATTAGCTACACCAGGTGTACCAGTCAGAACTGCCTCCAATTATTTAAAATAGGTTTGTTGAGACAAAATAGCTTTCGCTGGCCAGGATTCACAGCAGCCACCAACACCAGGAGTTGGGTTAATATCACCCATAAAATGCTCAGTGCTTAGTTTCTGTAGTTACCTTCCAATTAGGAAATTTAGTGCACATGTTGCAATTGAAAAATCAAAGCCAGTCAGTGCCCACTTTGATTTAATTGAACAAGCACTAGTTTAGAGATACGCATTATGCGAACCTCAGGTGAAGTACAGTCTGTACCAACATGAAATGGAGCCCTTTGTCTGTGTTCGGGTAGATGTTATAGCGGACATGTAGTCAGAACCTCACTCAGTGTTACTTGCTATGTCATTTTAATGTTGTAGGATCTCCCTTGCAGAACTTTTCGTTTGGTCCAGAAACAAGGAAAATTAGCGGCTTCAAACCAAAATTGTGTGTCCCATCCCCTTCAATATTGGTTCCCTGCCCAAACTGGTTTTGCATTCACACTATGCCCAGAATGCCTTCCTAAACACGATAGCATAAAACTAGGCAGGATGTCACTGTATTGAAATGAAGAATTTTACCAACAAATATAGACTGGCAGTACAGTTACAATATTCATATAAAGTGAGCACACCCTTAAGCAGTAACAAGCTTCAATACATTTTTAACATGCACGCTAAAGTTGATCAATATAAATTAGCAAAATTTAGTTTATTAAAGATGTTATTAGCAAATATTCCATGTGTGTGTGTGTGTGTGTGTGTGTGTGTGTGTGTGTGTGTGTGTATGTACACACGTAAGTGTATGTCATTTTGACTTCAGTGTCAAGTCCTGCATTTGCCCATACCTCCTTGAGTACGTATATTTAACCGACCTCTAACTGTGCGTCCATACAGCATCTCAAAAATTATCCTGTGATCCTAGCCACCATTCTTTTTGAGCCTTGGTGTCCGGCCATGGTGCTGTCATGCCCCAAATTCAAGATTGTCTGTCATAGTGATTTAGGAATCACCAACTGCATCACTTCTTTACCCGAGGTAAACTTGCACCTTCTGTACAACAATCCATTGTTCCTATGGAATTCGAAAATGGTCCTTCCTCTTTTATTTGTCGTCGACTATCCTTCCTTCTCAAAGCAGGCTTGTATGGAATCATTCTTTCTTTGCATTTCTGCAAATTCTGTTGGTGTCACCGAATGTATTTGGGTTGTAGGTACCGTCAGTGCTCTCAATGTTCCTTGCATGCTAGATCTTGTAGCTACCGCCAACGATACTGCTGGACTATCCTCCGTAGCCTTTATTTCTTGTGTTGCCATGTTAGGATCGTGCTCCTGTTGTTTTTCTTTCACTTTTCCCATGTTGGCGTGGCTGCTCTTCCATTTTGTATCAGGGACATCCATGCTTCTTACCTGAAGTAGATTGCCCAATATTAAATCATATAGTGGCTTATCTACGCCTTTGACTATCAGCCATCAGGGGTAGTAGGGAGTAGACACTTGAATTCTGGCCTCAGGCAAGTGCCTAACCGTGCTGTCGACCATGATAACCAGTGCTGTTTCTCCTGTTAGGTCTTGCTCCCGAATCAAACTTTGTCTCGCCAAGGCCATGTTGGTGCCACTATCTCTTGAACCTATCTTGTGTGTGCACGTGTGTGTGTTACCATGGCATCATCACATGAGCAGACAGTGCTCTGGCAAAAGAAACACTTGCACAACCTAACTATGCTTTACCCCCTGTATGATGCTTCTAGATTGAACTTTTGTTCACGAAGCATATATGAATGTTTTAGCAATTTCCCAAGACAGTTTTGTAGTCAGAAAGGGTACTCATACAGCCACCATCAAGTCGTGTGGTAAGCCATCACTAAACTGGGCCTATGCTTGTGGCTTCCCATGATCACCACACTGGTTGCACCAGCGCTACAGAAACTCACATAGACGCTAGCACCAAATTTCTGTATGCTTTATCTCAAAATAAACTTGCCATGCAAGAAAGCTATGGGGCACCTGAGCCAATCAGAAGAGCCAACATGCAGATCTTGCCAATTCGCAAAATATCAACCTGCACGTCTGCAACTTTCTCAGAGAGTGGAAAAGATGATGCAGGAAAATAAACGGTCCGCCTGTCCATCCACAATAGTATTTGCCTTGACAAACATCTACAAATAATCAGGGCATATGGAGTGTCATTCACTGACACCTTGAGCTTGATAATGCCGGAGGAGAGAAATGCTCAAAGAGAAAATGCTCAAAGAGAAATCACGCAGATCCCACGCACTGTAGGAATCACGAGTAAACGAAGCTTTCACATCCGCTCCCAGAGCACGTTTTCACTCCAGCGAACTGCTCTCCCCGCACTTCGGCCATGCACCACGACCAACACAATGTAAGAAGTGTTGAGTGTCCCAAAGAAAGGTTCCCTTTAACAAACACATTCTTGGCAAATTTCCTAGGCATCATTGTGGCTTTCAGGATATTTGGTACACAGCACCTCAAGCAGTAGCAATGGTGAAAGCTCATCTTGTAGGCCTTTCTGAGCAACGCAGTGCATTTTTCCTTTTTAGACCCCCGGTGTTGGTATTTCACTCACAACTGTCCCCAATGAATGTGTCATGTGCTTCCGTCTATCCTCAGTATTCTGTAAAAGGTGCACCAATACAGCACTCCACATTGTGGCAAAGAAGTCTGTCAACTGACTTCCTTCTTGTACTAACAGTACTGCAAGGTGTTACTGAACCTATGCCTCTTCGTGAAGAATTTCATTGCTCAGTGGTAAAAATTTTACCGCAGATATTATAAACATGGTCAACAATGTGCAAAATCTGAAAGGAAATATACCGATGGCTGCCAATAAGCAGATGTAATTTTCATTCAGGGACGGTACAAGGGTGGTAAAAAGCTCCCATGCCACAGCGTATTCGACAACATTCACTCTCAAGCAATTTGCGGAGCTTCTAGAGTAATTTTGGCACTCAGAAGCTGTGGGTAGTGAAAAACAGTGTCTCTTACCCTCTTCACAATAATCTTGGGTTTCCTACAATCTGACACATGACACGCCACATGGGCACGATGTCAACGTGTTCGCACAACCTAAGGCCTGGAAACTTTTGATGCCCCCTGTACATATTACATGCAGTTATTTAAGACAATAGAAAATATACAAATATTTATGGAGCACTTCACTATGCTAAACCTATGTACCTGCAATATAGCCAACGCTTAAGCACGGAACTACATTCTATTTCATAATATGTGGTGCACATGGACCACATGTTGTCAGGTTGGTGTTTTAGCACACCATGAAAATTTCACTGCATTGCAAACTTACTTTGACACAGAGTATAGGTAAGTTGGACTAGAACTGTATGGTATGTGGGCTGTCAATGTGATTTAATTAATGCGCCTGACCATTGTAGTAAAAGCTAAATTTGTGTTCACCTTCATATTCCTAATTTTAGCAGCAGGAGGCTAGCCCACAACTTCCACACGTCACGATGTATGCTCCAGGTGACATGTAGGTGCATTCAATCATAATGACCACTGGCAAACACTCTTTCATCGGGGTCATAGCTAGAGAAGAAATATTTTCTATAATAATGCAATATCCTTGACATTCACATCAGAGGACACAAGCATTCAAAAGCGAAATCTTGCAAGCATGTACCCACTGTTTCATAAAATTAAGGCTAATAAATGAAAACCTTGACAACACAAGAGCAGTTTATGCAAATTTTGTGATGGTAAAACTGTTCTGTTTACCTGGCCAGAGGGCAAAATGTGCACGAGTGGAAACAGCACAAAGTAACAGTGTGTGAGAAAGGGCGAGACAGCTAAATAAGTCTGTCTGTCCCTTTCTCACGTCCTGTTGCACTGTTTCCATTGAAATCATGAAGCAACCAGCCGAAATGTGTATGATTCTGTAAAATGTACACTTTGTTATGGTCCAGCATAAATGAAACACTTCATCGGGCTGCTGCAGATGATTAAATCAAGCCACTGGGCAAGCACAATGCTGCAACCATGGTATTAGCAGGAAATATACCTAGGTTGTCACTTATGTGGTCACATCCAAAGCATTTGTTAATTCAGCAATTCAGTGATGGGGTTTTATATTCCAAGATTTCACTATGGTCCACGAAGGCATTATTTATAGTCGAGGGCTTGAAATGACATATTTCCTGTCTGCGGTCTTTCAATGTGCACCTAAATGCAAGTATAAGTGAATTTTTACATTCCACCCCAATTAGAATCCAGCTTTCATGGCAGTACTGCTACTCTTATAGTATTGTTACTAAACTACACTAGGATTGTATTAGTTGCCTTATTATTTTAAATTGTTTTGAAGAGTGCTCTGTTATATTGACCAGTGTGTGTGTGTGTGTGCGTGTGTGTGGAGAGAGAGAGAGAACTATCCTCCGGCCTTGGTCTCACGAGATTGGCAGTATTGAAACTAAATAAACAAACAAATAAATTCAGTGTTTATTAACATAAAGCTAGCTCTACTGCCTTAGTGGGAAAAGGCTCGTAAGGCAGCAACGGAGAAAGGAAGGATGCTGGGGAGTCGGCGGCAGATCCCGAGGATGTCCCCCAGAGCTCCTCTAAAGGAGGCGTACAACGCCTGTTTTACGGGTGAATGCACTGAGGGCCTCGAGAGCGCCCCGCACATCTACTCATTGTAGGATCCACTCCTTGGTGGAGATCAGATGGAGGCAGAGGCATGCCCGATTCCGGGGCAATGTGTTTGCTGCAGTACAGCAGCAGGACAAAATGTCCGGAGTTAACGCTTTATTGTTTTGGGCCTTGCAGCTAATAAACAAGTACATGACTTCTTTGTCAGCAGCAGAATGCCAAAGTCACACAGAAACCAGGGTATACAAAACTGTTTCACCACGGCATCTCACTGCAAAATTTATGAAGGAGGAAAGCTTGCAGATAAAGCTAACAAGGGCTGTAAGTGTTGCCTTCACACTGTGGGACCATGCAAAAGATTTTTGTGACCCACTTGAGCACAAGAAATTACAATAAATCTACACTAAAAGGAAACACTAAACCAGTAGAGGCAGGTTAATTATTCTTCCAAATTCTATTCCCATTTCTTCCGCAAAAAGATGTCACATTAGCAGAGTAAATAAGGGGCCAGCTTTCCTTTACTTTAATTTACACACCCAAACTGGCTAGAAAAAATTAAAAGAAACCTACATGTGTTTCCTTCGTAGCTTTGTTCTACTGTTGGCTGGATCACAATATTGCACACTTAATTGTCAAGAAATGAAGCCAAACTTCAGTGATGTCAGATTTGATGGCATCTTTGCTTACTGGATGTATTCTTATGCAGCAACGGCCCCCAGTCGTAGGTTTAATCTTGCTTTATTGACAATCTCACAACAATATCCCAGAAAGACACTATCAAAATTATGATGTCACAAGAAGCAAGAGTGAAGTTTTTGAGGTGGCCTGACCACCGGTCTCCTGTTTTCATTACCATTGTGGCTTAGTTAAGATTTAGAACACAGCCAAACTCACTTATTAAACATTCCAGAAATGCATAATCAAACTGAGCTTAACTTAATGCTTTTGATTAGTGTAATGAGATGACAGCAACTGCACAATAACAATGGGTTGACAAAGGTGGAACAAACATGATGGCATCACAATGACAATATGACGACAAATGCATGAGAAACATGCCTTCACTTTTGCTGTCACTGCGTTGCTTGAACATGGGTAAATATAAATAAAGCGTGATACCATTAGCCATTTAGATATCCAGTGGCTCCTTTAGCCATAGACTACAATACATCGCTTCGTATGTTAAGCAGTGCGTACAGAAAACGCTGAAGTGATATGCAACCAAAGGTATAATTATGAGGATTTGTTAGAAGTACTTTTTCCCATAGTTTGACAGCTTGGCTGTTATAACACCCACCCTGTCATTTCTAAAGTTGGGAAAAGGATCATTTGTTTTCAACCCCTCCAGCATTGCACTAACAGCAGCTGAAAACAATGGTTCTTGACCAAGAAAAGAAAATTACAAACCAACCTCTGTTTGGAGTACGCCTATTATTACCCTTTAAGAATGTGAGAGCTTTTAAGAAATAAGCAGTATTCATTTTCTAATATTAGTTTCCTAGCTCATCCACTGCAATGACAGGATGTAGTCATCATAGCACATTGTAAGTGTACCTCTGGCAATCGGTCCAGAAGTAAGAGCCTCTGTACATGCAGTGCTAGGTACAATTCTGCTTCCTATCCAAAATGTCGACCTTTATACAACTTTTTTTCGCTAAGCTTTTCCCTGAGCAGTGCAGCAGAATAACAAAGTTCTATCTCAAACTGACTTTTTTGGCTTTCGTCAAACATCTCTCTAGAGTCTCCTAATGGTCACAGGAGAGTGCCATAATAATTCCAATATTTAAGATGCATCATGTCGTCCTAAGTGTTGAAAACTGCTATGTATTTCTCAGGCATCCTTAGACCACCAGAACACATAAACTTGATGCCAAACAGCTTGGCTGACAGAATGACATCATTGGTGATTCACTGCATCATGAATAATTGTAGACACCAGAAATAATGCTACATCATATGTGTGACAGGTCTAATATACTCAAACAATGCAGAAACATTAAATGAAGATGCAGTGCATGAAAATGCTGAATATCAAACAAGAATAGCACAATTATGGGCATATTTGGGGGAGTGGGGAATACTCATCTCAATCCCTGCGAGGTAATTTCAAAAACAAATTCCCACTTATTGTGAGTCAAATAACATTATCATATGCTGCCGTGGTCGTATTGGGACCACTGAAAGCGATGTTTTAAATAAGGAGACATTTTTTTCGTAGCACAATATCACTGTAATATCACCTGGATACTACAGAAAGATAGCCCATAGGGAAGTCATTCAATTGTTACTGCTAATTCAGATTCTAATAGAGGCCTACAAACCTGTAACATGGTATTTGGCCACCATTGCAATGATTTCAAATCTTTCTTCACAACGACAGCATTGGGGTGCAAGTGCAAGTTTTGCTGAACACACTCATATCTCCATTATTAAATGGCTGAGCAAAGCACTTTCGTGGAATGACAGGCAAAGAAGAGTCACAGATTTCAGCTTCCAGATGGCCGAGCCTCGTGTTGTTATGAAGGGAACAAGGCTGCTGTAAAGGAGCCATGATCTAGTTAATTATCTAAGTTGTCTGTGCAAATTGGTTATAAAGACAAACATTTTTACACGTTTGCTGCACAAATTATAACATGCCGAGTTATCACAGTTAACGCAACACTAAAGCTAAAATTCTTTATAGGAATGGAATAGTTCTTGTGTTGGCAGTGTGCAAGACTGAACAAAGCCTTGTAAATCGCAACAATGTCAGCTCTGCCTACATTATATCATTAATGGTTTATATACAATGTTTTAACCACTCACAGCTAACACAAATGATAATCAAAATACAGCACTTATCATATGCCTAAAGAATGTAACATAGAGAAAGAGCAATCAGGGGTAGTGCATTATATGAAAAAATAGGGCAATACACCTGTAAAATAATTACAGATTCCGCCACTGTGGACATTAAGGTAGCTTACAAAACAAGGCTTCCAGAGAAATCAATTGTGGGGCAATGAGATGGAAATGACGTGGGAGGAGTTACAAAACACGCTTACGCATTGCTAAGGAAAGGCTGCAACAGACTGATTGTGCAATAGGTCTTGTGTCAATGCAATAAGCCAAGAATAGTTCGCACTTTTCATTGATGCAGGTAAATCCGCGTTGACGCGCCCACAGCAACAGGCTATAGTTAGCGTGATAGCTAAAATGGTTAGACTTCATTCAACAAGCAGGAATGGCATTTACTTGGCGATGTTGAAATGTGATATTCCTGTCAACAGGACACTTTCGAATTCTAATCGAGGCAGGTTATTGTATGGCCATTTTCAAGAGCGTTTGACTTCGACCGCACACGAAATGCTTAATGCAGATTGAGCTGAATAAATATCGACAGTGCTTGTGGCAAATTTTTTAATGTTGCTGTCAATAAAAAGGCCCCTTCTGCCATCAGTAGCAAATTACACGTGAGGCGGCGGTTTACTAAACAAAAGAATCGCTAATAACCGTCGAGACAGCTCAGGCTGCGCGCTACCTACAATCTCAATATTCACGTGTTTGCGTGCGAAATAAAGGCGAGCGAAAATTGAAAACACCTTCCTGTGAACATGTGACAAACAGAAGTAAATTCAACTGTGTACAAGGGCATGAAAAAGTCAGTTGTAAGCTGTCGACCCGCTGCAAACATGTTATCGCAATATTAACATAAAGCGCTGCCCGAGTACTACGCATGAGAAATGCGGACAGTTCACCACATGATACTACGCCAAAAGGTGGCGCACCAGCACTTTTCACGCGAAATTACGAAACGTAGGACCGATCAGAGCTCAGCCGCTGGTAGTAAAGCAAGCATATAGCAAGAATCAACATGGAACTGTTAACGCCACTGCGGTCGGCCACTGACCTTTTAGTACGATCAGTGCGGTTTATAATGCAGACGGAAGCAACGAACAAAACAGGTGACCCAAGTTGAAGCGGCAGCGGTGGAAGTCTCTAGAAAATACAGCGAAAAGGAGGTCTCGACTGTCTTCGAGGCAACATCTGGGAAACAACTACGCATGCAGCAGGGCTGCACTGGCCGGCAAACAATGGTGCCGCGCGGTTGCTCCGTCCGCGCGGTAAGGATGCGCGGGATTAGTTCGCGAACCGTGCCAAATGTCAACAACCGCAGTCCTGGAAATGAAACAGCCCCGTCGGTGACGCCATACGAACAGCGAGCGGCAAGGGAAACGCAGTGGAGAGAGATTGTTGTCAGACGCCGCCGCGCGCCGTCAAAAATTTTCCCGCGAGCGCGAGGTTCACGATGCCGCCCGCGAACGACGCTGGTCGTAGTCCAACTTACATCACGCCGTTACGAGCGAGCGAGAAGAAAAAAGCACAGCGGGGTTAAAGTCGCTTTACAAGTCCTAGTCCAGCACAGCGCCGGCGAACGCCATATTGGCGGCGAATGACGCTCCCAGGGAACTGACAAAGGGCGGACACACGCCGGAGACTGGGCGTGCGGCGCCGGCGACTCGCGGAGTGTCCCTACCGCTCTGCAGTGCATGACAATCAGACCCGCCAATCGCGCAGGTACTGCTGCGCTTCACAAAACTGTGGACGGCTGGTACTTACTCGGCCGAACCGAAGAAATCCGCACGTTTTCACGCTGCCGATCCACATGTGCGTCTGCTCGCAACCGCCATGTTTGAAGATGACAGCCCGCGTCGGGCGGCGGCGGCAGGGCACCCAAACGGCGGTTGCTACCGGTGCGGAGAAAAAAAAAAAAAGTATACGCGCGCGCGGCAAGTGCGCAAAACTTTGCCAGAATTGGCATTGTGAATCGTTGTTGGACGGTACTAATGCGAATTTAGTGGCACAACATTTCTAGAACGCTATTTTGTTTACTTCGCGCTGCTGCGAAGCGAATGAAGCCAGTGCAAGCGGTGCAACGACCGTGGCTACCGGGGTCAACTCTCAAAGTGTCAACACCCTTGCCGACCGACCGTATCTCTCTGTACGGCCGGCGGCTTCTGACCTTGAATTCGACGCTTAAAGCCAGAAAGGCCCTTTATCCTTCAAAAAACAGGTCTTATTCCTCACTGCACTGGCTGTTCCTTGCACGTGCGACATGTAACACGGAGTCTTGAGCTTACGAAAGGCCGCTCTTCTTTTTTTTTTTTTATGAAAGGTTAAGGTTATGAAACTACAGATGGTCAGCTCGGCTTTGGAAATTTCGTACGTATGCGCCAACAAATGGATAGGTAATAATTTTTACCACACGCAACTTCAGCGATGGCGTACATAATAGATAGCAATTATGACTTGGAGCAAGTGTAGGGTCGCATGTGTATCCGACATGCTTAAAGTCTTGCATGAGCATTACAATCTAGGTATCGCACCACCGGTAGGAATTACCGACAATTTTAGAATGTTTAGGCCATCTGTAGATAGCCTCGCGTACATGCACATAACTACTGCAGATTAATCGCGCCGCTACGTAGATCTATATATAGTTGAAATAACAGTTCGCCTATGACGCAAGAAAATAGTACCGCTATTAATTTTATGTAAGACATAGCCAATGGTCTGTTAGCTCTCTGTAACAGACGGCACGGCCTCCGGTCTCGACGGGACAATCGTGCTGCAATCTCCTGATAAACGGACGTTCTTTGTGTGGTGGCGCCATCTGTCGGCGTCGGTTAGTACCATACGGCAACATTCCTAGTTTATTCTTAAGTGGTAGCCAGTTTCTACTTCAAGGCCGTCCTGGTTTGGCATATCATGATAGTTTTTTCATTTGGCGTGGACGCACTGCCAAGTAACACATTTGTTAACGTCAGCCAGCTCAAATAACGATGAAAAGATACTCAATATTTCTGAGCATTGCAATCACTCGTTATAATGGGACCGCTTTGCTCGAATTATCATTACATTCACAGCATGCGCTTGAGGCCGGATTCTTCGAGGTGAAATGGAGATTAAAATGGAAAACAGCTGGCGAGTGAAATGGAAAAGGGCGACGTGCCATAGTGGCAAGTCGACTTTTTTGCGTTTTTCAAGGACGCGTAGTACTCCCTCGCACGGGTTATTCTAGTGCCCTAAGAACGCGAATAATGCAGTAAAGAAGCACTATAATTATGAAGCGTTGCTGCTCTTGCGAAGGGCTGATTTGCCACGTTACTCTGTGGTTTGTATTGTAGAGGCGACGTTATTCTTGTGGTGCTGTGATAAAGGGTACAGTGTGCTCATCAGGCAGTGGATTACCATAATCTTCTTTTTTTTTAATCGTTCTTTTAATCGCTGTGGAAAACTTGCCTCACTCCGGGAGTGCAGTGCTGCGACCTTACGAAAGTACGGTAGCGTTAATACGAAGGCGAGTAGTGGCTGGCGAACATTGCATTACGCTAGAGGTACGCCACGACACATGAGGGCGGAGGCCACTATATTGCATGGCGGCCCTTGCAAATGCTCAGTAGCATATCCCAGTTCAGGAAGAATGCGGCCCAGTTGCCGGTAACTAACATTCTCTCACTTCTGATAGTTTAGCCCTCCCGCGCGGTGTTAAAGGGCATATGTGTTACGTTGCTTTGAAAACCCCCACTGCATTTATCCAACAAATTTTTTTTATTATTACAATGCTATGCGCTGTACCTGAGAATTCGTTAAAGTGGGCTCAGTGCATAAAAAAAAAATCTGATATCGCAGGTGGAATTCCGTTATCATATCTGTGTGAGCAGGCAAGTAGAAACGTTTAATTTTTTTTATTATTTTCTTTTTCGGAGCATATGGCCCGGTAATCACATTCCTCAGTTGAACGTACTTACATGGTGTTGGGTGAACACTATCACCTGCTCCTTCCTTACTTGAACGCTCTAGCACGTAAAAGCAGCAGCAAGCATTTCCCTTGTGTCAACAAGATCGAAATATTAAGAAGACACATAGGAATAGCAGGAGCCATTCAACCATCGATTAAATCACGGGCTCGTTCATGAGAGGCGTATACACCAGGCCGAACTGCAAGATCGTATGAATATGTAGAAGTGGCCGCAGGACCAACTTATGAACCAACCAATCCAATGAAATGCAGAACACGAAAGCGCGATTACAAGCATTCTCGCGACTTTGTTCGCGGTTTATACACATGAGCTCAAAGGTCTGTAAAACCCGAGACCCGCGAAACAAAATTTGTCGAAGTCAACACATTCACCTAACGATGTAAACGTGCTGCGCGTAATCCTGGCTGTATTTCAAAGGCACGATAAAATTAAGATTTATTTATTTATTTATTTATTTATTTATTTATTTATTTATTTATTTATTTATTTATTTATTTATTGAGTGGAGCAATATGCAAATCCGTACATTACTAAATATGCGGCAGAAAAGAACCTGTAATATGAAAAAATAAAGACACATGGCAGCATATTAACATATGGTACACTAAAATCTGAAAGCGAAGAAGAACGTGTTTACGCGATATCATCGAAGATCGAAACACGGATCACAGGTTCACAAAAACGAATTCGACCCTATTTAGTAAGGTGGGTAATCTAGAATAAAAACAAGGAGAAAAAGAATCTAATATAAAAAGACCAATATCAGACATGCGACTCCCGCTTAGCGCGACAAAGATATGAAACAGTTAACGTTCTTTTATTTACGCAGGATCACTGCGAAAAAAGAAAAGAAAAGGCAATGAACAGCTTTTCGAAATGAGGTGTAATAGGATACATGGATGCGATATCAGTGTAGAGGTGGTTCCATTCGTTAGACGTATGTTGAATAAATGACCAAAATTTGTGTGACAGTAAGTGGATCCAACTTGATGCCGATGATCAATGCGAGAAAAATAATATGCTCGATTTGAAATAAGTTGGTTGTCTAATGATTTACGGTAGTAAGTTTTGTTTTAAAATACACACGGACGAAAAAAAGAAGTCCTTTCTGCGATGTGACAGAGGAAGCAAAAATAAAGGTAATTAAACTTGCCCTCGTAGGCACATAGCACTGCGCATGCTGCTGTAATTAGAAAGAATAAAACGAGCGCTGGTAATCTGAACTGGTTCAAGAACGTGCTGTAGGTTAGCATGCTTATGCTCCTTATAGGAGGCAGCGCATTATGCATTAGAACGAACGAGGGTTTTCATAGAACAGTTAGTATAATTTTAGCGACACTGGAGCATTAGCGAATAGCACGCGGTTAACCTGCATTTATTATATCGATATGTAGCTTTCAATTTATTTATTAATTTATTGAGTTTGATTGAATTCATTATTTATTTATTAATAATCACACCAAAGTTTCGATATGACGATACGGATTCTGGTACCAGGGAAAGGACACCTTAGCCGAACGTTGTCAAGAATGGCGTGCTGCGAAACAAGATTGCCACACAGTTACGACAGGGCGACACGACGCGCACCTCTCCCTCTCCGTGGCTGCAGCTGGGAGGCGTTCAAAGAAGCGACCTTTGCGCTGGAATCCGCCGCCTTCCTCCAGCCCCTTCGACATTGTGACGGAACTAGTTCGGTGCGTGAACAATGATTCCGGAGTTCCCCAACGCGGAGCTGATTTGACACGCATGGACAAGCTGCCGCGGGAACGACGTATTTTTGTGCTTCTCACGGTTCGGAGTGGCACGGAACAACGAGCGACCCTCGATCGGCAACGATAGTTCCCGGAACGGCACCCGCCAACGCCGTCGTCGGGCATCAGAGCGCGGTTGCCTTTGTGTACGTAAACTGTTCTGCAGAGCAGCGGCGAGTTGGTGATGAGGAAACGAACAGTCGCCGCGTCGTAGGACCGGCGGATCGAGTGTATAAAAACTGTGGTTGTGCGAATGCTGAGGACACTTCTCTTGAGCAGTCATGTTGGACTGATACTACTTTTCTCAAGCAGTCATGTTAGACTGATTTAATTTCTGTAAATAAACCCTTTTTCCTCGTTCTCGATGAGAAGCAGTTCTTCACTTCATCAACGATCTCAGCGTAAATAAGTTGGACGACGGCATGGGCCAGCTACCTTCGAATTCATGCCGTACTCCAATCTTGGCAAAGGACCACGGACGATGGGATTGAGCCCCCAATCCTGACAACTGGCTGACAGCGGTGAGATGGACTTTGCGACATGGTGCTGTATCTGCGGTGAGTGCTTGGTTTTTGCTTTGACTCTCTAGGCTGCATTTTGGGGTTGTTCTGTTTAGAACAGTAGGGAAGCTAGATTGTTGTGTGTTAGCTAGGTTGTGTTTTCCTAGCTAGATTTAGAGAGCAGAATCAAGGCAGTAAAGCAGCAGTCATGGAGTTAAGGACACTGCTGAGAGACGAGTTGTTGATTGTTGGTGAGGAACTGGGCCTAGATGTACGCAAGGAAATGCTCAAATCGGAATTATTGGAGCTAATTTCCAATCAGGCCAGTGAGGAAGATATTGAAATGGGAATGGAATTTCTCAAAAAGAGAGAGAAACGGGAAAGAGAAAGAGAAAAGCGAGAGAGAGAGGAACGCGATAAAGATCGCGAGTTTCAGTTAAGGAAAATGCAACTTGAACTTGAAAGCAAACGTTTGGAGTTGCCTCAAGGAAGTGAAGGCGCTCTGGGTCGATCAAGTGAGGCAGAATCGTACCGCATGGACAGGCTATTAAAGCCATTTGAGGTCGGGACCGACATAGGCTTGTTCCTAAGCAATTTTGAAAGGACTTGCGAGAAGATGAACTTCGGCCCGAGTACATGGCCACAGCGGTTGCTGTCTATGTTGCCGTGTGAGGCGGCGGAAGTAATCGCCAGACTGAGTGTGCAGGATGCATATGATTATGCAAAAGTTAAGGCTAGTCTCCTGAAGAAATACCGCCTTTCAGCCGAAGCTTTTCGGCAAAGGTTTAGGAGCACAGGCAAGAAAGATAGCGAGGGCTATCCGGAGTTTGCATATAGCTTAAAGGCCAACCTAGTCGAGTGGCTTAAAAGCGCGGAAGCGTACGACAGCAGAGACATGATCATTGAATGCATGTGTCTAGAGCAGTTTTACAAAACCATCCCCCAAGCTGTGAAACTGTGGGTGCAAGACAGAGGTAATGTAAACACTGTGGAAAGAGCGGCTGAATTAGCCGAAGAGTACGCAACCCGTAGAAAGTTGAACGCCGAGGAGGGAAACTGGGACGGTCGAAATGGACCGCGGAAACCATTTCCGTTCAAAAATGGTGTGCAAACTAGACGATCAGAGCCTGTAGACATGGCGGAAAAGCCCGCAGAAAAGAGCGAGGAGAAACTTAACGGAGAAACCGCACAAAAAGAACAGAAAATAAAATTCGAATCTGTTAGACCAATTCGCTGTTACAAATGCCACAAACTGGGACATATAGCTGTAAACTGCGAGAAGTCTAGCGTAGTTTTTTCCTACGTGGAGGAAAAAGATGAGAATATGGAACTTTTAAGTCCATATCTCCACGACCTGCAAGTTAATGGAAAACCATGCCGAGTGCTAAGAGACAGTGCCGCCACGCTGGACATTGTCCATCCGTCTTACGTGATGGTAGATGACTTCACCGGAGAAGTAGCATGGATAAAACAGGTTGTAGAAGAACACAGCGTGTGTCTGCCCATGGCCAAAGTCAAAATCAGTGGACCATTCGGGGAGCTAGAGACTGAGGCTGCAGTTTCCAAATTTTTGTCACTGCAGTATCCCTACATCTTTTCGAATCGTTCGAATCAGTTACTGCGTGACAGAGGGCTCAAACTGGGAGAGGGCATAGTACAGGCATTGACCAGAGGCCAAGCTCGTAAGATCGCGGCGCTTTCGGCTGAAAATGCTCAAGCTCCTCCAGCTGAAGCAGAAAAGGGGATAGCTTCAATACCCGAATCCGAGCTAGGCCCGAGGGACAAAAGAACAGTTGAGGAGAGCCTGCCAGTTGACCAGCTCAATGAGAGCGTAGCACTAGAGTGTCAGAGTTCTAGCCTGCAGGAAGAGCAAGCAAACGCGCTCACAAGCGAGACAGGGTCGTTATTATCACCGGCCTCAAAGAACTTCGATCAACTCTTACGCGTGGATAGAGAGTCACTGGCAGCTGAGCAAAAGAATGATGAGAGCTTAGCTAAATTACGTGACACAGCTAAAGAAGGCATTGCTAGGCGCAACGTAACGATACATGAGAGAGGAGGATTGTTGTATCGGCATTACAGAGATCGAAAGGGTAAGATTTTAGATCAGTTAGTCATACCTACTAAGTATAGGGAGGACTTTTTGAGTCTTTGTCATGGAAATGGGTGGTCCGGCCACCTAGGCATAAACAAATCAAAGGAAAGATTGCTTATGGAATACTACTGGCCTGGCTGTTTCAAGGATGTAGAAAACTTTGTAAGATCATGCGACGCCTGCCAGCGTTCTGGTAAACCAGGAGAGACATGGAAAGCTCCACTGAAGGTAGTCCCTTTAATAACAGAGCCTTTCAGACGACTTGTAATAGACACGGTAGGGCCTCTTCCAAAAACAAAATCAGGCTACAGGTACTTGTTTACCATGCTGTGTCCGGCTACCAAGTTTCCAGAAGCAATCCCTTTGAAAGAGCTCAGCTCCACCGAAGTAGTAGACGCGCTTTTGACAGTGTTTGCACGAGTTGGGTTTCCAGCCGAAATTCAGGCAGATCAAGGGTCAGTATTCACGAGCGCACTGACTTCCACATTCTCGCAAAAGTGCGGGGTAAAGTTAATACACAGTTCTGTCTATCACCCTCAGTCAAACAGTGTAGAGAGGTGGCATTCGGTGCTTAAGCGAGTTTTGCGTGCGCTATGTTACGAGCACAAGGAGGACTGGGAGAACTGTCTGCCGGCAACTTTGTTTGCTTTGCGAACGGTTCCACATGAGGCGACAGGGTTCTCACCAGCAGAACTAGTGTATGGGAGGACACTCCGTTCTCCACTGAGAATGTTAAGAGAGATGTGGGAGGAAAGAGGGGAGAGTCCAACCGCGGTTGAATACGTGCTAAATTTACTGGAACGGCTAAGCGCAAACCAAGAACTAGTCGGAAAGAACATGGCAATAGCTCAAAAGAACGCCAAAGTCTATTACGACAAGAATGCGAGGCTTCGTACGTTTGAAGCCGGCTTAACGATGAAAGCGGAAAAGTGTAGGTTCGGTTGTTCACAGGTTACTTATCTGGGCCATGTTGTCGGTCAGGACATGAGACGGCCGGCTGAGCTGAAAATAACTACGATTGGAGAATTTTCTCAGCCGCGCACGAAAACGGACCTTCGTTCATTTTTGGGACTTGTGGGGTGCTATCAACGGCACATTCCGAATTACTCGCAATTGGCAAGTCCACTAACAGACGCCCACCGAAAGGGAGCACCGAGTAACGTACACTGGGATAAGGACAAAGAGAACGCTTTCCAAAGTTTGAAAACGCTATTGGTTTCTCGCCCTGTGCTTCGCGCGCCAGACTACACAAAGGAATTCATAGTTCAATGCGACGCAAGCGACAGAGGTATGGGCGTGGTACTTAGTCAAGTCGGCGACGATAACGAGGA
Organism: Dermacentor albipictus; assembly: GCF_038994185.2. Classification (NCBI taxonomy): domain Eukaryota; kingdom Metazoa; phylum Arthropoda; class Arachnida; order Ixodida; family Ixodidae; genus Dermacentor; species Dermacentor albipictus. The sequence continues at coordinate 46,407,730 of NC_091823.1, read as the reverse complement.
GCATCCTATCCTCTACGCCAGCCGTAAACTAAATGTAAGAGAGGAAGCCTACAGCGCTTCAGAGAAGGAATGCGCTTGTTTGGTTTGGGCCGCCCAGAAGTTGTCGTGTTACTTGTACGGAGCGAAGTTCATCTTCGAGACCGACCACTGTCCTCTGACGTGGCTCAATCAAATGTCACACAAAAACGGCCGCTTGCTCCGATGGAGCCTCACTCTCCAAGAGTACAACTTCTCCGTTAGATATAAGAAGGGAAAGTTGCATAGCAATGCGGATGGTTTGAGCAGGCTAATTTGAATTCTGCGTTTGGAGGTCCCGCCTAAATTTTAGGGTTACTAGTGTTAATTTTATTAAGCGAAGAAGATCCCCTCTCATTTGGCAGGATTCCCTCCATGATTGCTGAATGTGTCAGCAGGAATTTGCTTCAGAAATTGACATAGCGAAATGTAGCATTTTTTTTTGTTTCTGCACTTATGTTGTTGTTGTTTTTTTGAAGCCTAGCGAGTCTAAAGTGAGAGCCAATGCACGTCATCTCGGCGCAGAGCCGTGTTGTGGGGTTCATGTTGCAGTTGCCTGTCCTTGTTGGATGTTTTGGGGCGGTGACATCAATGCACAAGTGGTCGCTGCGAGCCAAGACATCAATCCCCCCCCTGACCAGCAGCCGTTCTCTTCCTGCCTAGCGGTTGTCAGCGCTAGACAGTCGAGACTTTCCGGGCCATGGAGGCGCTGTCAAGAATGGCGTGCTGCGAAACAAGATTGCCACACAGTTACGACAGGGCGACACGACGCGCACCTCTCCCTCTCCGTGGCTGCAGCTGGGAGGCGTTCAAAGAAGCGACCTTTGCGCTGGAATCCGCCGCCTTCCTCCAGCCCCTTCGACATTGTGACGGAACTAGTTCGGTGCGTGAACAATGATTCCGGAGTTCCCCAACGCGGAGCTGATTTGACACGCATGGACAAGCTGCCGCGGGAACGACGTATTTTTGTGCTTCTCACGGTTCGGAGTGGCACGGAACAACGAGCGACCCTCGATCGGCAACGATAGTTCCCGGAACGGCACCCGCCAACGCCGTCGTCGGGCATCAGAGCGCGGTTGCCTTTGTGTACGTAAACTGTTCTGCAGAGCAGCGGCGAGTTGGTGATGAGGAAACGAACAGTCGCCGCGTCGTAGGACCGGCGGATCGAGTGTATAAAAACTGTGGTTGTGCGAATGCTGAGGACACTTCTCTTGAGCAGTCATGTTAGACTGAGTCACTTCTCTCATGCAGTCATGTTGGACTGATACTACTTTTCTCAAGCAGTCATGTTAGACTGATTTAATTTCTGTAAATAAACCCTTTTTCCTCGTTCTCGATGAGAAGCAGTTCTTCACTTCATCAACGATCTCAGCGTAAATAAGTTGGACGATGGCATGGGCCAGCTACCTTCGAATTCATGCCGTACTCCAATCTTGGCAAAGGACCACGGACGATGGGATTGAGCCCCCAATCCTGACAACGTACTCACTGCCAAAGCAATCGAAGCATAGCCACGTGATCCGAATTTTTGTCAGATCCTAGTTGCGCTCCCAGGTGGAAGGTGCACTCTAAGCAGTATACACTCTTAAGGATGCAAATTCTTTTGTAGTGTGGTGGGAGCACCTCTGAGTGCTCCAAGCTGAAGCGCGGAGCTCTGAAAAAACAAGTCGGACGTGTTCCGAACGCTGTATTTAGACTAACCGAATGTAAAACGCACCGAGAGAGCACTCTAGAGCGCTCGAAAGAGTCCAGTCGAATAAACCATAGGATAAACATTGTTTAGTTCATAAATTAAAGGTGACAAAAAATGCTTCGACGAGATACACGCATATATGAGTTTGCACTTGTTAGCGTCTGAATCCATTAACCATTCGTGGTACCAAAGCGTTATATTATTTAAGTCAGATTTCGGGGCATATATCTTGTCATTATAGGAAGCGCCACGATAAATTATATGCAGTCATCATGCGTATAAATGCGTAGGCGAATATGTACAAGTAGCCAACTCGTTGATACCGATAAGGAAACGTATAGTAGGCCCAGGACAGAGCTTAGCGGCAAGGCTGACTTAAGAGCAGTGCATATTGGTAGTGGTTATTACACAAGAAGCAACAGAATCATTCCAGTCAGGATAGCAATTTGCGATCAAAAATTAAAGCTTAAGCAATTGTAGTAATTTGCAGCTTACATTGTCGATTGTTTTGGAAAAGGGCAGAAAAATGCAGTTTACTAGTTAATTTTTGTGGATGTCACCGTAATTTCCTGGTGACATCAAATAGTGCACGACAGCAACGATGCATCTAGTAAGTTTTACCCGCCGTGGTTGCTCAGTGTCTATGGTGTTGGGCTGCTGAGCACGAGGTCGCGGGATCGAATCCCGGCCACGGCGGCCGCATTTCGATGGGGGCGAAATGTCAAAACACCCGTATACTCAGATTTAAGTGCACGTTAGGTGCAAGAACCCCAGGTGGTCGAAATTTCCGGAGTCCGTCCTCCACTACGGCGTGCCTCATAATCAGCAAGTGGTTTTGGCACGTTAAACCATTTAATTTTTTCATCTAGTAAGTTTTCACATAGCTTGTTTGTTTTCTTTGAGAACATCGAGAGGACCCTGTGAAGAGCTGCCGTTTCTGAACTACACCTCACACTAAGTGACGTGGACAAGCTATGGTTTCTCTCTCCGTGTATGTGAGTGAAAAAGGTATGGACTCACTGGATGCCCAACTGAGATTATTTTTTTTTCGCGAGTTTAAATACATGCGACGACACGACGCACCTCTTGATGCAGCGAGAGAGCGCTTCGCACCTTGATCAGACCATGGGTCAGAGTCCTAGGGAAAAAAGAGACGGCCCTAGGGATAACCGGCGCCTGCGAACTAGGTACCACCGGTTCCCCAAGAGTCCCGACGCATTGTCCCCGGCCGAGAGGACTTTGAACTTTCGAGGTGAAGGGCCCTGGCATCGACGGAATGACCGCGAAATGACTCCACGACTAGGAAGGAGACCGAGGGTGGAGCACAGGAAAGGAAAAAGGGGACGCAGGAAGCGGGAAGCTGACGGCGAACCGGGGGCAAAGGGGCCAACTGTGCAGATCGTTGAGCACTATGCGGAAATTACGGTTACGCGTCGGTCCTGGCTATCTATAGTTGTAACTCGATCGCCTTCGCGTACTCTCTCTCTCTTTCTCGTTTGCCCGTTCGAGAGAAGTCGACTTGTTTACGTAGAACGAGGAAGTACTGTACCGCAGAGCACTGCAAAAAAATAAAGTTTGCGGCATGAGATAGGGAGAGAGAAGATAAGAAAACGAATCTTACTTGACGAGTGGCGCAGAGTAAAAACGAAATGTGACTGCACAATGTATATGACACAGCACGCTATATATAGATAACCAGGAGCCGCCTCGACCAAAGAAGAGAAGTGCGTGCTTACAGCGACTACATCTATGCCTGATGATTGTGAGGTAAAAATGAATGAAGAGAGGAAACGTCCCGCAAGTAAAATATTTTTTTTTTTGATGCGCTACGCGTATTTGTTTACACATGGTTATCACACCCTTGATTAGTTGTTGATCATGTGTTAGTAGTCAGCTAACATTATGTACATCAGCTCAAGAAATAAATCAGAAAGAGAGATAAGGTCAGTGAGAAGACCAGCACACCATTTTTTTTTTCAGTGTCTCAGTAATCAGATTTCCGATATAAGCGCACATCCCATAGAGTTCCTTGCGATAATACTGACCTAAACGGTCTGATTCCTCCTTTTTCGTTCATAATTTGAAAGCAATGATAAAGAGAAATTAATTAACGCACGCACAAACAAAGAAAACAAAAGAAAACAAAAGAAACTTTGGCGTAATGTTACCCAAGATTGTTACGCATCGTTTGTGCAACCTTCCCTCTATCGTCCGACTGCTTCGACAGCAATCGAGTCAGCGTTTCGCCACTCTTCGAAGCAACGTGACTTCGTCTAAAGAAACAATCAGCTTGCTCAACCGCATCTAGAAAAATTAGGAAGTTTTTGCTTAGTCTAATTGATTTTTTTGTGCTCCTTTATTCTGGCAAACCAACAACCTCCCTACGTGTCCCTCGCTCCCGCGCAAGCCAATGGTTTCCCGAAGCGGGAAAACGGTCTTCCAGGAAATCTGCGCGACGCCCCAAACGGGATCGATTCCTAGCTGCTTCCTCGTTTTACTTCTTTCGTCCAAGGCTCAAAGGCGCCCCATCGACAAAAGGAGCGGCGTCATGTGGATCTGCACCCACCGGAGGTCCCTAAACTCGGTGCGTCGGGGATAATGGTTGGCACCGAATGCGAAGTGAGAGAATTGCACACTGGGTTCATGAAGGACCCCATATGGTGGATGGCTCCTGGCCAATATTGACCACTTGCGGTTCCTGTAACGCGCACACGATCGTTCTTTCGTCCCGCCTCCATCGGGATACGACCGCGGCCGAAAATGGAACCCGCGACCTTCGTGCTCAGTAGGGCAACACCGCAGCCACAGAGCTATACTGCTGTGGGCCTTTCTTTTTCTGTTAATAACTATACTGCCGAGCAGACGCTGTCCCAATTTGTGACGTCACGGGAAGGAAGTGCGGGAATTTAAAGGCGGCGCCTACGTACATGTCTCGCTTTTTCGTCGTTTCTGATCTATTCGCAGCTCCATACATGTTATGCAGCATTCTTATACTGACGTGATAATTCCAGTGAACAAGAAAAATGCCATGACTCTTTTCTATGTCTTTCGTTTTATATTGTAACACCTCGAGAAGGATATAAAACACGCGGGGCATCTCCCTCTCTCTTCTTCTTCTTATTTTATTCATGCCCTTTAAGCTCTTGGTAACTTATATTTTGTACACCGTAGAGGCATGCATAATTAAGGCATACGTTATATATACTATCCCTTAATTCATCAAATACAAAACGTGAAACGCAAACCGCTATAATCACTCGAAATCACGTAAATGGGATGGTATCCCCGAAAGCAAAAGTTTCCGAAAGAAAGTTTGATTGCCTTAGCATACCAAGAGAAAGAGAACACATGCTGTCCTGTCTTCATTTCGCATTAGTGTATCGTGTATAGATAGGTATAAGAATCTGCATACCGTGCTTGGTTCGAATACTGATCAGCAGGGTCTCTTGCTTCTTGTCCCACACGAAGTGGCCTTACGTAATATAGGGGAAATGCTGCGAAGAGAACCTGTCTTCGCGTTAGAGCAACGCTTTGCTTCACCGCAGTCAGCCAGTTAACGTTTACTCGCAGTATGTGTAGAGATGAAAGCTTCCTTGAAGAAGCCTCCATATTTTCGTTCCGGCGAACCCTTTAAACACAGCTTGCTTAGTCGTCCTGGTGAGTTTCTTGCTTTTCGAAGATAAAGAAAGGGTACAAAAAACTTCAAATAATAACCAAAAAGTCAGGGCAGATTCTCTGCGAAAAGAGAGTCGGGATGACTGTAACATGCGGCAACAAAATGCGAATGCGATACGCGTCAGACGAACAGCGCAGAAACTCGCAAACCATGCACCTATGTTTGTAGCAGCAAATGCGTATTTTTCGTCTTTTGTGACTGACATCATCTGATACTAATTTAGTTTGTGTGTAATAAGTGATGGTTTGACTCGCTTTTATATATATAGTTGCCGCCTGATATATTTTTAGAATTCTTGTGAAACGTTGTCACAGTGCCGTCATATTTTGGTTTACGCCACGCGTTCTTCATTGATCCCTGAACCCCATCTTTATTTTGTATACACGCGCACATGCATATTCTGATTCCAACTACCGTGCCCACCGGAATGATAGTGGATGCAGAGGTGCGCGTTTATGTCCTGCATAAAGCTATATAAAGATTAAGCCAGTGCCAGCATAATAATTGATTTCGCACTAATGCCCATTCACTCATCCGTCTTCGCTTGGGCTCATCATACGTCTTCACAAAAGTGCACGGGCCTGGACTGTAGAAATAGTCCAAATTGCTTACTATGTGCTTTTTATGTGCTTTTCCTCATGGTCGTCACACATAATGCGCCTTTTTCTTCCCTCTTTCTTTCTTTCCCCCTTCCCCCAACACAGAGTATCTGGCTAGCGGAATGTTCCTCAGGCTGACCTCTCTGCATTTCGTATCATTAAACCTTTCCTGCTCTCTCTCTCTCTTCACGAAAGGACAAGAGGGGATGAACAGCTAAATATCAGAGAGACTTGAACACGACGGTGTGCTCGAAAGAACCATATTCCATTACGAATATCCCCAGCCAGCCTAAGTACGAGTGACATTAGGCAATGCAGTTGGATTTCACCGACTTGGAGGCGTTGAGCCAGCCGCTACAGCATATCCTGAAAGTGTCGCAGTACTTATACGCCACAGGCACAGAAAGGTACACAGCGCTATTTGTTTATTTATACGGGTACACAACGCTGCTGTACTTCCTGTGGCTGACGGAAGGGTTTTTCTGCAACCGCTTATTCTTTCAGCATATGAATGGTCGACAGACCAACGTGTGATTATTGTGAGCGCCACGAAACCATTGAACGTCTATTGTGCACCCCGCCTAGATATGACGTCCATCGCCTCTCTCCAGGTTGCCGTTAAACCGACTCGACTTAAAAACCTGTTCAGAGGAGAGGGTATTTCGTAAGCATGGCCGCTAACGTACCGTCATGAACAACAGAACAGGGGATGCCAAATTTGTCTTAAATAACGAATGCTCGCGATGCGTAGATTTGGGTCTGACATGTCATTAAGCAACGAGTTGCTTATCCGTTGAACATTTAGTCTCATTGAACACTTCTACTCAAGACATGTGTCTGTAGCCACACGGCCTCTTGAATGCAATTTGGATGTTCCCTTTCGTATTGCTCGGTGCGGCACGCCGCTGGTGGAAAAAGGCAATTGGCACCTCTCTGAAGTTTCTGGACAAAACCTTTTTTTCCCCTTTTCCTATACCCCTTTTCGTGACACTCCCGTTGATGACCTCAAGACAGCTGACATCCTAAAAGAGACTCAGTGAAGCTTCAATTCACTCGTGCTCGATTTAAATTTTGTTCCTGACCACCCGAGTGCGATTTTTGCTGAAGTTACGGCGTTGCAGATGTGTTGAGACGAACGGGTGTGACGTCTACAAAGCCTTCAGTTCTTGTTAGTGTGCGATCGTCTTACCCTTATTCTTTTCGCGAACGTACTTTCAATGTTTTCACGTTTCGACTCTACCGTTCGTAGCGTGCGCCTGCGTTCACCTCCTTTCGTATACGTGTGTGCATCGCGTTCGCTCCTTTGCAGCGGCCGTTGCGTGTTTTCGTCAACTGGTCGTGCCTTTGCTTAACGGCGTCTGACAATCTTTCCCCGCAACAGGTTCTTCCATGGGACTGCTCCGGCGCCACTCCCTCGTCTCCTGCGAAGGTGCGGCCCGGTGTCGATCCGCTCCAGTGGTGCGCTGGTATAACCGTCTTTTACCCGAGGCGGCAGACCCACCCCGCTTCCCCAACTCCTTCTCTCGCCTTCCTTCGCGACGCCGTCTCTTTCCTCCTTCTCGTGTGTTTAGGGAACAGTCGCGTTTCCCCTTCTCCACGGGGCCAATGACCGCCAACGCCGGCGGTGACGTCACGAAGCGAACAACGGGAAATGCGGTTCAGATGGCGAGGCTTCGATGGGGCGAGGAGGAAAGAAAGAGAGAAAGGAGGGAAGTAAAGTTTCTCACTTGGTTTCTCGTTTTCCTAACTTTTTTTCTCCCTTCTTTTCGCGCTCTCCCTCTACTTCTGTCCTTTCCATTGCAGCATTGCGATGCAGGGTTTGTTTTCGACCGGAGGATCCGAGAAACGCGCTGAGCAGGGACGGCGGCTCGTTCTTGCGTTTGCCGTTACGCTGCTCATTCGTCGCTCTTGAATTTAGCTTCGCGCGCTGTCAATAATTCGTACGGTAATGAACTTGTGTCTGCGAGAGGTATTAAGGGCAACAAAGAGAGGGATTACGGTTTCTTTTCTTTCTTTTTTCCGGATGGAACGAGGCTGTCGGCTTCATTGAGCGTGTCTTTCACCTCCTCTCCCTTCTGCTTACTTATATTTTATTTATTTTGCTTTTGTGAATAAAGCTTTCCTAAATGAAATCTCCGTTAAACACGCTCGCAGATTTGTCAGTTTCGAAAACTGCGCAATGTGAAAGAGAGAAATACAGGCAGACGGGACCTTGCCTGCAGCGGCTCTCACGGTGAAAGTCTTGCCCACCCGATTCGAGCAGTCCCCGAATGCTGCGCGTTTTCATTCCTTCTTTTATTTCGCATTTGCAGTTGAGTGGCCGCTGGCAGCATACCGACATGCGTACTGCTATCTAATTAAGGAGCAGCGTATAAAGCCGTAAAAAAAGCGTAGCCCCAGCATTTTCAAATGATTCCCGAGAATCATTATTCACTCGGAGAACTTGGTGAGCCTGCCTAACAGCTTTCTCGGTCCAAGCCTTTGTTCTCGCTTGCCCACTGATTTCCTTATTCTTATAACTTGCAGAATAAAAAAAAAACGAAAGAAAAAGAAAAGAAAAATGGGAACAAGACAGTTAATTGTTGCGTTTGGAAGACCAGCTGTAGCATTAGTTAAACAATACTGCAGGATGAAATGTAAGCTGCGATAAAAGTCGACGTCTGTAAAATTAACGTGAAACATATTGTGGAGAAGATCGTACGCGCATGGTCGATTGTAGTTCGGCAGCCGCGATACAATTAACAACATTTCATTGACAACTCTTATGAGAACCAATAGAAGTAAACGTTGATCTTGCCGAAATAATACCACGCGCTATATCCGCGGTCTCTTTTTAACAGGCGGGAGCCACACAAAAATAATGAAGCGCGGGCATTCTTTTATAAGCAACAAGTCAGAATGCATGCCAAATGATCCTGCAGAGAGGTTCACTAAGGTTGAGGATTGGGAGAGTTGGTATTGCATTCTAAAGCTGGTACAGCGCAACATAGAAAGGAAGAAACAAACCGAGCGCTGACTTCCAACTGAAGTCAGAGCTCGGTTTGTTTCTTCCTTTCTATGTTGCGCTGTACCAGTTTCAGACTGCAGAGATGGCCGTTCAAATAAAAGCCTTAAAAGAACAACAAAGTGGAATATTTTAGTTAACAGCTGTGGTCACAAATTACAGTAGCGGAATGCCAAAAATGCCCTTCATACTTCGTAAGCAAAAAAAAGAAAGAAGCAAAATATTAAGGAAGATGAATGCATGACTGCGTCACCATGAAATTCCTGCACTGCGTTCTTAGTAACGTCATGAATTTTGTCATTCTCTGTTCGGGACTAAACGAGAAGAAAGGGGGTTAACCAAGGGGCCCGATTTTTATTAGTCATATGAGAGGCCAACAAACACTGACACCAAGGACAACATAGAGGAAATTACTTGTGCTTAATGGAATGAAGAAAAGGTAAATTAATGGAAATTACAGTGGATGAACATACAACTTGCCGCAGGTGGGAACCGAACCCACAACCTTCGCATTTCGCGTGCGATGCTCTACCAATTGAGCTACCACAGCGCTGTTCCCCCATCCACTTTCTAGGGTATTTATGTGTACTAGTAGAACCCTGGGAGTGTTAGCCAGCGCCACCACTCACAGACCTTGGCGGCGGACGTGGAACGTCATTGTTGCCGCAGGCGTCACGAGAACGTGATCTTTTTGGGTGAAGGCAACTGGTCAATAAACCCACATATGCTACCTGAAGGCATCAATGTTGCCGGATTCGAGACCCTCGTTATGTAATAAACGAGAAGAAAGGGGGTTAACCGAGGGGCCCGATTTTTATTAGTCATATCATGAGAAGCCAACAAACACTGACTTTAAGGACAACATAGGGGAAATTACTTGTGCTTAATGGAATGAAGAAACGAAATGCGAAGGTTGTGGGTTCGGTTTCCCCCTGCGGCAAGTTGTTTTTTCATCCACTTTAATTTCCATTAATTTATCGTTTCTTCGTTCCATTAAGCACAAGTAATTTCCCCTATGTTGTCCTTGGTGTCAGTGTTTGTTGGCTTCTCATGATATGACTAATAAAAATCGGGTCCCTCGGTTAACCCCCTTCGCTCCAACGTCTTCCCCGTGTCGAGCGTCGTCGCACTTCCACACGCGTCGGAGCAGGCTTACAAAGGCACGGACCGACAACTACACGCGTGGACGCACTCCTTCACTTTCGCTGCTTAGAAACACGGGGCGGTCTCCGGCGCTAATGGAAGCGTCAGGAATGTGCTCGTTGTCCGATGCTACAGTGTGAAGCACTCGTCGTCGTTTCCTTTCTTTCTTTTTTTTTTCTTGGCCGCTTGACACGAGTGTTCATACCGGAGGCGAGTCGTATCGAGATTCACACAGAATCATCTTGCATATGCTGTCTGTCTTCATAAGAAAATACGGATCACGGATCTACCGCAACTTCAGTTTGCTAGAACAAGTGCTACGATTGATGACGATAGGGCTGTATTTTTCGCGCTCTGCTGCTATTCTTCGTGCTCGCAACCTTCTATCACTGCGCATGTTGATTAGCCGTAAGTTGTGGTTAGTCACGTTCCATCGAACAAATAACGAGTTGCGTATTCCGTACTAAAGTGTGAACTATAGTTACGAGAAATTCAGTACCATATATATGTTTTCCGGGTTTTATACAGAAATTTCTGAGGGGGGTGGGGGTGGACATCTTGCGACGGCGTGGAAGGGATTGCACAAGCAAATAAACATATTTTTCCTCCTTTTTTTTTTACACGACCATTCCGTCATTTTGAATGATTGATTAAGTAGTTTTCGATATTGGACGCATTAACGAAAGAATTGCGAGCCAGCGACACCGTCTACCGCCATCGCCAAGCGTCGCCGGGATAAAGAAAGAAAAAAAAAACAGCACGCCGCTGTCAAAATGCGCACGAAACGCGCGTGAGCCAATAGGAGCGCTTCCTTCGTGCACGTGGAAGCGACAACGAATCGCTATGCCAGTTTTTCATATTTTAGTTTGCCTCCCTCGCTTTCAATTTCGGACGTCGAAATAGGGTGCAGTGGTTACCTAACGTTCCGGTCTCTCCTCTTTACGACGGTAACAGGATGGCGTAGTTGTGTCAACGGAAAGCCACGCGATCCGCGGTGCGATCGGACCTCCCGAAACCCCATTTCCTAACAAATTTTTGCCAAAAGCCACAAAAAAAAAAGAGCAGTTGTCTAAACTTCTATTTCAGATGTCTTTTTAGTATTTCCACATATAGTAACGGAACAACTGGGAATCGCAAAAGAAAGGGAGAAAGAAAGAAAGAAAGAAAGAAAGAAAGAAAGAAAGAAAGAAAGAAAGAAAGAAAGAAAGGAAGAAAGAAAGAAAGAAAGAAAGAAAGAAAGAAAGAAAGAAAGAAAGAAAGAAAGAAAGAAAGAAAGAAAGAAAGAAAAAAGAGGACCGACCACTTCAACCATTATATAATGGCCGAGTTCGCCCAGGAGGCGTGGGCGGTCAACTAGAGCGGTGAGCGGTAAACTGGATTAGAAGGCCGTAATTGCCCTGCGCCCACTCTGGGGAGAACCGTGCATGTTTTAAAGCATATCGCCCTGGAGTACCGTCCCCCCTAATGCCAAATCATGCAGATTTCATCACTCTTTCAAGCGCAAGGTCGAAGAATATCTCATCAATACGTTATCGAACTGTTCGATATTGCATACTCAAACATATTATCACGCGGTTATTTACTTTTCTGCTTCCTTGTATATGCATACCTTTTTAACACTGCTGAATCGGTATTTCATTGTTTGCTTTTATGACATATAAGCACAAGACTTATTCTCTGAGCGCTATTTACTTTTGTCCTCTTTTGTTTGTTTGCTTTCTTTTTGCTCATCCAAAACATTTTATCTTACGTTAGCTGCAACCATTTGTCATACTTGTATTTACCTCGAATTGATCCTTGTTAAGGGGTGCCCCCAACAATTTCGATCTGGGACATTTGATTATGGGACTTCCGTTACCGACGTACTGGCTTGGGCATGAGATTAATTCAAAATGCGATACCGTGACCTTCATTTTAACTGCTGGCAACCTAAATTTTCCCGCCAGATAAATGCAGGTATATACTTTTGAAAGGCCACGTCACTAATGTAGACTGACTTAGTGTGGTCTATATAGCTGGCCCGACGACAATAGCGACGATGACGACGTGTCGCATGTCGCGTACCAGGATTAAATAATCGTGGAAGCCTCCTGAAATTAGATTTAACTGTTCAAGATTTACTATACTTGGTTGCCTCTACCCTTGGGCAAAGCGACGGGAAGGCGAGCGCTGCCATGCAAGATTTTCTCTTAGGATCAATGAATGAGATTTAAACTCTACATCAAAATTTTAAGCTTCCTCTATCTATTTGTACTTCAATAAATTATAAATTTAGTAACATCAAAGTAAAAACAGAAATTAAAAATTACGATATTAATATTATTATTCAAAATTTAACCTGCTCATTTTTACGTCTATCCTTTACTTTATGTATCTTATTAATAAGTTAATGTTGCTATTCCTAAGCAAGGCTGACTGCCTTGTTATACACTAGTTTATTTCATTTATATCGGTTTGCTTCTCATCCTTGATTATTCATGTATTTTCCTTTTTATTAGTTGTTTATTTATTAACTAATTTATTTCATTTCTGAATCGTATACCACCCACTTCGTGGTATATCACCCACACTGGGTTTGTGACAATAGTTAAGGCTTAATAATAATAATAATAATAATAATAATAATAATAATAATAATAATAATAATAATAATAATAATAATAATAATAATAATAATAATAATAATAATAATAATCCCCACCATCATCATCATTTCCCCCTTTCGTGGTTACGTACCATATGTTGAAAGCGACAACAGCAATTACAGCCTTGTTATATCGTATGCCCACTGTGCGATCACAGTACCTTGGCGACAATAATGCCATCATTTGTTTACCCGTAGTTTGAACGTGTAGATCACTCCTCTAAAAAAAATACTGAATTTTTGTTTATCTGCAGCCTTCTTAGTTCTGAGAACGCATAGAGTGCAAATGGCAGATTTTAAGGTTTGAAAGACTGTTTATTACGGTTTCAAGGACGAATAAAGCAAAACAGAATATTTTAAATGCACTCTATAATTGAGATGCAGCGTTAAACGTTGTCCACGAAGAAGGTAAAGCATACTTAGTATTTATTCTTGCCACCAGGCAAGGAAGGAAACTAATTTGTTGAAGTTGATACCTGGCGTCCTAAGGACAAGCTCTTTCCGTGTTCAGCGAATACATCGTTTTTGAGCACATTACAGTTCCCTTGCATGGGGGTCACGAATATCGCAGGACCGTAACAGAACACTAGAATTTACTTCCCTTCTGCCCTCGCTTCCCTTTCTTCTTCCTTCATTTCTTTCTCTCTTTTTGGAAAATTTGATCTACCGCTGCATATATATATTCTTCGGTTTTACGAGCGTTTTAGTTCTGTCAGGGGGAACACAAAAGCAGCAAGCTGGCCCGCACAAGCGGTTTCAGCCAGCGCCAAACGAAAATGGAACAGAAGGGAAACGGGAGAGCGCGACGCGGATGCTTTTCCGCAGTATGACTCATCTTGCAGAGAAGCCCACAGTGCGATATTTTTTCCCCCTCCGGCACGTTGAATGGAACGGGTGCACACGCGTGGTGAGGGAAAATTCTTTTGTACAGCGACCACCTGCGTGGTTTTCGTTCAGTTTCATGGCACATACTATGTTACTTTTGTTAGTGCTTTACCGTAAGTACCATTCTAAGAGCTCTTTAGTCTTTATTTAGTTTCGATGCTCGCCCTCTAATCTTTCAGCTCACTTTGTTCGTGTGTGGAGGGAAAGTCGCACACAAATACAAGCGCAGACGTAGTTTAAGTTTCAGATACCTGAATAACCCAGGGGCGATGATTTTATGCCGTTATGTGAGGATAACCAAATATGCCAAGTGAAGCGGTTTTATTTTGCATGTTCGTCGACGGTACCTAAGGCAAAAAAAAAAAGTGACATAGAAAGAAGAAAATCATAACGGCTTTTGTCAACAGAATAAGTACCTGTTAAAAAAAAGAACGACCTCGTAGAATATTTTCGCCATAGTATGAATAAATACGCATTTTCTTTATTCGTAGTAAGTAAAACTTGTGGCTCGCAACTTACGTGTAGGTAAAGAGTAAGCTCGTGACCGAGCACAACAAATCAATGTTAATACGTCCCCTCAAAGTACGCTCCGAAGCTACACGTGTTTGAATGAGACTTATGAAAGGAACATGAGCGGTCATTACGGTCATCCCTATGAAAGTAAAAAAAAAAGTTTTGGCGCACTTTACATAATCCATCTTTCCTTCGTGGTGACCACTCACTAGCATTGGTTGTAGAAAGCTGTGAACATTCTTAAACCTACTCTATTTCTAAAGCTTTATTTTTTTTACTACCTTTCTTGTTTTTCAGTGGCTCATGGTCGTTTAAGACATTAATAAAAATATAAACGCTTTCCATGTACGTAGACGCGAGTTGAACGCAGTTTCCTCTCGTGCCTGTAACAACATTCAAGCTGTCGACTTAACAAGCCGGCTGGGCTTGTGTACCAAACCGACTCACTAAACGAGTAGAGCGCCCTGGGCACGCTACTTAGTACCCGATATAAGGCGAGAGTAATGGCGAGTCAAATCAATCAGTCACTCTCCGAGAAAACCGTAAAGGGTTGGTATGCACGTCAAAAAAGCTCAAACGATGGACAAGCGAAGTGCGAAACGGTACAGGTCGTGCCAAAGAGCCAAAGGAAAGAGGGACGCACCAGCATCAGCGGTAGGAGGGGCAGAAGCAGCAGGTTAAGGTCGCATACAGCGTGGGGCATGTGCCGGGCAAACCATCGATTTTTCCCATTGACCAAGAGAACACGGGCGCTGGAGCTTGGAAAGAAAGGTAAGACTGGAGACGGTCCCCGAAAACCGTTGGGGGATGCAGCGGAAAGAGTCCGACCCCCGACTCAGCCTCACTCTTTCCCCAAAACAGGCACCCGCACCCTCCCCTCTTCCCTTCGCAGACTCGCAGCCCCCGAAGCTGCATCCTCTCACCGGCGCGGCCGCCAACCAACGGCGGCGATGCTCGAGCCACAGGCCGCGCATGTGAACGGCGAGCGTCGGAAAACCCGGAGCAGAGCGAGGTGAAAAACGAAATAAATTAAAAAAAGAAAGAAAGAAAGGTGAGCGCGGAGTTCCCGTGGAGGCAGCGCGAATTCCCTCTTTCTTCCGAGACGTGCTCGGCGCGGGGATGATTCATCCACGCGGCACACGGTTGGGGAACGGACTATGCGGACACATCCGGGAAGTACTGAACGCGGCTTATAGCCACGCGGCAGCACAACAGCCTCCCGTTGCTTAAACGAATTGCAGGCCAGACGCGGCGGCGAGGTTTGCTGCTTTGATTACCCATGTTGACTGGATTTCTGTTGATTAACTCGCCCCCACTTGATTCAGCGAGAGAGCGTAATTTAGGGGAAGTACTAATTGCACATGCCACATTTACAGAAAAGAGAAAGAAAGAAAGAAAGAAAGCTAACGAAGGTGCTACAGAAATAGGTTTTGCACTGGTAATGTTTCGAGATTGGTCACGAACGAGCACGCTGCGTGCAGCGCGCTGCCTCTCAGAGCTTACTGGCCGCATCCCTCGCAGATGCGTCGACTGAGACGTCCCGAAGAAACATTCGCAGCGGCCACACACTTGCTGCATTGACGCGCCCAATGACGTGCGCTACCGCAACGAGGCAAAACTTACAACTATAGTGAAAGCCCTATACGTTGCGCTGCATTATGCCTTAAGGGCAAGCCTTTATCGCAATAAAAAAAAACAAAAGAAAGAGTACGTAGATAGAAAGACGTTGCAGCTTTAAAGTGCATGCGCGAAGTTATTTCCAGGAATCTTATTCAAATACCGCCAGATCACATAAAAAAAGTTATGACCTCTTAGTCAAACGTAAAGCACGTTCCCGGCGACGGGAACGGTGAGTGCGGTGTCGGTGGCGACGTCGTAACTTTCCGTGAGATACCACGGCGTGTGCTTTGTTTGAGCGGTCGTGGTTGTACCAAGACACTCCTTTGAGAATCTATAGAGTAGAAAGGAGAAAGCGATAAAAGTAGACTTCTGGGGGGAATGGTACACCGTTGCAGGTACTATTAACGTCGCCTGAAAAAAGCTCATTGCAGTAACCCAATCTTGCGCGGTTTAATCAGACAGCGCCGCGGGATTTCGCCATATGACGCAGCTGTTGCAATTTATTTCTGACTGAGCACAGCGTTTTCGATTTCGTAATATACAAAGCGGAAGACAAACCAACGTGCTACATTTCTGCCCTTGTTTACACAGAAACGACGGACCGACTTAGGTAACCGCCGACAAAGGACAGCGTGTGGGCTTTCCTTGCCGTTTAAGACGCCGCTACCAGAGCGCTTGCCTTTGTTTTGGTGTTAGACAAGCATGGCGATCCTTTCAGGAGCTGAATCCCGCTCAAAACAAGTTACAATTATTCAAGGACGCGCCACGACGCAAGTACAGCAGCATAAAGATGCACGCAACGAAGATTCTGTCTCGCAGTAGTATGGCATTGGTATGGAAACCCGTGCATGTTGTTTTGACGCTGTTATGTGTGCTCCCGCATCACGTCTATTCCCCCTACCCATGTATAGGGTAGCAGACCAAGCGCAAGCATTGCCAAAAACTCTTGGTCTTTTCTTCTCTCTCTCTCTCTCTCTGTAGAGCGAGCGACGCAGTGGTGCGTATGAGCTGATGAAAAGAAAGATGACTGCTCGCAGGTCAAGGAGTCGGGATCGAGTCCAGAGCGTGGACAAATGAAGGTTTTCATTTTGACAGCTTCTGCCGCACAGACACGTTGACAATGAACATAACAACTGTGACAGACTATAAAAGCTGGAACAGTCTGCTATGCGAGGGCCAAAATTACACAAACCTCCGACGAAAGCACTCAAGGACTGACAGTGTCTTGCAGTGAGCATCGTACGCATTTTCTGTGGAATCGGGCATCCTCCGCATGGTTCAACTGCACGGGAGACAATTCCTCGAAATCTCCCGTTTCCCCAATCCCATAATCCCTAGCAGGCCAATGAGGCATTTAATAAAGCTTTGTCATCATTTTTGCTAAAGAACTTACTACAATTTTCACACATATTATAGCATACTATATCCCCCCCCCCCCCCTTTGCCAATTGGAAAACGAAATCATGCCACTCGTACACACCCGAGAAGGCATTCGCGAAATTCACGCATTGTGGATCACTTCACCTCCTCTTGGCTATCACCGAAAATTGGTGGCAGCACCGTTGCATCTTCTTGGGTGAGACTCTGTATCCTTGTCTACTCGAAGCACCTTCTGCGGGGCCTTGCAGCTGCCGCTTCTACCGCTGCTCCTCCTTTGTATACGATTGCACTCGCGACGAAATGAAAGGGGAGGCGAGCAGGGAAGCTGACTTGCGTGAGCGCATTCGGCTGATCGCCGGGATTACGGGGAAAAGCGCATTGCCGTGTAAAGCGGGGGACGAGAAAGGGGAGGGGGCACTCAGACGCAGCTTCCTCCCATCCCGTACACCGACGGTCAATCGAGTACCCTACAAATGGTCATATAGCCGCACCACGCGATTCGGAAACACAATATCCGGAGAGGGAGCCCGCCGGGCACGTACACGGGTCCAGGCGAAAGAGGCTATACGGCGGGCGAGGATAAGAACACGGTAGAAACCTGCAGCAGACAAAGACGGTGCTTCGCGCCATTCGCTGTGTGCTGTGCGGGGTGCACTGGCTGATGATTCGCTCTATATTTGCGAATTACAATGGGCAGGCGCTCAAAAAGCTCCAATGCGCACGGTTCTACGTTCTACCAACAGGCTACAATCGCCGCCGCGTTCAGCGGCGCGAAAGCAATTAACGCGACCTAGTACGCATGACAAGTACCATATAGATGTCCGCTGGTTTTTGGATTCTGAAAAAGGCAGCCAACCCTAAGGTAAGCCAATTTAATCTAAATGTCAAGGCCAACTGCCAAACAGCCTAACAGCTGCCCGTACGAGTTATGCAACGTACTACCGTTTTTCCACATCATCGCAAACGACTATGACATACAATGTACCAACACCCCTGCATTTTCACGATGACAGCGGAAATTCGCCGATCTGTATGCGGAGTAACCTACCAGGCGGCGCAGAGTCTTAGCGGCGAGGACGTAGGAGGCGGAGTATGAACCTCAAAAGCCGCTGTTGCTGCTGCTGCAGCAGCAGGAGCAGCAGCCCAGATGCAGGCACATCAACGATGCCCCCCTCTCCACCCTTCGTCTGGCATTGATCGCGTCCGAGCCCACCTTTGGTATACCGTCCCCCGTTGAGAAGCGAGCCGCAGAAGAATCGCGCGTACGTTCCCCGGGCTCGAGCCGCGCTCCGCGCGGTTGCAGGCGAAAATCGACGGCGGCGACTGGACGCGAACGCGACCGATTGCTGCACTGTTTTCTTCGTGTCAGCCGTCGGGGCACCTTCGATGGCCCGGACACACAAAGTTCTGGCTCTCGTAGCAAAACAAGCCCTTTATGTTACGATACCACGCTCTCACGTTTCCTGCACTGCCTTTTCTACAGCAATGAGCACGAAGCGTTCGGTGTAGCTTTGGGGTGGGCGTTGCCGCATTCTGCATGTTTCTCGATACGAGGTAAGACGTTCCGTGAGGACGTCACTGCAACTCATTTCTCTACAGTCGCCTCTAGCACGCGCACATTAAGGTGCATTATAGCGTGATCTCTACATCAAATATGCGCATCCATATTCTATCGCAGCCTTGTGCTTCTAGTGCTCTTGTTGCCGCTACGGCTGCTCTCTTTCAATAAAAATTACTCAACATTCAGGGTCACCCTCACTTTAATGACCGTTTGTTTGAGGCGTTTTACGACACTCAACATAAAGGCTCGCACTTTCTCCTACATGGGGTTGTCGAGCGCTAACGCGACCACCGTTACCAGAAATGTTATTACAGCCATGCAAGATCCGACAGATATGCCCACATCTCCGGGACACACTGCGTTAGGACCATTTTTAATGGAAATATGTTGATGCATGTTAGATGAGCGCATGCACGTTGCAACGTTGCTGCACGTGGTCCCGCTACTACTGTTTTGGTCAGCGCACAAAAATATCAACGCAGAGAGAAATGTTTTATCACACATCACCATTTATTGACAAGCGCGCTACCAGCGCTGTTAGCACTCATGTTTTGCAAGGAGGCCGGATGGTGTCGCCATCTAGATGAGGGAGCGAGCACTCGCCCAGCCAAAGCGTGTCACCAGAGCGTGCTGCGATTTGCGACACGGTGCTTGACGGCCCTGAATTCCGCCACATTCAAATCGAGGCGGTCTAGGGAACATTCTCGGCGTTTTGTCAACGCCCACCTATGCTACACTGTCCACTGAATCGGTCCAGAAATAACGTCAGAAGACGCAACAGCGGTCAAAAAGCCGGCACAAAATAATCTTAAAACTGAAAGAAAAGATACGCGATATTTCTTTACCAACAGTGTTTAGCAGAAAAAAAAGAAAGGGTAGGGGGTGCGTGGGAGAGGGAAGGGGTGCCGCCCCAACGGTCGCACGAGGAAGTTGGTCTATTTATTCTTCGAGATTCCGCAGCTTCACTAGGGCGGCGCCGAACAGGATGATGGAGCCTGTCTTGACGGGCACCAGGAACTCGAGCATGCTGAGCGCGAGGAACTTGTTGTTGTAGAGGAGGCAGGCGCCGCGCTCGTTGCACATCTCCTGCCACATTACGCAGCTGTGGTCGATCACGGAGCCCAGCACTAGAGGTGCTGGGATGTTGCCTGCGATGACGTGATGTGTAAGTTTGAATGACGGAGATAGCTTTTTTTTTATTGTTGTGTAGACGGCAGGACGTACACAAAGGGCGTGTAAGAACAAGTGCCTGCCAATATTGAACGCGTTAACCAAAGCAACCGTCCAATGACAAGCCGTTATTTGTCCCTGAGCTTTCACAACACACCATGAATGGAGTAAGGGGCCACCTTTACATATCTATAGGCAAGCGGCGCTCACAACTGCAACAAACGGCAAGGGCCGCGTGGGCTGGGATATACTATATTGCTACTTTTTGTAAGCTCTCAAGGTAGCATCGGTGTTATTAAACTTTTCGGAGGTAATAGGCACCTAACTTCAGCGTCAGGCGTCATGTTATACATACTGTATCATGGCCACCTGATGCCACATTTACATTTACTCTAATTGATGTAAATTGAACGCCTCAAATTACTTAGGCCTCGTATTGGACTTATTTAGGGCAAGTTACCACTTTAGGGCGTATTTAGGGAAAACGTATAGAGCCAGGGGCGTAGTCGGGGGGGGGCTAATGGGGCTTCAGACCCCCCCGAAATATTTTTTCGTGCTGTCAATGCACGGCCGACCAAAGCAACTTCCGGGGCCGGAAATCGTTCTAGATTTTGTCTAGAATGCCCTTTTCAAGCTCGAAAAGACATTTCACCGCGAACATTGCGAACTCGGGCTGGATTTCGCGGCAACGCCCATACACCGGGAGGCACATAACGCAAGCAGCCCCATCCGAGCACCAAGTTTCAAGGGCGTTTTGATGACGAACGGGCTCGCCGCGGCATCTACGGAGCGCATGGATGTCAATTCCAAAACTTTATGGATATAGCCCCCCCCCCCCCCCCCCGAACGAAATTTCTGGCTCCACTGTATAGAGCCTATAGGGCATGGCGTCGGCGCTCCAATTGTGACACCACTTAGGAAGGCAGGCGCTCCCCCATTGAAGGCTATGCTTTGGGAAATATATAAGGCACCGGCGCTATAAGGAATGTTCGCGTTCTCCATCGAAGAAGTATTGCACTCAGCCGAATGTTTCCCAACTCGAACGTTCTGCGAGCAGTCCTTTAAACTCTATAGGTAATAGTCATACGGGGATGACTTCATGCGCAACCCTTGACAGTTACGCAACAGCGGTACCAGAGAACCGCGCAAATTATGTTAAAATGTAAGTTCGGCGTAAGCCGGCATATGGAAACCGCAAGGAAGACGGCACACATGAACGTCTGAATGAGGGGGCATACCGTGCCCGCGAGTAACAGAAGCTACCATCAGGCTTTGTAACGAAAACTGAAGACTAACTTTCGGTGTTCCAGATAATGTTTGTAGATTTAGGACATTGCTTTTTGCTCCTTCTAACTTGCCAAAGTAGCCCCGCCACGCAACACATGGTCTGATCACAGGCTCACGTCAAAGGACGCAGAAATGCCGCTATTTGAACATATAGGGACGATGAAGGATATGATTAGTATTCGCGAGGCATCTCTTATACAATGAAGTTTGCTCATTGGCAGGCGTTCAGGAA
This sequence comes from Dermacentor albipictus, assembly GCF_038994185.2. Taxonomy (NCBI): domain Eukaryota; kingdom Metazoa; phylum Arthropoda; class Arachnida; order Ixodida; family Ixodidae; genus Dermacentor; species Dermacentor albipictus. Next base: position 46,386,308 of record NC_091823.1, on the reverse strand, counting down.
CCTGCCATACGCGATAGCGATAGGTGTGATGAGACAATCGCCGCGGCAACGGGCAACCACAGTGCCCGCGAGCGACGTGAAGGTTCGGGCTGTACCTCGTTCGTGATCGGTAAGCGCTTGCATTCCAGTTATCAGTCCCACACCTGCCTTCTGACGATAGAAGAACCATGAATGGATTGGCACGGCATCGTTTGCATTTAGAACAGCGTGGCTGACATCTCAGACGGAAAAGAAGGATTCAGTTGACGCTGCATGCAGTTCGCAGGCAGCATTTTGCGATGTAGCATTATTTCATGCACTAGCAGACTGTACACAAGCAGGTTTTGTAAATATGAACTTCCAGCACGCACCGAACAGGCGGACGCTGACGCACTTCACGGCGAGGCCCACAGCTCGCTCTTTCTCTTCGACGCAGCTGTCGGGAAAGGCACAAACAGGCGGTGAACAGTGTTGAACCATTAAGCATTGTACGCAAGTCTATCGCGTTACAAAAGGATCGAAAACAGACGCGCTCGAGAGGCATTCAGGTAAACTACAGCTCCTAGAAACCCAATGGGTCACATTTAATCCATCACAAATATTGGGTACACATTGCAAGTTGCAGGGCGCTGTATGGGGAACGTCCTACTGCAAGAATTTTCGAGTTCGTTCATTATTGGACAAAATAGGAGAAATGAAATGTCGCGTTGCCATGCTGCCAGGAGGCAAGCTTCACTGCCGAAGTAGACAGTCTGGGTCAGCAAGCGACTGTTTTCGTGCCGTGTCCCATACCGGAGCCGAGGGAACGCGTCACGTGTACGGCGCGAGCCCCACCCCCTTATCTTCGTTTTATTTTCTTCCGCTTTGTGCTTCGCGGCGCAGTCCCAGATGCGATGCAGCGCGTTCTGAATTGGACAATTTGCGGAGGTCCCGTGCCCTAACCGGTGACGTTGGAAGCAGCGCATCTTGCGTAGAGGCGCGTGAGTTTGACTCAGTCTGGAAGCGGGGCGAGGAAGAGCGCGCGGACTTTGAAACTGTTTTAAACTTCAGCTGCTTTCACGCCGTGCAGGCGCTTGATACATTTCAGACACGATTGCCACCGCGCGATCTGCTATCTACGCGCCACGCCTGTCTCTTCAATGCCCAAACCTGCTTATATATGCCCTCTAACAATCGCAACTACAGGTGTGAAATACATTGGCATATTGGAACCCATTTCGCAAGGTTCACATTGCAAGCTCTTACGTAGTGTCAGGTAGCGGGTGCTATCGGTGGACATTCGCGCTACATTTAACCTCACAAGGGGCCTCCACCGGGTGAAGTACACATTTCATAATCTCCGCGTATAGAGTGCGCCGTGGTGTACGTATCGCGCGAAAGGGTAAGTCCTCAGATGCAGTTTCGTTGCCCAGAGGCTATTGAACCTTTTCGCGGCGATCCCGTGGGCGCTGCCATGTTTGATCACGTGGTGGCGCGCCCATTGCTTGCCTCAACTGCCTCCATTGCCTTTGTGCATGGATGTGTATGACGCCGGTGCGGCTTAGCGAACCTCTGTTTCGGAAGATATAGTAGACGGTGACTGGGTGGGCGACACGAAGCTTCGGCCACAGCCAGTGGCGTAGCTAGGTCGTCTGGCACCCGGGGCCCTTAGCTCTTCTGTCACCCCCCCCCCCCCCCCCCGGGTGTAGTCAAGGAAGGCGAGCATATCGACAATTTTCGGGTGTCTTCAGACGTATATGACACCCCCCCCCCCCCCCCCCCTACTGGCCCCGTGCACCCGGGGCCCACGGCCCCCCGGCCCCCCCTGTTGCTACGCTACTGGCCACAGCTTCAGGGAACATGCAAAAGCGCTTTCGGTGCTGATTAAGATGTCCAAGCGACACGAGCAGCTTGTTCAAAAAGCGGAGCTAAATATGTATTCCAAGCTATCCGAACTTTCCGCTCATGAATTGAATCAGGATTAGTGTGTTTTGCTCTTCGTTCTTTAGCTCGCAAATATTTTTAAACAGTGGCTTGTCACACTTTTGACTCAGTAAGTTTCCTCGGTGCGGTCGCTATCTGATTACTTTCTGTCTAATCGCATGCAGGTGTGCTCAGTTCCGATAGATTTGTTCTTGCTGCATGCAAGGCTTGAAACGTACTGTTTTGTACGTTTGTAGCAAAGATTATTACCCCTAGTAACTCGCTTACGTCAAGAAACATTCAGCTTCGACCATTCGTGAACTATCGATGTGCGCATATATATATTGTGCGTATATAGTGCGCATATATTCAAGTGTGCGCCCATTCATTCATTGACACGTTGGCGATAGACGGCGTAAGTTTTCGTGCCAGTTGGGGTAGATGTGTGTTGATACTGTGCGCGACTTACTATGACAATACGCGGCGCTACACCCTTTGCCATTGTTTATAACCAGTGGTACTGATTCTTGCCGACGTTCCGGGGCTGAAGCACTTTCTTTGAATGTTAGCAATACAAAGCTGGCGAATGAGCAAACTTCTGTGTCCGCGAGAAAAGCCGTACATCTCGAAGTGCCAGTAACACGTACGGACACTTGTAGCAGCAGTCCGCGAACTTCGCCACACAGATTCATTCCATTCCTTTGTACGCCAGTCATTACTTTCGCAACCAACTACTGCACACGTCTTCAAGCCACATGATTAAATTCAACATGATTGAAGCGCAGTACGTTCGCAAAAACTCAGTTGCATTTCCGACAATTGATCAGACAGAAGCAAAGTGGAAGCGGCAGTGGTTTCGTATTCGTGAGATGTCGCTGAGGCTACGTGCGGCGCGCCGCCGAAAGCGCCATCTCGTTTCTCTAGAACAAACTGCTCCGCGAAAAGGTTTGATAGTCAACATCGTGGGGAATGAGCAGCGTGAACATTAAGAGAGGGTCCGGGGCGAAATATCCGACGCGCGGTGACTCGGCTCGTATAGTATTTGAGATACCCGACATGTGCATTGCGGTTTTCTGCGCGGAGCATTCTGTCAGGCGACAGTTTCAGTTTAGCTTGTTTAGCGTAATAGCGGGCTTAGCGGAAAAACAGGATTGAAATGCGCATGCGCAGAACGCTTAACAAGCCTTAGCGTTTATCATACGCATGTTATTTCTCAGATTTAACGTTACCGCTTAGCATGGTTTACCTTGTTTACGCAAGAACATGGCAGCGGTCTCGGCCGCCCGTTTTGAACTGAGTTTGGCGTTTTGTCGAATTCACCTAATCCGTAGTAAATGAGTGCGTAAACGGCTTTCCCTTAGCCTCAGGCCGCTTCGACGACAGAGTATTATGAATAACCTCGCTCGTCGTTTCGAACTAGTCGAGGTCTAATGAGAGAAACTTTCGGGATGGCTGCGCCACCTAAGCGAAATCCTGATTTCCCCGCGGGTAGGCACACATGCATGGAAACTACAACTACAGTGCGCTCCCGGCTGTCATTGCGCTGCTTCTCGCACTTTGCGGACGCACAGGCAAGGCTTGGCGAATAGATCGAATCTCTCATGTGCACTCTGTATGCGAAATATAGTATATCTCATAAAAGTACGATATATGACGCTATACTATAACTCGCTTCCTGCAAAGTTCGTTTGGAGAAAGGTAACGCTATTTCCCTTAACCCCGTATTACGCTAACGTTAAACTAAAGCTGTCTAGCAGCCGACGCGCATGTGACGCTGCTTACCGCATCATAATGGTGATAGAAGGAGCTGCGCAGAAAAAAGAGAAAAATACGCAGATGAATATGAAGACCATGTAGGTGACCAGCAGGTTGCAGTTGGTCGAGCACTTCAGACGCGTCGCATCGAAATCGTATACGGTTTCATTCATCGGCGCGCCAGGCGGGGTCGGCACGCAGGAACAGTTCTTGTACACTTGCAGTTCCTGCGACACGAAACACGAGAGGGGGGGGGGGGGGGGGCGCTTTAGATGGGACCGACAACGTCCATTCTTTCAATCATGAGGGTCACGCCCTGTAACTTCGCCCAGTTGTAGTTAGCCTTTCATATATATCTATATGCGTGCACCACCGATGCATCGCGGTGTGTTACGTCATGGTGATGCATCGTGGTGATTTGTACAACTCGTGCTCGTTATTCCGAACAGCAGTTAAGACCGTACCTGTGCACTGTCGCTGTGACAAGACTAGCTCGACGACTGGCACAAAGAGTCTCTCGCGCAGTTTAACATCAAAGACGCTGAAGAAAGAAAGAAAGAAAGAAAGAAAGAAAGAAAGAAAGAAAGAAAGAAAGAAAGAAAGAAAGAAAGAAAGAAAGAAAGAAATAGCATGCGACCAGCCGAACTTGACATGTTCTCCGCTAGACCTTAAAACACGTATGCAGCCTTGAAAAAGACTGTCGAAACGTTGGCTCCTGCTCTCACCTTGTTCTCGTGTTGCTCATCGTCTTGAATTTTCATCTCTCGCATTCCTCGTGTTTTCCCTGTATGCAGCTTAGTTATTTTCGTGACTGGAACGATTAAATCACATCTTATGCTTTATACCTGAGCGCTTAGAAGAATGGTGCCCTGTCCCTATCTATCAACGAATGTCTGATCTGAGAGATTTTCTTCAGCCTTATCGACAGCGAAGGTGACGACACCACCTATGATAATGCCGCAAGGTTCCGACTATGTAGGTAACTACCAAAAGCGGAAAACATGACGTTTCTTCTTCCATACAGGACGCGGTTAACGATAAGCGGGTTATTATAGAAGTGCTGTCTCCTAATAACCGCAGGGTACACATTCAAATAATAACAATCGACGATGATACAGCACAAAGCTGCATCGCTGGCGATGGGGAACGTGGTGGTGGAGGACTCCGGATGAGTGTTGTGACCCCACCGAGGTACATGATCCTCCATCCAAATCGGAGCACGCTATGAATGTTTCGCTTCGCTGCTCGCAGGTCACGGTCATTCTGACCGCGCGTACACCTGCCTGCAGCCCTCGAATTCGGCACACGGTGTGTACCCACCCAGTTTTCGTCCTCGGGGTTCGGCACGATCTCTTTCTCGGCGCAACCGGCGAAGCAGGGTGACGCGTAGATCACGTTCTCAACCGAGCAGATGGGGTCCAGCAGTTGCGTCCCGCAGTGGCAGTTCTCGTTGCACTCGCTGGTGAAGGCCACGCTGCGGCTGCGCAGGAACAGATTGTCACGTACACATATGTAAGCTCGTCGGCAAAACATTCACTCTCGTTCGCGACAAAGGCCAATCGACACTCGCTGCAGACTCGTCAAAAAAAAAAAAAAACCACCTTCGTCTTCTTTAAGTCCACCCCTGGCACAGTGACGCGGATAGCGCGCACAGTGACGAAATGCGCTGCGTCGTTTGGTTATTTCTTGCAGAGGAACGGTGACGGCCGCTTCTATACCTGTTAAAATGTCTCAGCGTAGCTAATAGGGCTTAAATCTGTCAGGCAACGCAAGCAATACTGAGCACCCGCGGCCCTGGGTGCACGTGCCAAGTTGTAGAAATTAGCAGAACGAAGCGTTCGTTGTGGCGAATCGTCGAAACGTTGCGAGACATTTCGACGAGCACCAAATAACGCGCGCTTTTCAGTGCTTGCCAAGCGACAAATGCATTCGTGTAGCGTTGACGCGTTCGCTAGCTCAGGTATAACGCGTTCTGTTGGAAGCGGTTCCGAGCCAAGAGACCACGCACCGACACAACACCGCCCCAGCCTGCAGCTGTAGCGCAGTCGTTAGACACTACCTTATCGTCCGCAATCCTGCAATCAGCTAGTGTGTGATAGCACCGAAGGTAAATCAATAGTCGTGGCTAATGAATTTGGTTATCTCACAGGATGCATATATAACTTCTCTGCGGGTATGTGTATGGACTGCTTGTGCGCTGTTAACGTCCGGAGACTCACTTGCTGCTCCAAGTTTCCCCGTGGAAGAAGTGCGGGTTGGGGCAGTGCAGCATGAAGGTCCACATGCAGAGCCAAGGGATGACGCTAGTGACGCAGCACAATTTTAACATGGCGCGGATGGTCATGTCCAGCTTGGACACCAGTGCGCCGCCCATCAAGGTCCCGCCTACGCCGGCCGGAATCAATATGCTGCCTGCAATGCCAATATTTCATTAGCATTAGCTTGCCTCGTGAAAAGGCTTCCAGATTAGAGAATGCAGGAGAGCTTGCGTAAATATACGGGGTGATCATTTGTAAGCTGTCCGGAGTTAAAAAAAAAAAAAAAACCCTGTTGCAGATAACAAATCCAACCCTTGAGTTGGAGAATACAGAGAGGCGGACGTTATTCGCACGAGAAATGGAAACACATAAGCAACGAATAAAAAAATCCACTAATTAGCGTCTTGATTACTTGACGGAACGTGTTGCAAATTACGAATTGTAGCCGGTGAGTTTGCAAGGCGTATCCCCTTAGAATTATTTCCGGAATGACAGCAGTCTGGAAACATGCGCCATCAAGCTCACCGTAAAAAATGCACTGTTGTTCCACTTACCGTTTTTAACGAAACGCTCTTTTATGCATTGAAGCACAATAGTCTCTGGAACGCCCATGTATTTCGTTCCACACTTTGGTAAACAATTATGTCAAGAATGGTGGCATCCTGGAGATTAATTTCAAGTGGACACGTCTTGCAAACTCACAGGCTGCAATTCGTAAACTGAAGTGTGTGCCGTAAAGTAATTAAGAAGTTAATTAGTGAAGTTCTTTTTAATAATTTTAATATGCGTTTCGATTTCTCGTGCTAGTGATGTACTCCTCTTCGAATAATCTAGATTAAGGACAAGAATTATATCTGCCACAGACGATTTTTGAAAATTCCAGAAAACTTCAAAATGATCACCCCGTATATAGGCACTAAAGTCCTTAGATTTTCCGCTTTCTAAAAAAAAAAGGAAAAAATGGCTGTGGCTTAGGTAAGGTTAAGCCCAGGATGCGAAGCATACTAGCCTTTATTTTAGTTGTTGAACCACTGTTTAGCCTGGTGAACTGCTGTTGCTTGGCTATATTTGGTTCGGCTAGACGAAGAAACAACTCATGCATTACTTCTTCGCCTTCAAGAGTGGAACGCGACAGCGTTCCCGTCGACCCGCCAAGGGGTGTAAGACAATGGGCTACAGGGCAGCGACTACGCGCCCCGCATTGGACGCGGTGAGCGTCGAGCAAAGCAGCGTTCGGCGCGGCAACGAAATGTGCGCCTGAGCAAGAGACGCACGCCTGAGCCTTAGAAACAGCTCGTTTCTAAGGCAACACCGCATTCACTAGAGGCGCTTTTGTACCGCTTTGAAGCGTTGTACTCGTGGCTCAGTGGTAGCGTCTCCGTCCCACACTCCGGAGACCCTGGTTCGATTCCCACCCAGCCCGTCTTGCAAGAGTTGAGCCAAAGCCACTTCTCCTCTGTCGTGACGTCACGGTGTCACGTGATTTCATGGTCACCGCCGCGCCTGAGGAGCTGGGTTGAGCCCTCGTAATATGCTTCGCATAAAAAAACTGGCTGTGGCTTAGCTAAGGTTAAGCCCAGGATGCGAATCATACTAGCCCTTATTTTAGCGCGACAGCGTTAAGGAGCTCGTGTCGCAGAAAAGCCGGTGTCGTCGGCGTCGGCTCAGGCGTGCGGCGCTTGCTCAGGCGCACATTTCGTTGTCGCGCCGAACGCTGCGTTGCTCGACGCTCACCGCGTCCGATGCGGGGCGCGTAGTCGCTGCGCCGTAGCAAAGCCACCTAGAAACGGTCTCTGTAGCACGCCGCAACCTTCGCTTCTCATTCCAACGAGCAGCTCTGTCTCCAGGAGGCATCTCACCTCGTGAGTGTCTAGCAGAGGCAAGCGCAGCTGCTTATATACCGCCGCGACGCCGCGAGCGACGGCGCGAGTTGGAGCCCCGTTTCTCCTCTGTCGTGACGTCACGGTGTCACGTGGTATTGAAGGCGACACCGCCGCGCCTGAGGAGCTGGGTTGAGCTCTCGTAATATGCTTCGCATAAAAAAAAATGGCTGTGGCTTAGGTAAGGTTAAGCCCAGGATGCGAAGCATACTAGCCTTTATTTTAGTTGTTGAACCACTGTTTAGCCTGGTGAACTGCTGTTGCTTGGCTATATTTGGTTCGGCTAGACGAAGAAACAACTCATGCATTACTTCTTCGCCTTCAAGAGTGGAACGCGACAGCGTTCCCGTCGACCCGCCAAGGGGTGTAAGACAATGGGCTACAGGGCAGCGACTACGCGCCCCGCATTGGACGCGGTGAGCGTCGAGCAAAGCAGCGTTCGGCGCGGCAACGAAATGTGCGCCTGAGCAAGAGACGCACGCCTTAGAAACAGCGCGTTTCTAAGGCAACACCGCATTCACTAGAGGCGCTTTTGTACCGCTTTGAAGCGTTGTACTCGTGGCTCAGTGGTAGCGTCTCCGTCCCACACTCCGGAGACCCTGGTTCGATTCCCACCCAGCCCGTCTTGCAAGAGTTGAGCCAAAGCCACTTCTCCTCTGTCGTGACGTCACGGTGTCACGTGATTTCATGGTCACCGCCGCGCCTGAGGAGCTGGGTTGAGCCCTCGTAATATGCGTCGCATAAAAAAATCTAGGGACCTACGCACGAACGCAGACCCTACTTCGTGAGCAAAGCTGTCAGCGTCTTATCATAAGCGACTTGCTGAATGGAGCCAAAGTGAATGTTCGGAGACGCTTCAGGCGATTTGCGATCATTCGCGCGACAACAGTGTGCGGCTCGCACAACCCCAACTGTTTTATTGGTAGAAAGGAATCGCGAATGGAGCAGCAAGACCATATATCGTCGACTGGGGGCTGAAACTGCAATGCAATAACCGAGACCGATCGCCGATCGGTAGCCGAGATCGAAAGGGAATGCGTGCACCTGAATCGTCGTTAGACAGAGACACGCGAAACTACACCAACCGTGACACGGTCAACTTTGCCTTATTCCGCCCAAAAAGGCGGTTTATAGCTCACCATCAGCAACGGCTTGCTTTCTTCAACATTTTCTAAGAAAAACACACTGGTCACGTGGAATCGCAAGTGTTGCACTCGCTCTAGCGGAGCTCGAATCGGGCCCTTGCGCCACATTGCATATATACCTTGAACGAAGCAAGCACGTTTACTGGCGTTCTGCAGATTCATGAACGTTGTACATTCCTGATGCGTTATGAAGGATATTATGCATGCGCTCGCCACACTACTGTCAAGAACGCTATTCGGGAGCTGAAAGGGCTGGACGCGTATCGCTATAGATAAGGGAAACGCACGCGCGATAGATGACACATACTGTGTGGGGAAAGAATAAGCGCCGAATAAAGGGTGCGAATTTTCGCAGCTAGAGAATATAAGGAGCACTTGGACAGGCTCCTCGCTGCGCCATTCGTGAACTGAAAGTATCGGGTGCCTAGCCCTGAATAAGGAAAACAAATGCAAGTGCTATAGGGAGTGCTGCGGAATGATTGTGCTTAACGGCCGACAGCAATAGCGCGACTTCGAGAGACGGCACAGTGACGAGCTCCGACTTCGCGGGAGACGAGACCCCCCCCAACATGCTCATCCCGTAACAATTTCTCAAAGCTCCCCAACCTTACAGTACTATATAGACTGCTGCCGTGTATACACCTGTGGTGGAGTACGTTTGCTGGGCTGTGCCCGAGCAGAGTGGGCGCATGCAATTCCCTCAGTGAGAGCGATAACTCTGAAATGGGACTTTATCGTCAGTCCAAACGGAGCCAAGCAAATGAAAGGAGCTAGAATTCTTTAAATCCAATCCTTTCTTTGACTTTTCGACTCACGATAACTTCTGTTCCAGTGTTATACCTTCCCGCGAGGGAGTACAGGAGTATCATAGTTACTGCCATTTAAAGGAGTCGCCAGCACTTTTTTGTTTGTTGTTGTCGCAGACGCGTAGCAGGGAAAACAGCAAAGTGTCTTACCCAGAGCAGCGGCTGTTCTTGAAGGTGTCATAGCGAATTCGGCTTCGAAGAACTTCACCGAAAAGGCAGCAACGGCAGTGCCGACCATTGCTGAAAAAAAAATGAAGAAAACTATAACAAAACATGCCGGTGCATTCTATCCCATTCTGACGCCAAACAATCCAGTCTAGTGAAACTTTTAATTCGTATGCTATTACTTTCTTACACCTTCAGCATCCTTAGCAAAAACAGGAGGAATAAAGAAACTCCTATTTTTTTCTGAGAATTTCGTTGCCTACATAAATGTGGACTTTACACTTGAAGAAGTGGTATTTCTAATACGAGAAGAAAATCAATTGCCTCAAAATCAGTCTTGCGAAATTTGCCGATGAAATTTGTTACTGTCAAAAACAACATAAGAGCTCCACAAAACCAGCGCCGCTAGCAACTGCTCAAACGTTTCTTTTTTTCTTTTTTCTTTGCCCGGACACCACGTGTATTAATTAAATTTTCAGCGCAAGAGGGGGCTATTTCTGTTCGGAGGGATAGGGAGTGGTCTGGTTTAATGTACCAGAGCGACAGTGCGACTATAATAGACGGCATAATGTCGAACTGCGAATTAACTTTGACCGCCTGTGCGCTCTTTTAAGCGTTCGTCCGAATCTCGGTACTGTTAAGAACGGCCAGCTGCAGTGCAAGTTTTGCCAACCAGTTGCGACTCTGGCGGCAACATTCCGGGAGCGTCGCCGCACACCTATAGACACAGCCTGACTAAGTCGACTGTGTGTGAACAACAATACCTGCGTCCTCGACACTCCGTTGCTGGAGACGAGTTTGACGAAGTCGCCATTATGACTAAACGGGCTCGGCGGATCAACTATTGTTACTGAGCCGCGGGAACGTCTACTGACACCCCTTTCCACGCACCGACCAAGACGCCAGACAATGGGCGGCCGGCGGGCGCGCTGCAGCTCGGGGAATAAATGCCCCTACGGTGCCTCGTCTCCCTAACGGTGCCTGGTCAACTCACCTACGGTGCTTGGACGGCCATTTCCGTCACTTGGGTAACGGGGAAGGACCGAGTGTTTATAAACTGCTGTTGTGCGGCTGCTCAGGACATTCTCTCTCAAGCAGTCATGTTGGACTGATGTACTTTCTCAAGCAGTCATGTTAGACTGATATAAATACTGTTAATAAACCCATATTCCTCGTTCTCGATGAGAAGCAGTCCTTCACTTCATCAACGTCCTCAGCGTGGATAAGTTGGACGACGGCATGGGCCAGCTACCTTCTAATTCATGCCCGACTCCAATCTTGACAACGGATCACGAGCGATGAGATTGAACCCACAATCATAACAGTACGCGAGTGTTTTCACATTTCGTGAACAGTGCAATGCGGTCACCGCATCGAACATGCGATTTCCACTGAGCTTAGCAGCAGAACGTCATAGCAACGGAACCATCGAGGCTGGTGATAAAAAACGCCGCTTAAGCTTCTGTCGTAAAAATTAGAGCTATAACACACAAGGACCTGTCCTTTCCGCACGAATATTAAGCGCGAAACACATGTGCGAAGAACCCATGCGCTATAGTCGTTTTTCAACAGCCCGCTCGAGTTCGATCAGCTTTCCGAGCAGGTTGCGTCAAGTTCCGGCATTCCGAACTGCTCTCTTTCCATAACGTCTCATCTGACGGATATCAGACAACGCTCGCATGATACTCTTGACTCTTCATTCTTTTGAGCTAAACGGAGATCGGCACCCCAAATAACTTAACATAATAGCTTTTCTATAGCCAATTTCGGTTTAGTTTCCCAGGAGGTTACTGCGTTACTACCCTGCGGGAGCAAGGGCACTGCGAGGTTCTGACACTCGCTTCGGCTCTCCCGTTCATCTGCTATGCTGCTACATCAGCCCTGAAAATGAGTAGCAGCATTGGAGGCGACCGATCGAGACACAGCAAGTGTTAAACCGTCGCAACGTCCGGCTCCCACGTGATCACCTTCTGCGTCATGACGTCAAGACACAGTAACCTCCTCAGAAACGAAACGAAAATTGGCTGTAGAAAAGCTATTATATTAACCTTGGGGCGCTCCGAGGCTTGCCGATATAATTTTCTGAGGTTTAGATATCTAGGAACTTCACTTACCACAAATATTTGGAGTGGAAAATATAATGTCCGTATTACTTTGACGCGCAGTGATTGTGTTTCGCAGGAGAGACTTCGCGCGTTTAAACATGCGGTACGACATTCAGTCAAATCGTACGAACAGCCGCATCGAACGTAGTTTACTAACGGCATCAGTCAAGACCCAGAAGACGGAGCAGCCATCTTGGCGCATATTACAGCGGACTCGCGTCGTATAGGTCCACATATTCAGCGCGTATGCCACCTGGTGTCGGAGACCATGTTCTTACTTCATTCGTGAAGTGCTTAACATTCGCCCGCGTGTCCCGCGCTTTCTGGGATTTGCGGAAAGAGGCGTGTCGAAACCAAAACTATTTGCACCGAAAACATGGAGACAGGCGTCGAGCTCTCCATAAGTGAACGATTTTCCAAATGCTTTGTTCCTCATATTCCAAATTTAGCGACGTTTTAGGGGGTGAGAGCGGGTTTCCCGAATCAGAAGGGGTTCCCTGGAAAATTCCCGGGTGAATAATTAATTAATTAATTTCTGAGGATAGAAAAATATTGAGTTGCATACTAAAGCTTTTACAAGGAAATCACACGCCGCGGTTTCTCAACGTTGGAAGCATGCGGGAGTCATGGGCAGATTGCGCGTATTTTTCAATGATTTGGCCGAGCTGCTCTGTGCGGCAACAAGTTCTGTCTGAGTGCTACCCTCACAATGTTTCTTTACAACAGCAAAGTGCTTTTAAGTTCACAGCCACTTCACCTCATCACTTATATCCCAGTGCATAAATCAATATCGGATTGATGCCATATACCATGTGTGATTATTTTTAATGTTCAAACACTGCTTTCATTGCCAAGGGTAAAAGGGATTGTTGTTTATGGTCTGACAGCAGTCGAACGATATAAGTCACGGAATGAGTGAGGCTAAACAGTGCCGCATAAAGAATTTGTGATAATAAAGTTAACGTAAACACGGTCGTCCAAAGGCATAGGAATGCAGTTTTGACGAATCAGTGCACGACCGATGCATAACTCGAATGTTGGCTTAACTGCTACACACCGTCAGCTGCGAGATATCGCTCAAACGTTCGTCGTATAAAACTATGCAGCAAAGAGTACGTCCATAATAGTGTTTTAGCCTTTCGAAGCAGTCTGCATAGACCAGCGTTTGTAGGCGACCGCCATATTTTGCTGGAGGCAGCGGGGACAGGCGGAACGAACGGCCGCAGTATAGTGTGGAGCTTGTTCTTATTGCAATGCTTGTGTCTAGCGTTCACTCGCTAGCAACTGTGACGTCATTAAACCGGTAGTCCCTGCGCAGGTTGCGCCGACAGATGATGTCTGGTGTAGAGATTAACTGTGCTGCAGCACAAAACAAAAAAGAAGAAGAAGAAAGAAATATGGAGAAAATTCGGCACATCGTAATGAAATGCGAACGTATTCACCAAGCGAGACCGGTAGGAGACGCCCACCTACCAGAAGCGCTGAGATTTAAAGAGGGTGGAAACAATAACAGTTCAGCAGTTGAGATATATGCAATATACGTTTAGAGTATTGGTGAAAAAAAAAGAAAGATACGCCGGGCAATAAAATGAAAGGACCGGATACGTTACAGGCGTAGTAGAAAGTAGACATAAAGGTTTCAAGGTTTTCAGATTAAGGAGACATTGGTATTATGCGATGCCGATAAATATCGGTCCCTTATTTCATTAGCTCAAACAGTCTAGGTACTATTTGTCGCCGCCCCGTTTCGAAGGAGATTCTCATAAATAATAATAATAATAATAATAATAATAATAATAATAATAATAATAATAATAATAATAATAATAATAATAATAATAATAATAATAATATAATGAAGTGCGCTTATACTCTGGCAACATGTTTCTTATATCCAGCCCTGCATGCAAGCAAGGTGGAAATTATGCGCGCAGCGTTAAGTGATATGCCTATACGCACCTTCGGTGACCGATGCCAGGGTCATCATGACGAAGGGGATGTTCTTGAGGAGCGAGAGGATGGAGCGCGGGAGTTCGTTCATGTACTGGCCGTACGTGCTGTCCTGCTCGGTGTAGCCCTTGTTCGAATACAGTCGACGCACCATCTGGCAATGCTGGTACGCTGCGCACGTCATTGAAAGGGCGCGCTTACACCTACTTCATCCACACCGCGACGTCACAGAGATCTGTATCTACGTCATTTACCACAAAATTGTCAAAACGGTATCTATGTCATTTACCAAATGTTCTTTCCCTTCTCCGTTTACGTATTCGTGTAATGGCTACCCTCTAGGGGATGTTTCGCAGTATAAATATCTAGGTATTCTATTCCCTCAGGATTTATCTTGGTCGCATCACATAGAATTCATGTGCAACCGTGCGCTTAGAAGGTTAAGGTACTTGCAGCGCACATTACGTTCAGCCTCACTTAGCACACGACTACTCACTTATACACTGGTTCATCCAATACAGCAGTACGGCTCTGTCGTATGGAACCCACACAAAATATCTGACATCAACAAAATTGAATATCTCCAAAAGGAAGCTGTATACGCTTCATTTATCGTCGCCTTGACAGGCATTTTTCACCCAGTTCCGATCTTCATAGTAGAGTCTCTCTTCTCGTCGCCACATTGAATCTTTGAAGTTTCATTATACTCTGCACGCAGATCTGACTCGACATGGGTGCTCGCGTCTGTCGGGTCAGCAGTACTCTCTATACTTCGTTAATAACTTTCCACGATTTTCCGTACTTAACAAATACATAGTACCCGCTAGAGCCACAACCACCAGACACCGTGAGATGAATGTGTCCACTTTTCACCATCATACTGATGCGTTTAAACATAGATTTTTTTTGTCCGTTCTATAGAATTGTGGAATGCTCTGGCTGGTTACACAAGATATTTACCACTCGATGACTTTCTATTGTATATTACTAATCATTGATGTACAGTGCTCTTTTTATGCTTTTCCATGTATTGTACTTCCCCACTCTTGCGATAGCCCTTCGGGGCTGCAGTATGTCAAAATAAATAAATTTGTGCTCACAGCTTCTCATATTTACGCTACTATACCGACAAGTTTCCAATCGGTCTCCAGCAGATATACAATTCGTAAGACTTACGACATCAAGCACGCGACCGCGGGTCACTCCGATACAGAGTGGATACATTTGGAGATGGCGAGCGGCAGGCGCACTCCGCATGGCGGACGCACTATCTGATTGCGCATGCGCGTCGTCTGCTACACTCGACTGCCAGGCCATATACCTCAGTGCACGTGCGTACGAGAGCGCATGCTTCGTCATTTCGATTACATGTGGTAACCACGGCAGCAGACGACACGAGAGCATGAGCGTCCGCTAAACCTACGAACTACGGGAATGCGCCAGCCGCCCGCCAGGGTGCTCCGTCTACACCGAGTGGAAAACAATGTGAACCTCGTCTATACAAAGGCGAATGTGATAAGGATAAGACGAGCGCGTAGAGGTCAGTTAGAGTAACGTCGGTGATATATAGAAAGACAATGCAATGCATAAAATCGAACCTGTCGAAGTGAGTGGAGAAAAATTATGTACTGGGGAAACTGCAGAATGGGTTTAGACCAGGCAGACGCTTAAAGGATTACATGTTTGTATAAACTCCGAGCATAAAGATTTCGGTAGCTCAGAATAAACCTTTATCGATAGCATTTGTAGATATTAAAGGAGCCTACGTAGACAAGGTATTGTTATGGGATAGTCTTAAGCACGAAGGCATACAGGACGATTTCGTGGAGCTGCTGATTATATAATATAGACGACCGAGTGCAAGGTGTATGGGAAGGCCGGAAAGGTAATGAGGTGGTGGGAATTCCCAAAGGGCTAAAGTAAGGATGTCCTCAGTCTCCATTGTTGTTCACACTTTATGTTAAGGGCATAGAAAGACGACTGCAATATAGCAAATTAAGGTTTGGTTTGCCCTACATGCGTAACGGACAAACGGTGCAACAAAAGCTCCTTGGACTGATGTGTGCGTACGACATATGATACTAGCGGACAATTAAAGATATTTACAGACACTTGCGAATGTCTGTGTTTAGCAAAGAGAAATCGGGAGTTATGATTCTCAATGAAAAGACGAGTAATTACGTGGTGTCAATTCAACAGCAAGTAGTACCCATAGTCAAGCAATATAAGTACCGCGGCTTATACGTAAACGGAGGAAATACTTGTTAAAGCACCAACCAAGAGAATCTTAAAATAAAGGGGAAGCGGAATGCTGCAATAAGAAAACACAGAGCACTGTGGGGTCGCAATAACTTTGAGATGGTGCGTGGAATCTTGAAAGGAGCAGTGGTGTCAGCGCTAACGTTCGCAGATGCCATTCTATGCTTCATATCGGATATCTTGTCGATTTTGGAAGTTAACCAAAGATCGGTAGGCCTGTTGGCTTTGGGAGTCCAGAGTAAAACCACAAATGGGGCAGTGCAGGGTGAGATGAGTTGGGCCTCTTTAGAAGTCAGAGAAGCACAGAGCAAAATTAGTTTTGAAGAAAGACTCAGGAACACGGATGAACATAAATGGGCACCTAAAGTACACGAGCATCTGTACTCGAAAAGCGTACTCACAGAATGGAGGAAGAGGCCAAGAATGTTTGGCAACCGAGTACAGGGTAATTGAAACTGTAAATAGACAACCAGGGGCCATCAGAGAGAAAGTGAGGGAAACAGAGACAGTTATTTGGATTCATAGAATGGAAACGAAAAGGAGCATGGAGGCTTACAAGAACGAGAAGAAAGAAATTAGAAGGGAAAACCTGTACGATAACACAAAGGGCAATGTCTTGCTATTTGAGGGTCGAGCCGGTTGCCTAAGGACAAAAACATACCGGAGAAAATATTCGCAAGAAGGTGAGGCACGTGTGTGCCACAGCAAAAATCCAGGGACCACTCAGCAGATCCTAATGGAATGCGAAGGAATTCACCCAGGGAGACCCCCAGGTTACGTCCACCTTCCAGAAGCGCTTGGATTTGAAGTGGACGGAACCATCAACCGGTCAGCAGTCGAGATAAACAAGATATGTTTATAGTATTGTTGGAGAAGAAGAAAGAACGAGATTTGTACGAACGGATCCGCTAGTGTCATAGATAGTGGTACAGGGTAGGTGGAGATGTTTTGAGGAAGAAAAAAAAAAAGAAAAAGATGTATACAAGAATGCCAGAAAGAGAAACGTGTGTAGCATACCTGATTAAATCAAACAGGCCAGGTGAGAATTTGACACCGCCCTGTTTCAAAAAGGATGCCAATAAATCATCATCATCGGTACGCGCTCCACAGTTTATTACCACAAAGGTTGTCATTTATATTTGTAAAGCAGTGGGGAAAGAGAATCGGGAGAACCGAGTGGATATCTGTCATTTTTAGCAAGAACCGCCTGAAAACCCAACAGACTCTGAAATAATTTTCTTAGGTTCTGTCAACATGAGCACACGACTTCTCGAGAGCGCTGAAGGTGTACCGTACGCACATAGAAAATATCAGCTAGATCTGCGATCTGATAGTCTTCTGGTGCGCTCAGTTTGGTCAAGATTCAGAAAGACTGGACCAGGCGGCGGTGTCTTATTACATTCTCTGGCAAAGTCAAATGTTGCTTCTTAGTCCTTTCGGCCCTGGAATATTTTTACCTTACCTATATTTTTTCTACCGTGTTATTTTGCCTCTTTACCGCATAAGAAACCGAAATTTACTAGACAAAAAAAACTGTTTGCATTTCGTTTCATGTATTCTCTATGTTAATGTCCTCAAATGAGGACATGAGGGCCCAGTGGGCGTGGTAGAGACAAGAGTGAATAATTGGCGACAGTTTGTTCTCTAGTTTACATACATACTTCGATGCAGTAAATGTTTCTTGCTTTCTGAGGAACCCGGATTCCTTTGTATAGCTTCGTGCTCAATTGGTCAAAACAGACACGTCGTAAATGTCAGCGTTATTAACATGAGCCATAGTCAAAAGACACCGCCCTCAACAATAACGTACTGTTGGGTGAGTAGGTTGACCATAGAATTACTTCCAACGGAAAGGGCAGCGCACACGAAAATAATACATTGCGTGCTTCTTTTCGACAGTTCTGCCCATTTACTTTGCAACGCCCACCGTGAAATAGCGCCGCTCGAGCTTGCACTTGAAGTTCACTGTCTGATGATTTCAAGTTCAAGGCTTGATTTTTGCAGCGCGAAGCACTGAAGTGCAGGAAGAAAAGAGAAAGAACGAAGGCTTGGCGAAGGGTTAATATTGTCCTCCTTTCGCGATCTCTTCATTCTTTCTTTAATTCCGGACTTAAATGCTTCGTGTTGCAAAAATCAAGCCTTGAACAAATTGACTGTATTGTTAAAAATATCTTTAGCACCATATGGACCGATGCTTAACTTCGGAAAGCGATAGCCTTTTCCGCAGGCGTCGTCGTACAGCGAAACCATGACCCACCTAAATGAAATCAGTGAGAAACGCTCTCGCATGTTTCGTTCTTTTCTTTTTTCTCGTTTTTTATATTATTTTTGTGACAGAAGTCGTATATCACGCTCAAAGATGTCATAGGTTAACATAAATCATCTAAAATAATTTTTTATAAATAGGAAAAGCACCTTTCCAGACATTTACGCTAGCATGCATTATACGAGGTTCCAAGTTCGGCCGTCCTTCGGCCCATATTTAGAGACTGCCGAGAATAGAGAGATCTCTTTGCAGTAACCCTTTTCTGTTCTCCACCCGTAGACACCTTCCCTCTCCCCATATTCTCAACAAGAATGTGTACGAAAATAAGATTTACAACGTCGCGCGTACGCCGTTATTCACGATGGTCAGGCAGGGGTCCGCTAGCTATCCTGAGTACCACAGGCCACAGTCGTGCTCGATCTGTCAGGTTAACGTCATTAGCATACATGTCACACACGAAGACGCAAGGCTGAATGAAGTGATAGAGACATTTCAACAACCGCGCAATGTGCACAGAAGGTTTGTCGCCTTCGTGACAAATGATGCCGGACCTGCAATGTTGTTCCTTGCACAAGAATAACCCGTCGGATATTTGATGTGCCGTCAACTTACACGGCAGGTGTTTAGGAAAAGTGGCCATCGGTATGCTGACGATACCGCCCATAATGGCTGCCACCAAGAATCCGACCCACCAAGCGCCGATCCACACCGAACTTTGACTTGTCAGGCCGAGCCTATAGAAGGTGACAAGTGGATCATTACCATTCGTGCCACTGAGACCACAGTCGCAACAGAAAATGGAATGTAGTTGCTAACAGCACCAAAGCGCGCAACACACGAAAAACGCGCTGCGTATTTATTATACGCGGGTCTTTACGACCGAATTCTGCACTGAGCACGGTCCGCCTGGCTCTACAACGCGGCATTGAAGTGGTTCGCGGAGCAAGGCAATCAGAATCGCGGTCACGTGCAACTGAGCACGTGACCCTTATGCCAGAGCGTCGGCTACTGGTCACCACTTTCAATCTCGCCTTGAATGCTATAGAGAACACATCACAGCTTCAAGTCCATTCAGTGTTAAATTAAACGGATAGTGATATAAACAAACAAACACGTACGTCTACATTTCGTCCCCACCGGAATGCGTCGGCGGCACGGCAGCGTCAACCGCGGATAGAACCGGCGACCTCGTGTTCGACAAAATAAAGAGTTATATTTAACTACTTGGTGGCTCAGTTGAAGAAATCCTCACGTGAAGCTGTGAGGGGTTCTCTAGCTTTTACGGCGCGGTTTGAAACTGGTTTCGACCAGACGACGCTTTGGCGCAAGGGTATGAGCCGAAGACAATCGATGAAGCGTGTACAACTAACTGCGCAGAAATCTACTCACACCGATTTGTTGTAGCTTATAACGGGCTCTCATGAGAAGTATGTTTAAGTTGTAAGCAACGCACACTTGTGTATCCCTCTGTCAAAAGTTCCCAGGCTACGGGTGGCGTGCGTGTGAACACGATGACTCTCAAACAGGTGGCAGCTACGGCTCCTGAATAACGTTTCTCAGTCGATGTCCGCTTCACTTTTCAGAACCTGCTCTTAGAATCCCTGTAATGTTTCTTTTTTTTTTTCGTTAGATGAATGTTCAAACCGCCTAAACATTAGAAAATATGCTGGAAAGCGCTAGCGCACGATAAATTATTTAGTTATACTTGTTTGGACGAACCACGATTTGGGTATCTGCATTCAGGAGGTGGAAGCGTCATGACGTCACGACACATTGACTCCCTCCGTTGATGTGGTCACTGCGTCTACACCACACGCGATCGCATTCAAAAAACGCACGCTGAGCTTTGTTTTCCTTTTTTTTAAACACGCAACATCATCCTACATAGTCTTATTGCTACACAATTTTGGTTCCGCCATTACGTGACAATAATGCCGATGACACCAGGTCCGGTGTTTTGAGGCCCCCCGTGCACTTTAATATAAAATGAAAATAATAATGAAAATAATGAGTGTTTCGCGCCCTCCGTACTTGCCATGTCTGCACCATTGACGTGCGACAAGCGTGCGGTAGAGTTTCTACGACTTCGAAAATATGTTCCAGTAGAGATTTAGGGCTTAGAAGGGTGAAGAGCGTGCAACTGTGTACTTACTGGCTGACGTCCTTCAAGTCGACGAACACAGATAGAAAGTATCCGGCAACGAGAAAGCCAAAGGCGGGTCCCAGCACAGCCATGGCACTGTACGTTCCTATAATCAAATGGGGGAGGCAACAAAGAAGGTAGCAACGAGTGTAACAAAATTATGCGCAATTTTTCTTTCTTTCTTTCTTTCTTTCTTTCTTTCTTTCTTTCTTTCTTTCTTTCTTTCTTTCTTTCTTTCTTTCTTTCTTTCTTTCTTTCTTTCTTTCTCACTTTCATCTTTCTTTCTTTCTTTCTTTCTTTCTTCCTTCCTTCCTTTCTTTCTTTCTTTCTTTCTTTCTTTCTTTCTTTCTTTCTTTCTTTCTTTCTTTCTTTCTTTCTTTCTTCCTTTCTTCTATTTATCTTAATAAACGGACAACCACGCATTACACTGCCGCGCACTTTCAAGCTATACGAGTGCCGTTTATAGTTAACTCTACGCAATTGGTCACCTTCCACGTCGACCCTTCAGCAACGGCAACAATTGTCAAGACGCACAGACCCCGAAGTACCCGTCCGTCCAGGCTCCTACGCAGTTATTTCACTTCAAATTACCAAGAAGCACCTGATGTCTCGCGCTATCGAAGAAGACAAAACACTGACCAACACTGGCTACGGGGACAAATTGGAACGACCTACACACTACGGAGAGAGAGAGAGAGAGAGAGAGAGAGAGAGAGAGAGAGAGAGAGAGAGAGAGAGAGGGGGGGGGGGCACTTTTACGACCTGGCTTTTACGGGAGTAACTGCTTGTATCCCATTTAATCACGGTGTAAGATATATGTAAAATATACATCTTACACCATGCAGTTAACTCCGTTATAGTATGCATTTCTAAAGCAATGAAGGGGGTTAGTTGGTGAATGTTCATGATTATATTGCGCTTAGTTTTACATTGACGATATTAAGTGAAGGACAGGATGTGGACGTACGATAGCGCAGACTACCAACTGTTTATTACCGTTAAAGAACGCGCTGGAGGCGCTTGCGATAAGAAAAAGATGTGCGTAAGCACTCCGTCCATCGCCCTTATCGAAGCTGAGGTCGAGTTTGCCAGGGTGAACGGGTGCAAGTGAACGATGTATGCGTTGCCCGAACTATGATCACATGTCGTCACCTTGTCATATCTTTTTATACCTCCCGCCCCCCAACCCCCGCGCCATATCTCCTTGTATATAAGCACGTTCTTTAACAGTAATAAACAGTTGGTAGTTTGCGCCACGTACGTCCACGCTACGTACGTTCTTCCTCCTCCACTGGCCACGTCACTGTAGGGGAGCAAGATTCGGTACGTAGTTAAATAATAAAACTAAAAATAACGTCATTATAATTCAATTGGTGGAAAAGGCTTGACTAAGAGAGGCCAAAATGGAAGCGAAACTTGCCGTTTCTTGCATTTCGCGATAAAAACCTACATAAACGCTGGTAAGGCAATGAGACGTCGCCGATTTCACATTTTCCAGCATTTTGGCCATTCGGGCGCAGGAAAACGTTTGTAAACTTCACGCGTTTCACCAGATGATCACTGTTATCAAGCTATCGTTATGCGCAAGATATAAGCCCACTGTATAAAAAAAAAAAATATGCCATCGCGGGTTGCATTGAGCAAGAGCCTTGTTATAATCAAACTGCGTTCGAGAAGTGAACTCCCTTTTATACATTTGCGAACGTAGGCGAGGACGAGCGATCGCCATATAGACTGTACCCCGAGACATGTATAAATATCGGACACACTGGACCCATGAGAGTCGTCGTGCTTTGAGTGTTGTGCGTCGTTCCATTCGTCCGATAACGAGTTGAATGTTTAACTCACGCTCGTGGCAGTTTTAGTCATCGTCACCGTTCCTACAACGTTACGACCGAGGCGGTGTGTTTGCGGGCAACCATTTTTGGGGACACCCTCTGGCACACCTGCCAAGACAGCGCGCTCGGCATTGTGCCATGGAGAAACGCTGTCGACGCAAACCGACGCGCATTCACGGATGGTCACGCGATATCTCGCGAGAGTTATCTCCAAAAGTGGTCGCCCGAGAACACTACTGTGTACCCTTGACTCCTCTCTCTGTAAGGCGTTCGGGCGACTGAGTGTGCGAAGATGAGGTACAGGAAGGAGGGCTGCCCACCGATGAAGAGGGAGGTGAGCCTCACGGGCAAGTTCTCGTCCAGGAAGGACATGCCCAGCGTGTGGAGCGGCGTCACGCCTGCGCCCTGCAGCATGCTGCCGAGAATGAGCAGGAAGCGGAAGTCGCGAATGCTCTGCTCGCCGCACGTGTCCACTGTCTGGTTCAGAGGCGGGGGCGTCGCGTAGCACAGGTCCGGCATTTCGGCGCCGTAGCTGAGAGAGAGAGAAAAGGAGAGAACGGCAGCCGCTTGAAACCGACGATATGTACCGCTAATACGCGTTGTACCGACACCCAGTACTTTATTATCCAACGCTCAGAATACTGACATACGCATGTACACCACCCGTTCTTTTTACTACTTGGAACGGATAAGACAAATGATCGCCTATCCCATATTGCATTTCTCTGCCTTTTTCAGGCGCACTTGTGGAAGGTGCGCAAATTACTTTTATGAGAAAGTTGATTGTTTAGGTAGCTTAAGAAGATCGAACAATTACTTTTCTTATCGCTTACATTATAGGGTGAGTGTTGCAGTCGCGAAATTGAGGCCAAGCAATGGTGAAGTCATGTGTATACTTATCTCAAATCGTAAGACTAGCACCATTTTCGAGATAGCCGGCCTCGTAGTGTGCCATGAATACATTAGCGCTTCAGCTAACAGTTTCCGCAAAAGCGTGCGTCATGCAGTTGATGATGACGTTAACTGTAACGCCAATGCACTTTCTTACGGCTAGACTTTGAGCACGGATAGGTCAAAAGTGGCGCAAGTCTTAGGATGTAGACTAAGCATACATGACATAATACCATTCGGCTTCAATTTTGCTATTAGAACATGCGCCCTAAAGCAAATACAAAAAGCTAATGAGTAAATTTTTCTTTTATTAACCACCAGCACACTGTGATTTATCGCGAAATAACGTCCGCCTGTGTATGCGTGCGTATACTACGTTAAGTACGCACCAATGCAATTCCTCTCCTCACCCTTGTGGACCTCATTTAAGCCGAGTACCATGTGACGTTTTTCCTACCACATCAAAGCGGGACTCACACGTAGGAAGGCGCGAGCGCGTAGGCCAGGAAGAACATAAACGAGCCGGCCGCCATGATCGCCATGCCGGACGATATAATGACTGGCTTGTGGCGCGTGCTCCCCAGAAAGGCCACAGGCACGATGAACAAGGAGTTGATCACGTTGAATGCGCTCAGGATCATGCCGGTCTCGAGGCTGCTGAGGTTGAAGCGCCGCTCTATGGTGGGCAGCACCACGCTGAGCACGCCGCTGCTGACGAAACTCTGGGTGAACTCGATCGAGCACAGGCTTAGGAGCACCCAGGCGGGAGTGCGGAAGACGCGCAGGAAAGGCGGCCGGAACCAGAAGAAGCCGCACTGCTCATCCTCTCTCTCGGGCGGTGCTTCTTGAGGGGTGCTGGGACGACTCGTCAGGCTGTCGTCGTTGTCGGCAAGCTCCATAAGCGGATAAAGTACCTTCTGCTCCGGAGCGGCTTGAGCGTCCTGGGCTGCTAACGCCGCCTCAGGCTGGGCGCGCGCCTGCGGGCAACGCCAGCCGGGCGGGAAGGCTACGAGCTCGGGCGTGCCCCCGGGACCGATGGTCATAGGTCGCAGGAATGGCGATGCCGACACTGGCGGCAGGTGGTTCCCCCTGGCCTGCTGGCCCGCCGGTGGCATAAGAGGAGCGCCCTCGTTTGGGCCGTGTGCGGGCCCCGGAGAGACCGGTGGCCGAATCGGCGCTTGGATGGCCTGGTCTTTCTTCGTCCGAAACACCAGTGGTCCGCGCGTCATCAACGGTGCTGCTATGATAGCTGGACCCAGCGGACTCGGCGGGCTCAGCGCTGACATCGAAACGATCGCTGGAACCGGCAAGCCACGTTTCGGCTCACGCGCTGCCGCAGCCGGCCAATGCGCTCTAGCAGACGGCACAGCGCCAGCTAGCACAGCGCTCTTTGGCGTTAGTGGCGCGGCGACCGCCGGAGCCTTTGGTCCGCGCACTTCTGCAGACAGCGCCGCACAGGCAATGGGGGCAAGGGCATCGCGCTTTGACGCTGCAGCGATCGGTGGCGCCGGACCTCGTAATGACGTGGGGGCCGGTGCTCCGGTGGGAGATGGCACGGCAGCTGCAGGTGGTGGTCCTTCGTTTGCTTTTCCGGCATTTCCTGCCTGGTCGGTGGCCATCGTCGTTCACCTGTCCTGATGACGTCCTTACCGGTCGATCGCCTTGTCTTGAGCTTCTGCAGGTGGAGAGGAAGTCAGGCGATGATTCATGAGTCAAAGTTTGGACAATATTGAACGCTCGCAACTTTGTGCAGCCTGATAAATGCAGCGTTTTTATGGCGGGTGTCATAGCACTAAATATTTCAGCTAACATGGTTATGAAGTGAAATGAAATTGAGCGCCAGGCGCCACATCCGAGGACGGTCGTAACGTCATCGCGCCAAGCGAAACAGAAGAACGTTGAGAACATGGGAGCGGCCAGATATTCCGCAATCAGGTGCGGTGTGCGCTGCCCGTTGAGCACCAGGAACGAACTATCAGCATTGTGGTGACCAGACTGTCATGATAAGCAGTCTGTTTAAGAAGTCTACATGTGAGACCGGTAAATTTTATACAATTGATGCTATGTGACTACAGTAGCTATTACCGCCATGTCCTTGGATCAGCAGGGAGGCACCAAGTGTTCCGTGAAGACTAAGGGCAGGGATCCCTTTGTCGTCTGCGAAACGCCACCTCCTCGTGATCAACGATCATCATCAGGGCATTTGCCAGCAGTCACCAAGGCCCACTAAATAGTGGGGGACGTCGAGCTCCCACAGAGCTGCGCTTCCAGTTCACGAAGAAGCTCGAATATAACCATGGAGCTTTCATGATCTCTATTTGTGAGAGCCCATGAGGAGTACGTGGGTCAAGCCTGGGCCTATCAACTCGGAAAAAATAAAGCTTACTTAAAAGAAATTACCACAGAAACCGTTCAAGATGATCGTCAAAAGTAAGCGGATAGCTCTTATGGCGGGAGAAGGGGGAGGGGGCGGGAGTAGAAATGAAATGAACTCCCCAACAATACTTTGGAAGTTTCTACAGATGATGCCCTAACGGCGTTTGATGGCGCCCATAATGGCGTTTGATGACGGCGGCAAAAATTATCACCGACAGGCTTTTTGCAGCGGCACAACAACGTGGCGACGACTGTGCGACGATGATGGAATGACGACGATAGAGATTACGGCACGATGACGGCCGTACGTATGAACAAAACGGTCCGACGACCCCATTCGCGATAACGTGGCGACAAAGGCGGCATGACGAGAAGGGAACGACGACAGTGGGACGATGACGGCATCACAACGGTGGCGCACCAGCGGTTTCTTCTCCGGTCGTTGACTCACGGAGGCCAGATCAGACACTACTGCGATCTTTCGCTCTAAGATCACGCAGAGCCCACGCACTGTGGGAGTCGGGTCTAAG
Source organism: Dermacentor albipictus (assembly GCF_038994185.2). Classification (NCBI taxonomy): domain Eukaryota; kingdom Metazoa; phylum Arthropoda; class Arachnida; order Ixodida; family Ixodidae; genus Dermacentor; species Dermacentor albipictus. The sequence goes on along the minus strand of NC_091823.1, from coordinate 46,360,060 downwards.
CAAAGCTGTGGTGAGCCGGCAAGTCGAAACGGTTCATCTCGACAAGAGACGCGCAGCGGACTTGGCGACGAAAGCGCCTCGCTACCGTTACACATACGTGCCAACCTGTTAACCTTAATATTCGTAAAAATTCCGCGGACACAACAACGCACTGTTTTAGATCACATGCAGTGACTTCATCATAACTTTGCTGTTGACTTTGCTGTTGACTTTGCTGTTGCTGATTTGACCTGCTTTGTCTGCAGAAATTTGTTCGGAGTAACTAGCCTCTCAGGCATATGACGTCGTGCAGGGTGCCATGGAGAAGATGGTGCACGTACCATTACAATTCTTTTTTTTTAGAACAACGCATTACAACGCATATTGTTTTTTCAGTATTGCGCCACCAGATCTTTCAGTACCTTAGGTTTCGAACTTGACGCAACGTCCTTAAAATTGCGGATGGAGCCCAAATTCCTAAATTTTTACGAAAGTTTCGGGACGTTTGTGAGGAACACTCCGTCAGCCTACGTGGCGGATGAACGCGACACAGCGCCACCCCCGGCAGTCTGAACTTTCAGATGTCGCCAAGCTCTCGCGGGACAAGACGTGCGTCACGGTTATCTATGGTCGGTACATAGGCGAGAGCATGTACCCTCCGAGGAGACAATTCGACCATATTAAAAAGAAAGAAGAAGAAGCCGCCGGACGAAAGAAAGTTATTGCATAACATTACAAACCGTCGCTGATCAACCATATTAAAAAAAAAGAAAAGAATAAGAAGCCGCCGGACGAAAGAAAGTTATCGCATAACATTACAAACCATCGCTGATGGCATTGAAGCCAAAACTGGGTATAACGCAAGCACATGCTACTCAGCTTAACGGGGTTACTCTATAACCTGCACAGTCACCTTTAAGACACAAAGCATTTTGAAGGAGCGAGAGAAATAAGAAAAACCGAGGCAATTCGTGGACGAAAGAAATGTGCGCTAAACCTGACCGATATTAACCTGTCACGATATCAGTGGTGCAGCAACGCGTTAAGCTGCGAATGCCGGTCAGGTGTCCCCAAAATCACCTTACGGGGCTTCACACGCCAAAACCGCAATTTTTTTATGAGGCACCCCTTATAGTGGTGGACTCCGTATAAATTTTAACTGCCTGGGTTTCTTTGACGCGCACTCAATGAGCGTACGCGGGCGTTTTTTTTTTCTCCTCGAAATGCTGCCGCAGACAGTGGGATTTGATCCCGCGCCCTCCGACTTAGCAGCACAACAACACAGCCATTACGCCACCACGGCGCGCGTTAATGCCTCCATACATTACGCCTAGCGCGGCAAAGAGCTCTTTGCCTTCGAGTGCGGAAGATGTACACAAGGGGGGGGGGGGGGGGGGGGGTGAATTCCTACCTTGTACAACGAAGAGACAGAGACCGACCCAAAGTAGGCACGACTTTTGGTAGCTGATTGTCGAGCGGAGCACTAACCGGGAAGAGAATGGCGAGACAATACTGGTCAACCGCTCGCACTAGTCGCTCGAGCACCACGTTCGCACCTGGTCACGAGGGGCAGCCGGCGCGCCGACCACGATGGTCATGAAGATGACCATCGCAGGCATTACGGCACCCACAACGGGGAAGTGGAGAAAAAGCGGGCGATAGAACAATGAGAAAACAGCAGCAGTGTTAATAATAAGGGCACAAATTATTATAGTCATTCTTATTAAGGCGAAAGCCTTAAGAGGAAGTTTTAGCTCGGGCCCGAGCTAAAGCTTCCTCTTAAATGCCAATTCAGACTGTGGCCTTGAAAACGCGGCGTGCGGCACCGGAAGTCACGTGAGCTCGCCTCGCGCAGAGACGCGCTCGTGCCACTGCTCACGCGTCCGTCCTCGTCTTCTTACACAGCTGGATGGATGGATGGATGCGAAACTTTAATAAGGTCCTGAGGTACGCGACTCAGCGCGCTGCGGGCCGCTCCCACGTTGGGACAGTCAGGCCTTGCCCGACCGCCGCATCGTGGGCCCTCTGGACAGCCCATAGTTGCACCCCGGCATCAGGGCTCTTGATAGCGGAGAGCCACTTGTCTTCATTGATTTCTTCTGTGCCTCGTAACGAGGGGAAACGCCAGAGCATATGATCTAGGCTAGCGATGTCATTGCAATGCCTGCAAGAACTAGTGGCATAGGTGTCGGGATAAATTTTGTGGAATAAAGCCGGGCTGGGATATGAGCCTGTTTGCAGTAATCTGAGGGTCAATGCCTGCGCTCTATTTAACTTCTTGTGTGGAAGGGGAAACTCTCTCCTGCCGAGATAAAAGTGCTGCGCAATTTCGTTATATGTGGTCGGTTGATCTCTATTCTCCACCGCTGCGGGCCGGCGTTGGAGTTCTCCATGGTCGCGGAAAGTGAGACCTCGCGCCTTGGAGTGGGCCAGCTCGTTGAGGTTTGTGGGGCCTCCCGTGATGGATCCCATGTGAGCGGGGAACCACGTGAGAGTGTGGGTGGTGATGCTTTTTCCGTCGAGGATGCGACAGGCTTCCTTACACACGGCGCCGACGCTGAAGGCGCGGATGGCTGCCCTGGAGTCGCTGAAGATATTGGCATGTCCGTCATCCAGGAGGGCCAAGGCAATGGCAACTTGCTCCGCCGCACGCGACGACGTGCTTCGTACCGAAGCCGCGTTAACGGTCGAACCCCTGTGGTTGATTGACACCACCGTGAAATTGTCGCTGTTGCCATACTGGGCCGCGTCAACGAAGCAGCTGACTCCAGGGAGTTCTGTTGCGCGGCGTAGGAGCGCCACCGCTCTGGCCTTCCTTCTTTCTACGTTGCGCTGGGGATGCATATTGCGCGGGGCGGGCGATATGATGATGTTATCTTTCTGCTCATTCGGTAGGCCTTGGTAGGCGTCTTCGACAGTGGCCGGAGGGACGCCCATCTCATTTAGGAGTCGTCTGCCCGCCCTGGTGCCGGAGAGCCTGAGAATCTGTGCCCTTTCTTGTGCTTCTGCAATCTCTTCCAGGGTATTATGAATACCCAACTGCAGGAGTCGGTCGGTGCGTGTGTAGTTTGGTAGTCCGAGCGCGCTTTTGATCCCTCTCCTTATCATGGCATTTAGTTTGTCTCGCTCGGCCCTCTTCCAGACGTGCATGGCCGCTACGTACGTAAAATGGCACAACAAGAAAGCGTGGACTAGCCTTAACAGATTCTCTTCGCTCAGGCCTCTCCTTCTGTTAGCTACCCGCCTGATTAGACCGATGACGCTATCCGTCTTCTTTGCTAATTTGTGAATGGTGATGCTATTTGTTCCTGTCCCTTCGAGTGTCATTCCCAAGATTCGAATGGACGCGACTTTGGGAATGGGATCTCCGCAACTGGTGTAGAGATTAATGTCAATTTCATTGGGGGGTTTCCAGTTCTGTGGCTTGCGGCCCTTTCTACTTGGGCTGTAGAGAAGGAGCTCCGATTTCTTTGGGGAGCACCGGAGTCCCGTGTTGGTTAAAAAGCGCTCTGTAGTGTCGACAGCTTCCTGGAGAGCGGCTTCGACTTGTCCGTCACTGCCACCCGCGCACCAGACAGTGATGTCATCCGCGTAGATCGTGTGACCGATGCCCTGGACCTTGCCTAGACACCTTGAGAGGTCAACCATTGCGATGTTGAAGAGGAGTGGTGAGATGACTGATCCCTGGGGGGTGCCTCTTCTACTCAGCTCCATTGTCTCCGATTCCAAATCTCCAGTCTTGAGGATGGCGCATCGTTTGCTCAAGAAAGACCTGACGAAGGCATGGAAGGACGAGCCCAGGTCGAGCTTGGAGATGGCGTCGAGGACGAACTCGTGACGGATGTTATCAAAGGCCTTCTCCAGGTCCAAACCAAGGATGGCTCTCGTGTCCCGAGTGCAGCGTTCCAGGATTTGGATCTTGATAAGCTTCATGGCGTCCTGAGTGGAGAGGCCTGGCCTGAATCCTATCATGTTGTGAGGGAAAAGGTCGTTTGTCTCGATATACTCGGCAATTCTGTTATGGATGGCGTGCTCGGCCACCTTCCCTACACATGACGTCAGGGAGATTGGGCGGAGGTTGTCCAGGCTCGGCGGTTTACCGGGCTTTGGGATTAGTATGACCTTCGCCAACTTCCATTCTTCAGGTACAATTCCCTGCTCCCAGATCCGATTTATCTCATCTGTAAGAAACTCGATCGATGCGTCCTCTAGGTTTCTGAGAGCCTTGTTGTTAATGTGATCCGGGCCGGGTGCTGACCTACCATTGAGGTCGTGTAGGGCGCGGCGGATTTCACTGATTTTGAAAGGCTCGTCCAGCGCGGAGTTCGGCTTCCCTTTGTATACCGGGTATGCCGCCTCATCGGCCACAGTTTTGAGCGGCAGGTACTTTTTAGCCAACATCTCCAGCATGTCCTTTTCCGAAGACGACTTCTTGGCTTCGTGGAGCGCTTTAGCGAGGACACTTCTTTGGTTTGACTTGGTGCCGGAGTCGTCGAGCAAGTGTTTGAGAAGATTCCACTTCCCTCCCGTGCGCATCTGCCCGTCGCTGGCTTACACAGCTGGCTCCAATGCCGCTCATCATATACAAATAAAAAAAGCTAAGTTAATTAAGATAGAGTTAATTCAGGAACTCTTTATTACTTCTTTATTATTTTTATTCACACACAGCACGTATTCGATCCCCGTCTTAAGTTTTCAATAACTCTGAGTGTTTTTTTCTTCTCACTTTCTTTTATTTCGGTCTCACATTCCATTTCTGAAAAAAAAAAAGAACTCTCCTAGGTAACGTAAAAGAAAAAAAAATGATTGTCACGACGTCACTGACCTCTTGCGGTGCCTGCTGTACAGTCCAAGTACGAGCTTCGAGATCGGCTCCACATTTAAGTCTCCTCGATCGCATCACTCACGTCGGTTACTTCAAGGCAATGAAATGAAATTTCCAAAGTCATGCCTTTCCGTGCTGCACACAACGGATGGGGCGTCATGGACGCCATGTTTTGAGCAAAACCTATTGGTGGGTATACGGCACTGTCTGTGAGGTCATCTTTATAGCGGCTAGTATCAACTTCATCATCATCGCCAGTCGTCTCCTTACCCAGCAGCCTTGCGCGTCTCGCGTTCCAAAGCGTTTGTATGCGTTTGGCGAGACTGCCTTTTCGAATGGTAAGACAGGCGATGCGTCTGAAACGATCCTGGTGAGTTCGCGTGCTGCGCATTCTATACAGATAGTTAAGATAACTAGCGGATAACCGTTTGAAAAGAGTGTAAGAAATGCATCCGTTGTTTTGCGTAAGCGCGTACGTAAGCGAGTTTTCATGTGCGTGTAGGCACTTGGACAAATTCACTGGGTGCCGAAATGCCGAACTTCAAATTATTAACCTTCTTGGTTCGATCATAAGCTGATACGGCCTTTTTGCTTACGTCGAGCCGCTCTCCCATTACTGTTGTAAAGACTTGTGGACCCATTGCCGAACGCCAGAGGAGACGACTGTAGTGTCACCGTAGGGCGGCAGAGACGCCAACTCGGGTGCGTTGGCGCGTGAAAGATGGCGAAGGTTCTTTGTCGTTCCTAACATCCGGGTTCGCAAGCCACCAGGGTTGCCTTTCCCTAAATTTCCCAAGAACGTCCGGCTAGCGGTTTAGGACGATCTAAACTGGAATATTTGTGGACAGGTATCTCGAAAACTATGCTAACATCGAACTCGTGGCTCAGTGGTATGCCTCCGTCTCACACTCCGGAGACCCTGGTTCGATCCCCACCCAGCCCATCTTGTAAGTTGTTTTTTATTCATGAAGTGCCTGCTGGGATTTATCGCTCACGGCCAACGCCGCCAACGCCGACGCCGACGACGCCGGCTTTTATGCGACACGAGCTCCTTAACGCTATCGCGTTAATATTAGGATTTATGTCAAGCAGACATGCCTTCCCTAATGTCCGACTTTTGATGCAAACGCGTCAAACGTCTCATTATTGAGCGAAAAGCCGGCGTGCGGCGGACGTAGCATTGGCTGCGACGCCATGGCACGAGCGCGACTCGACGGAGCAGAGAGCTGCTGGGCAGGCGAAACTCGAGAACTCGAGGCGAAAGGGAACGCCAGCGCGCCAGGTGTTGCGTGAGGGAAGAGGGCATCGCCGCGACGCTACGTCACGCTCGCACTCGGAAGCCTGCGTTATGGGCGTGTACCTTGTGTTCCTTGTGCAAGCTCTCGCTTGCGCTCTAAATGCACCTGGGCAATTTAAAATCAAAACGCGCCAAGCGTCTCAACACGCTCGTTCGCCCACGAGGAGTTCATAATGCGAAGTACTACTCAGCGGCGTTCAATCGTACATTGATGCTTTCGCATTCACAACTCGTAAATGCTTAGGTGTCCTCGATTGTTTTTGTTTTGCAGTTGCAACACGTACATTATAGTGACCTGTTGAAAAAAGTTAACTATAGCGGGTATTCCTATTTAGCTATCTGCACATTGCGATTTATCGTCGAAATAATTAATGCACACCTCTGCCGGTAATTCACTTGAACAGTGAGCCATATGCTTCCCGTGTTGTGCTCGGTCCCTGGTCCACATTCCGTCTTTCATCTTCTCATTTTCGCTGCAGGGTAGAAAACCCGGTATTCCCCTCTGTTTAATCTCCTAGCCTTTCCAATTTATCTATCTCTCTCTTTCGTTGTTGAAACAAAAAACAAAGTACTCACAGTATACCAAATCAAGATGGTTTTTTTTTTTTCTGCTGCAGACTCGGATCAAAGGATCTCCTCGCGCCGGGTGTTTCTGCTTTGTTTCCCTTTCAGGCGTTCCTTCTTTCCCGCGATCAAAGCGTGGCTCGTTGCCAGGCGTGGAGGAGTGTCGTTCCTGCTCCTCATGGTCTTGGTAGCGGCCGCCCCCTTGGTGGTGGTGTTCCTCCAGGCGCGGTTCGAGCAACCGCCAGCCGCCGCGCCGCGCCAGCAGGCCCCGAGCCGAGCCAGCCGGGAGGCGACCGCGAAAACCACGACGACGACGACGACGACGACCACGGCCGGGACTCGCGCCGGCCCCTTGGAGATGGGCCGCAACGTTCTTGGTCCCGCTTACACATCTTACGACCACGCCGGTTTAGCTGCTCCGCGAAAGCTTTGCCAGGAGGAGCCGGAACATCTAAGTAAGCGAGAAAAAAAACAAGCCTGTCTCACGTACTGCGCATTTTTGTGACGAGAGAGAGAGAGAAGAAACTTTATTATAAAGTGAAAGGATTTATGTGGTTGGGGCCCTCAGTCCAGGGCCCCAATAGCTGTCGCCACCGCTCGTGCTCGTCGTATCAGGGCCAGCCAGACCTGAGGCTCGGAGCGACGGAGGATTGCCTCCCACTGCGCATATGTTGGTTGGGGGGATTGTAGAAGAGGGACATCCTTAGGTGGTTTTTGGCACTCAATCGTGACGTGGAACGTCGTCGGTGGTGCACCGCACCCTGGGCAGGTGGTGGGATATAAGGTTGGGGAGAGTTTGTTGAGAAAGAGGAGGTTCGGATACGAGTTGGTTTGAAGCCGTCGCAGTGATACGGCTTCATCCCGGGAGAAAGATTTGGGAGGTGGGTGATATTGCAAGCGCCCTAGTCTGTAAAAGTCTAGAGTGTCCCGGTATGTGTTGGGCAAATTCTGGGAGGCTTGATATGGGTTGCTCGCCTCACTGCCAGGTGCCCGGCAGGTTAGCTCTCGGGCAGCCGCATGAGCGCGGTCATTACCCGACAGTGAGGCATGAGCAGGTGTCCAAATCAGCCTGATGCGTGGTACTGAGGGATCTGGAATGGCGGGGAGCTTACGTGTGCTGGTGAGAGCGCGATTGGCTTCCTGAGGAATATGACCCCTGAGGTAGGCTCGACATGCGTCTTGTGAGTCTGTAATGATGATGTGGTCGTGGTTTGGGGATCTTTCCATGTGACCGACGATGTGGTTGAAAGCGAGTGCTATGGCCAACGTTTCCCCTGTGAGCGTAGCTTTCGTTTGGACGCTACACGAGGTGACGATATTACCTTGATCGTCCGCCACCACCGACACTTGTCTTTCTTTGTTTCTGGTCGCAAGAGCATAGTGGGCAGCGTCGGTATAATAGACGGTGCCCTCCGGCTGGGCGTTGAGGAGTTTCCGAAGGTATCTAACACGTGCATCCCGGCGACCATTATGATGCTCTGGATGCATATTGCGCGGTATGGGCGCTATGGTGAGTAAGGTTCGGATGTTTGATGGGACTGGGACATGCTCTCGCGTAGAGGGTGAATGCTGTGGGTAGCCCAGCCGTGCGAGCAAATGCCTGCCTGTAGGGGTCAGTCTCAATCGCTCGAGTTGTGCCATTCTGTGCGCTTCGATGTGTTCCTCGATGGTATTGTGTACCCCGAGAGCAAGTAGTCGTTCCGTAGAAGCATATACAGGAATTCCGAGTGCTTGTTTGACGGCTCTTCTAATAATTGTGTTTATACGGTTGGTCTGAGAGAGCGTCAGGTTGTGGTATGGGAGGTGATAGGTTAGCCGGCTGATAATGCATGCCTTGACCAACCACAGCATATCGGCTTCCTTGAGTCCTGAGCGGCGGTTACTAACGCGCCTCATCATACCGATGATTTGCTCGCACTGTCGACCAAGGAGATCTACCGTGAAGTGAGCTTTGGCGTTGGATTGTAGGTGATAACCAAGGATTCGGACTCTTTGTGCAGTGGGAATTGGTATGCCTTGTATTCTCACTTCAGTCACTGGAATTGGCGTTTCATAGCTGCTTAGCGGTCGGAGTAGTAATAGTTCTGATTTATTTGGCGCACATTCAAGGTCTCCAGTCGCGAGGTATGCCTGCACTATATCCACCGCCGTCTGTAGGCGGTCCTGAATGTCTCCATCCGAGCCGGTGCACGTCCAGAGAGTCAGATCGTCAGCATATATCGCGTGGTATAGCCCCTCAACCTTCTCCAGTAACTGGGGTAGTCTCGCCATAGCTATGTTGAATAGCGTCGGCGAGAGCACCGACCCCTGAGGTGTCCCCGCTCCGGTAACTTTAATGTCTGTTGACCGATATGGGCCCATTCCCACTGTGGCTACACGGTCCTTGAGAAAGGCTCGCACGTAATTGTACATACGGGAGCCACAGTGGGAGTGGGCCAGGTTCTCAAGGATGAGACCATGGGAAACGTTATCGAAAGCTCCTTTGACATCAAGCGCCAAAAGAGCTCTCGTCTGAGCCCTGATGGGGGGGTCAACGAGGTCCTCTTTTATCTGAAGAAGAACATCGTGAGCGGACAAATGGGGGCGAAATCCAAACTGTGTGTGGGAAAAGAAATTTTGCATCGCCAAGAAAGGTTGAAGCCGTTTTAGGATTACATACTCAAGCAGCTTTCCGATGCACGATGTGAGGGAAATCGGCCGTAAATTTTGGATCGACAGGGGTTTTCCGGGCTTGAGCATGAAAGTGATCTCGGCACGTCGCCATTCTAGAGGAAGAGTGCCGGCGTGCCAGTGCTGATTGTACATAGCACAGAGCGTTTCCAGGTCCTCATCCGGGAGATTTCGCAGTAGAGTATAGCGTATCCCGTCCTCTCCGGGTGCGGTGTTCCTATGAATGTCTGCGAGTGCGGCTTTGATTTCTTGGACAGTTATGTCAGTGCCTAGCGGGTCACTTTCTTCTCTATACGGATAGTCCGGATAGCTTGGCTTAGAGCCACGGGAGAGATACCTTTGTTCAAGGTCCTTCAGGAGCTGGTCTCCGTCTCCTCCGTACTGGTGGAGGAAAATTTGAAGCTGCCGGTTTTTATGGGATGTCGTGTTTGTCGGATTTATTAGCGACCGAAGGATTGCCCACGTTCTCGCGGTGCCCAGCGTACCACTTAGCTTACCACAAAACGTTTGCCAGTTAGCACTGGTTAGCTGGTCTGCGTATTCCTGAGCTGCTCTCGTAATTTGGGATATTCTGCAGCGCAATTTTCGATTGAACTTTTGCCGTTTCCATCGCTTCGTGAGACCTCGGCGCGCGTCCCACAGATGTAGGAGATGCGGGTCAACCTCGGGGGTCTCTGTCGTCGTGGTTATGCGGCTAGTCGTTTTGTTTAGATCATTGCGTAAATCACTGAGCCAACTGGCATAAGTTTTGGGGCTGTCATCTCCTGAGGCTCGATCCTTACGGATTACGCGAAGTTTGGTCCAATTTGTGATGCAAATTTTCTTTTCAGGGCGTTTGTAACTTGTGTGATTGATGCGGATGATGAGAATATGGTGATCGCTACCCAGCGTCTCGCCAGTGTTCAGCCACTCGCCCTGGACCCCCCTGGTGAAAGTGAGATCCGGGCAAGTGTCTCTCTCGACGCTATTTCCCTGGCGACTAGGCTGGGTATGATCTGTTATGAGGGTGAATCGGTGATTATGTGTGAGGTCCCAAAGCCGGGTGCCCTTTGGTGTGTTACTGCGATAGCCCCAGGCCACGTGTGCGGCATTGAAGTCACCGCACACTACGGAAACCGGGCCCAACTTGATGAGTTCCAAGAGTAGATACTGAAAATTGTCCCACCGAGCCCGAGGTGCACTGTATACATTTAAGATGTACAGGCTATTTTGTCTCGTGTCCGCGGGGACAACCTCGATGATTTGATGAGGGATATCTGACGTGAGAGTACTATGGGTATATGTGAGTTTCCTGGACACAAGCGCGCACACTTTCGCCTCGTCCGAGCCCCTAATGGCCTCGTAGCCACTGATAGTTACAAGGGTGGCGCCCGGCTCTTGGAGAAGTATGATGTCCGGCGGTTCTGACGATGCGGCAACGTACTGTTGCAGCGAGCCCCGTTTAGAACGGTACCCCCTGCAATTCCACTGCCACATCGTCAGTCCCGCCGTTCTATTTTGCATTTGCATTGCAGGCGCCATCATTCTGTAGCTGGGCTGGGCGAACGTACGGGTGAGCGCGCTCGCTTGTCGCTAGTGACGGCGCTGAGGTTGGTGTAGCGCGTGCGACTAGTGAAGATGAGGAGGAGGAGGATGATTTAGGGGGAAGGGGTTGTGCCGTGAGCTCTCTCACGCTCTGCTTGAGTTCGTTAGTAATTTCATGCAGCATTGGTTTCAGCACGGTGGTTTGGAAGTCTACAAAGGCGGCCCGGATCATTTCCTTAACCTCCGTGAGAATGCTTTCTCGCATCTCCTGTATAGCTCGGTGTAATTCTCTTCGAAGCTCCTGCTGGAGGTCGCGGCACAATGAAGTTGTGGACTGGGGAGGGATCTTCGCGCGAGGCGCCTGGGATTGGGATTGAGTTTGTGGTAGGGTCTGAGGTTCGGATGAGTGTGAGGGAGATTTGCGCAGTGAAGGTGGCGGGCCCTCCGCCCAACTTACCCCTTTAGGTCCGGCTGGCCCTTCGGGCGTTACTAATGGTAGCTGTTGCGGTAGTGGTGGCGGCTTCTTGGCCGGTGGTGGTGCCACTGGTGGTGGTGACGACGGTGGTGATGAGGATGATGATGACGATGGTGGCGGTACCCGCTCGCGGTTCTTAGAACACTCGCAGGGGCCTCGGCTCCGAGATCGTGACCGGGATCGGGACCGAGATCGGGAACGGGACCGCGATCGGCTTCGTCGCTCTCCAGATTGGGCCATAGGACGATGCTGTTGCCGTTTTTGTTTCTCGAGTTCCTGGCGCACTCGTTGCTTGTTGGGTGGCTTTCGTGCCCGGCCCGGACAGCTGGGATCGGTTGTCGGATGATCCCCTTTGCACGTCAGGCACCGGGGCTGGCACTGGTGAGGTTCGGTGGTGGATGGGTTTTCAGTCCCACATGTGGTGCAGCGCTTGATGCTTGGCGTGGGGCAGACGTCCGCACGGTGGCCCACTGTGAGGCATACGCTGCATACCTGGGCCCTCGGGGTGTGTATGTAGCATCGGTACTCGGCCCCATAATACCTAACGTAGCGCGGTACCCTGAGGCCAGCAAATGTTATGATGGCCGTGGTTGTTCGCCCCATCATGCGAGCATGGAGGATTTCCACCCCAGGTGCCAACAGGTGGTCTAAAAGTTCGGTTGATGTAGTCCCTGTGTCGGGACCCGTGATGACTCCTTTGCAGGAATTATCGGGGGAGGCGATGTATGTTGAGATGGGGTAGCGTCGCGGGCCAAGTGCAAGCAATGTTATCTTGTTAAGGCTGGTCGCTATTCTTTCACTTGGCGTGCTGATGAGGGCGATGTTTTGGGCACGTTGAACACGTAGGTGAAGTTCGTCGACCTCTTGTTCCTTGAGGCGCGCCTCGATGCCGACGGCGCGAGTCAGAGTGTGGCGAGGCCACTCACCGAATGTGAGACCGTTTCTCGGGCGCAGGATGACTTTAAAATCGTCAATGGGCAGAGGTGGTGGTCTCTGGGGTCGTCGTGGTACAGTTTGGTTCGAATGCTGCGTCTCTTGGCGGCGGGCTGCTGGGTCAGACGTATCGTCGGCGCGGCGTCTCCGCCGGCCGCGAGCAGTGAGCCATGATCCATCCGCCGGGTCTTCTGGATATCCTTCTGTTGCTGGATCATCGCCGTTGGTAGCTTCCACATCCATGATCGTGGTCAACGGGTTTCGCGGTGCTGGACAAGGTCGGCAGTCCCCGGACGCCGATCCTGACCACGCTGAGGCTTAGCTTCAGCACTACGGCTCAGAGACGCCGCGAGCGTCCCTCTTTTGTGACGAGAACCGCCACTGCGTCGAAGCGTCGCTCGTGGCCGTGCTCAATGCCTGAGGGACGCTGATCTGGGGTCATTTATCGTTCTCTAATATAAAATAGCAAAGCAGTTTCAGTCACTTTTAGGCGGCATTGACAGCGGCGAGTCGCGGAAGTCGTGCGACCAAGCCGGTCGCGAAGCGAGGGTCCCGTTGGTCGACAAGCGACCGTTTCGGACCAGTCGCTATAGGGGCTCGAGAGAGAGAATAACTTTATTGAATTGGGGAAATGGGGATAGGGGATTAGGAGCTTGATGGGTGGTGCCCCAAGTCCAGGGCTCTACTGGCTTCTGCCGCAAGCCGAACGTGACCAAGGAGAGCCTTCTGCACCTTCGGGTCTGAGCTGGCGAGTTGTGCCTACCATTGCTCTAGTGTGTTGGTTAGATTATACCTAACTAAGCACGCATTCAAATTTGGCGGTCTATTTTGGCATCCCCATGAGATGTGGTACAAAGACGGTGGTGAGTCGCTACACCACGGACAGGCACGCCCGTACATCGTTGGGAAAATTTTGCTCAATCTTAATAAATTTGGGTAGACCCCCCGTTTGAATCCTGCGGAGATCTATTGCTTCTTCCCCTTGCAAAGATGTGTGGGGGACGCCATATTTTTGCCGCATGCCGCGCTGGTGAGCAAGAATATCGCGTGGTGCCATACGTGCCGGATCGTTATCCTCCTCCTCGCGACGGCTTTTAGTAAAGCAATGAAGGAGGCTAGTTGGTGAGCGTTCATGGTTATATTGCGCTCAGTTTTACAAACACGATAATAAGGAAGGACAGGACGTGGACGGACGCTACGTCCGTCCACGTCCTATCCTCCCTAATATCGTCTGCGTAAAACTGAGCACAATATAACCATGAGCGACGGCTTTCCTGTGAAGCGGCGGGTTGTGAATGGGAGGGCGGTGGTTGCTCCGCTCGGTTCGTGAGCTCTCGAGCTAGAGCGTCAGCCTTCTCATTCCCCTGCCGCAGCAGGACGTCGAAACGCGCTCGCGTTTATGTGACATGACGATGGTTGCGCGAGGGAACGCCACCCATCGCGAGACATCTTGAAGTGGCGATGGGCAGGTGGCGCTTGCCGGTGTGAGCATCTAGAGTCACTGTGTGTGGTTCGCGCAGGGTGCGGGAGCCACGTGCGGTAACTCTATGAGCATCCGCCGCTGTGAGTTGCTCCTCCACGAAGTCGCAATCCGTGTCGCGCTACCCAGGTGTCAGTCTTCGTTGCGGTTACCGCCAAGGAGGATACGTGCTAGTGCGCGCACAACGGTTTCTCAGGCGCATCGGAAGGCTCCAGGCGCAGGCTATATCGCGTGTGGAGGTTGCTTCACGAGAATGGACAATTTTTCAAACGGCTCGCGAGACAGAAGGTAATGTTCGTTTGCAGCTACTGTAAGCAATGAACAAAACTGGATGTCTCGACGAAGACCGCTATAACTTTTAAACAAATGCCCTTTCGCTCTCGCTGGCACCCCCAATGCTGTAGCACTCCTAATGCATTGTTCCTTTAGTTGCGGAACTGGGGTGGCCTGCGCGAACATTTATCAACGAAAATAATAACAAATTTAAGATCGCGTTCTTGTGTGGTCTAGGCGTTGTCTATGCAACATTTAAGAACGCGTTCTTAAATTCGTTATTATTTTCGTTATTAGATGTTCCTGCAAGCCGCCCCGGCTTTTTAAAAAAGATATCGGCTCTCAATTGACTATGCACCGCCGTTACCTCGGATCTTGTGCTCGATTGCAACTACGCGGACTTTGATGCTGCTGCCAACTTCTCTGCTATTTTGCCTCTTCTTTAGTTGGTTCGCCTATACTCTCTCTCTCTCTCTCTCTCTCTCTCTCTCTATATATATATATATATATATATATTAATTAATTAATTAATTAATTAATTAAATTATGGGGTTTTACGTGCCAAAACCACTTTCTGATTATGAGGCACGCCGTAGTGGGGGACTCCGGAAATTTTGACCACCTGGGGTTCTTTAACGTGCACCTAAATCTAAGTGCACGGGTGTTTTCGCATTTCGCCCCCATCGAAATGCGGCCGCCGTGGCCGGGATTCGATCCCGCGACCTCGTGCTCAGCAGCCTAACACCACACCAACCTAACACTGAGCAACCACGGCGGGTATATATATATATATATATAGAAAACGTGCGCTGTTATACTCCTACTCATATCTGGGGCGATAGTTTCGCAGTCAGGCGTGCGCTGATTGGCTGGCTGAGCAAAATTGGATCACGTATTTCATCCGATTTTCCTGAAACACCCAATCAGTGCGCAGAGATGGCGAATGCGTGGCCAAGGCGATATTATCACTGGAAACGATTGTTTCAGAATACGGCCCCTGAAGTGCTGCATTTGCTTAGGAATTTGCTTAAGAAACTTCTAATGATTGCTACGCGGCGCCCGCACGGCAACTGATGGGGCTGCTTCGAACTCAACACACCCAGACGTATCGCTACGGAATTTCACGAAATTTTCACGAGTTCACGTGGGAAGCCAGCCGCAGCGATTGCAAACATGCTATCGCATCGGAAGCTCTGGCGCTCGCGGCCCTCGTTGCGTTGTCCTGTCCGGCGCGTTAGCCCTCTCGTCTACAACCGTGCACTGGCGCACCGCAGTAGGCCTGGTCCCCGTCGCGACAGAGGTGCCCGAGTTGAAACTGCTGGAGCCCGCTTTCCTCCACGTCAAGCCAGGAGGCCGCTGGTGGCCGAGTCACTGCTTGGCGCGCCACCGCGTGGCCGTCATAGTGCCTTACCGGGACCGGCTTAGGAACCTGCGCGTCTTTCTGCACCACATGCACCAGTTCCTGCGCAAACAGGAGCTCGACTACGGCATCTACATTATCGAACAGGTACGCAAAGAACAAGAAAGAAACGATAGAAAGAAGGCACTCTTGTGGGTGTGTATAGGTTAACGAAACAGTATTCCTGTTGCTTACCACTTTGCAATTTTCAAGAGTGGGCGTGTTCGTTAGCAGAACCCCCTTAGTACAGCCTTAGTATACCTTTCTATTACTTCAGGGTTCTAAAAGGGTGTTATGTGCAAAAGATACATCGTAAGAATTTTACGGATGCTCTGGCAGGTCAAGTTTTCGAGTAAAAGGTTGCGTGAGCTCTTTTTTCACCGGTTTGCTCTAAAGCAAAGTTTGATCATGTCATACAATCGCAGTAGGATACGGATATCATCCTTCTGCTTCATGTGCACGGTGTACAAGATATTCGTCCGTTCACTACCTCATCATTTTAATAATTCATTGAGCGACATGCATTAAACGAGCCTGCTAAACACAGGCCAAACTTTTTTTTTTAGACCTAGAAGCCGCCTCCACGGAAATGTTCCTGAAAACTCTGTTTCACAGTCAACTCAGGGACGTGCGGGCATTACCGGCTAACTCAGCAGGCTAAGTTGCGCACTTAGTTTACCAAATGACCGTTGATCCAATAGCCGAAAGACACATTACCAGCTATTGAAGAGCCTGAGGCAACTAATTAGTATGTCTTTTTGAAAACTGGGAAGGCGGCAGGAATATTATACGCTTCTAGGCGTCTTTTGTGTCTATGACGGCATAGTCTGGAACTGCGCCGTGTGGCATGACAAAAATATCACACAGGTTTCCAGTATAGTGCGAAGGTTAGGTCAGAGAAGGTTTTGGGTGGTCAGGAAGGCGTTCGATCAGACTTCATATGCAAGAAAATGACTATGGTTGTATGCGCTCGTTTGAGAATAAGAACATGTCACGCGTCGTCTGTGGTGTTTGATACGAGTGCAACTGAGAAGCGATAACGGCTCATTTATCTCATCTCACATCATCAAACGAGAGCCCGATATACGTTTCTCCGTCCACCCTGAAAAAAAAAAGGAAAGTGAATAAATTTATGCTGGCTGCATCATTGGTGCAGAGTGGCGACGGGGACTTCAATCGAGCCAAACTGCTCAATGTCGGCTACGAGGTGTCCAAGACGATGCACGACTACAACTGCTTCATTTTCCACGACGTGGACCTGATACCAGAGAACGACCGGAGCATCTACGCGTGCCAGGAGAACCCGTACCACATTTCCCGCTGCCTGGACATCTACGAATACAAGTGCGTCGTTTCAGTCCCACTTCTCTCTTCGCAGACGATGTGACACTGACATTAGAGAACTTCATAACGACGGGTATTTGCTAGCATAGACGTATGCGACCTCACCAGTACTGGCTGGTGGCGATACCTCGTGACACACGTGATCAACCGTTGCCTTTTAGAGGGGGCGCTGTCGTGTTTCTGCTTTGCACTACTCTAACTAGAAAGAAGAAGAAAACAGAGACACAACATTGCCTATGTGGTGACCCTGCCCCCTGCTGACACGTCTGCACTTAACGGACAAGTGGGGCATACCCTCGGTCATAGAGGGAAGAGCATTGCACGATTTGGTCCAGCGCAGCGTCACAGTGTGTCGCCACAAGCGCATTTTCTCGGGCTCCCATACACATTAACGGTAGTACGACTGCACTGTATTACCTATCTCTGCTACCTAACAGAAAAAAAAAAACGCCAGAAAGTCATAAGTAAACTGCCTAAAGCATGGTGGTAATGTAGCGCAACACAAACAAATACAAAAGGCGAGAGAAGCAGGACATGCCATGCGCCATATGTCAAATTTAATCATCCTATTGGACATTTACGGGAACTCATTTACATAAAAAATAAATGAGTAGACAAAAAGAAAAAAAAACGGTATCAGGAACGTGACTGCGCATCAGTACGATTGGACTCGCTATACGTGTGTTGGCGTCAGTGGACGCCTGACTGACGAATATAGATCCTCTAGCTTTTGTTTTGAGGTGGAACGTTATATTATGGGCTATAGCCATGACAACATGCCCGTGCCAAAAAAGACTAGGCTACACCAACATGTAGGCCAACGCGCAGTGAGGTGAGAAGTATGCGAGACAGAGAGCGAACGACAGTGCTCGCTTAATTTCATATTTGCACGTCGTCCATTCTTGCCCATTGATGACTTTCCGCACGTCAACCGCGGATATCGATAGACATCAAATTTATACCGGCTCTGCATGGTATACTCTGTATACGCTCCTGTCCGCATTCTCACATCGCTTGTTGCATTTCGAGCAAGTATGTATACGACAGCATATCAGATGAAGAAAACGAGAGCTTAGTGTCACGGCACTTTTCGAAGTTTTTTTAAAGCCCTGGGCGGATGAGTGCGCATATAAAGTATGATAGGACACCCTTCTGGCTTGACAGGTTGTTGACATCTTTCCTCGGTTTGAGAATTAAATTTCACAGACTTGGTCTATTGTTTTTCGCTGCCCCGAGTGATGAAATGTGCTGGAAAGCCTACCAGCGCAACGTTTTCATTTGTTCAGCGGAGCACCGCCCGAATACGGGGGAAAGCTATACCGCGTTTGATGATCTCAGAGTGTCTCGACGTGCAGGTAACCAACCGTTCAACCAACTTGGACGATAGTGCGATCACACATGTCAAGGAGAAAAATTTTTGCGTCGCGTCAGGAAACAGGACTTACCTTTCCTTTAACACTTCATCCCTGAACTGCAAACCCGTTCCGCTCTCTCGAACCGCAATTAATTGGTGCACAATGCCTCTGCTATTAGTTATCACTCTCGAAAAAACAACTAAAGTGTTTCGAGAGAGCGAGATGGGCTTGTCGCTCATGACTGAAGTGTTACAGGAAAGAAATAACCAGTTTGATGTCTTCACCATGGAATTTTCATTTTCACATGCGTGCTGAGGACACCATATTACGATCGTAGAAGCCGTTGCTTAACTCGACGACGACGGAGTCACTCTAAGGTAATCACGGGCTTTTTGTTCGGCACCACTGAGGTCATATAGCCTTTTTTTTTTTCGGTGCCACTAAGGTCACGTAGCGACGGTGTGCATAGGACAGCTCCGATGAGCAAATGCAAAGATTACGCCAGGCAGCCTTTCGAACTCGCTATACGAACTTCGAAAAACGTATCATGCTCTGCGAAATGGAAATCTCAAACCGACGAAAGAAGAAGCAACAACCTGACAAGACAGAAGTCTGTGCTCACATAGATTACCCGCATAAATTCCCCCACGGCCGAAAAAAAGAAAGAACGCTTCACGAAGCGCTTCGCGCTGTCCTGCGATCGACAAAGCGCAAAGGACAACAAGCAAATGATGCGAGAATGCGGGTAGGAGTACACGGAGTGAGTTGCGGTGTGTGCCAAGCTTCCAAATTGATACCCTGTGAAGCCGGTGTCGCGTATCCGTAGCCCTTGACGGGCAGCAAGCCATTCACATGACACAGCGGAAGATGTGTAAACATGACATTGAAGGAGCACAGGTGTTTCCTCTCCGCTTCAAGTGGTTCCAATCTCGCTGCACATTTTCGTATGCGTGAGTGAAGCCCAGCCCTCTGTGACCTGGGTATGTTGTCTGTATACAGTCAAGTTCACAATGGTCATTGAAGCCTTCAGTATTAGAAGGAAATGGTATAATGCCGTCAGTCAAGCGGCTATTGCTTCTACTGGCAAACAATGAGAGTATCTTAAGAACAGATGTAGTGTGCCACGAGTTCACGTTGATGGAAAGCTGTGTTCGTCAACTATTCTTGCATTTCTTTTCATTCGTAAATACATTCGCGTCTTTCCAATAAAAACGAACAATGGGGATGGGGCCGGGGCAGGAAATCAAGAACGCCTGGGTATCTAGATTTAGGTGCACGTTAAGGAACCCCGAATCAAAACTGACTCGCGGAGTGCTTCACTTCGGCGTAACCCAGCGTGCAGACGTAGAAGTAAAACAGCACAATTTGCATTTACTTTTTGTAATAAAATGATCAGCTGAGAATCGGCGCACGTCCTGCTTTACGTGCCTTCCGTTTTCGTTTGTGTACCATTCCCATACCACCATTAACGTTCACCAGCTCGTCCAATGTTCTATCCTAATGCCCAGCGCACATGTTTTTCCTTTTGAATGCCCTGCTCTATACGTTGTGCTAGCAGGACAGCTTGACGCTTATGCAGATCTTCATCACTGCTGCACGTTTCAGTGGACTCCATCATACGGAAGCAAATTTTCGAATCCTATCACGCCGCTATTTTATGTCACCTGCTGCAACTACACTCCCTAATTGACAGCCATCAGGTCACTCTAATCTGACCTAGGCATCACGTAACCAATATATGGCTTCATTACCCCTTCCTCTTAATTTCGTATAGAATAGAATTTGTACACTGTAATCCATACGGCCGTGTTCCTGTTTCCTGACGTTGTAGTTAACACTCCTATGTTTAGAGAGAATATTACGTTTAAATCATTGCTCGATGCCTATTTGGAGAATCGGATAAGGAGAAACAGGTTATCGCGTTATCATGGCCGAGGATATCAGGTTATCGCGTTTCATGGCCGAGGAATTTGACGACTGAAGCGCCGAGCGTGCTCTTTGGGACATTGACGAGAAGGCCGTGGTCGTCGAGGCGTTGGAAAAGGAGACGAAGGTGCCTGTGGTGTTCGTCGGCATTGCGGGAAAAGACCAATATGTCATCAAGATAGACGAAGCAGAAGTCGAGGCCGCGGACGACTTCGTCGATGAAGCGTTGAAAGGTTTGTCCAGCGTTCCTCAGGCCAAAGCTCATGAAGGGAAACTCGAACAAGCCGAAAGGAGTAATTATTGCAGTTTTCGGGACGTCGTCCGGATTGACAGGTATCTGCGTGTAGGCCTTGACCAAGTCTAGCACGGAAAAAACGTGGCAGCCGGAAATGCGATGTGCGAAGTCCTGTATGTGGTGAACGGGGTACCTGTCCGGAATTGTGCGGGCGTTGAGGGCACGGTAGTCCCCACAGGGCCGCCAGTCTTCGGTCTTCTTAGGGACGAGGTGAAGTGGTGAGGCCCATGGGCCGTCGGAGGGGCGGGCGATTCCTTCCGGGAGCATGGCTTCGAACTCTGCTTTGGCTATGCGCATGCGGTCCGGGGCAAGGCGACGGGCGCGACAGAAAACCGGGGGCCCTGGGGTGGTCCGGATGTAGTGCAAGGTGGTATGCTGCACGTCGCGTGGCAACCCGCTGGGGCGCGTCAAACCGGGAAATGCGATCAGCGATGTTGGCGAGTTGGTCGAGAGGTAGCGTAAGCTGAGCCTGCAGAATTGCCTGGACGTGCGGTGGAAGTCGCTGAAGCCAAAGTGCTCGCAGGAAGGAATCCTGGACTTCCATGTTGCCCGCGAGAGCACGCATGTGGCGGAGGAGCTGCGAAGGCTTGCGCTCGGCTAATTCTGCGGACTGAAGTTGTCGCACCTTCTGGTCTTCCGAGAGCGACAGGCGGCGAATAAGTTCCGTCTTGAGGTGTTCGTAAAGGTTGGCCGTTGGTGGGTTGGCAAGGATATCCCGGACCTCGCTGGCGTAGCGGGCATCGAGGTGGGCGACGACGTAATCGTAGCGGGTCCGGTCTTGTGTGATGTGCGCAAGGGAGAACTGGGCCTCGACTTGGGCGAACCATACCTCGGGCGAGTCGGCCCAAAACGGCGGAAGCTTGACAGCGAGACGCTAGACGCCGTGCGGGGCAGCGTGCGGGATGCCATCTACCGGGGTTGTGACGTCCTCGGCGGAGCCGGCAGGATGCTGCTGCACGGAACCATTGAGCTGGTCGTGCCGTTGCTGAAGCTGTTGCTCTTGCTTCTGGATCACCTCTCGCTGCGCGTGAAGCTGCCTGTTGAGAAGTTCCAGCTGTCGTTGAAGGGCGTCTTGTTCGTCCATGGCGATGCGTTGTTGTTCGTTGTCCGGGTCACCAGATGTGGGGATGTCGCGGCTAGCGAAGGACGAATCCCAACATAAAAAATTGGAGGACGCTTAAGCTTCGCCTTCAAGAGTGGGACGCGACAGCGTTCCCGTCGACCCGCCAAGGGGTATAAGACAATGCGCTACGGCACAGCGATCACTTACGATGCGCCCCGCATCGGACTTAGCGCCCACCTATCACGCGGTGAGCGTCGAGCAACGCAGCGTGCGGCGCGGCAACGAAACGTGCGCCTGAGCGAACGGAACGAACCAAAGAACTCGGTGTCTCGGAGGGGAAACGATCTACGCCAGCCAAACGTCGTGATCGGCACGGGCAGAGAGATAGATAGTAATCTAAACCGGGAGCACGGCGAAGCGTCGTCAGGGGAGAGGGAGTCCCGCGACGCGCCTGGCAGGGGTCCCAATGCGCGCGCGGCGTGCCTCCTGTCGGGGCAGCGCCGTACATTGAGAGGAGGGGGTCTTCTGTGTTTGCCGCAAGATGGCTCTGCGTGTGCGGAAAGCGCAGAAGAAATGCAGCGGAAACGCACTTCGCAACTCGTGTAATTGTGACTTCTGTACGTTACATGTTCATAATTACCGATATACACCGCAGTATAACTTTCCACGGCTCGTTTCGAAGGCAACACCGCATTCACTAGAGGCGCGTTTGCACCGCTTGGAAGCATCGAACTCGTGGCTGAGTGGTAGCGTCTCCGTCTCGCACTCCGGAGACCCTGGTTCGATTCCCACCGGGCCAATCTTGGAAGTTGCTTTTTATTTATGAAGCGCCTGCCGTGATTTATCGCTCACGGTCAACGCCGCAAATGCCGACGCCGACACCCGACACCGACGCCGACGACACCGGCTTTTCTGCGACACGAGCTCCTTAACGCTATCGCGTTAAAACGTAACGCTTCTTTATTCGGTGAACGATGTCAGCGGACGGGCATACCAACGCTACGTTCGTCACGGTAGCGGGTGGTAGAAGGCGGCTTTTATCAGCCAGGCAGCCTGTTCTTATAGCCACCGTCGGTGACGCATACCTCGGGTGACATGGCGGTGGCGCTATGCTTTATCGACCTTGCAACCCAGCGTGCAGCTGTGGTATGCTTGGCCAGATGATAAGATGGAAGGTGCGCAGAAATATGCGCGGTGTGTGTCGCCACAAGTACATTGGTTCGCTATGAAAGCTTCCCATTTGAAGCTCTATAATGGGTGCAGTACCTCTTCACCATTGGCCCCAATTCTGGACAAACTTCACCTACACGTTGCGCCCACATTTTTCTGTTACACCACTCGTTGGGCTGTCCTTGATTTCTCCTCTACGGCTTCTTATTATCCTCAGTGTTTCAATCGCGTAGGTTGATACTGGTATAGAATGCATTGGCTTTTACTTTGGTGTTCCTCTATATAAGCCTGACGCTCTTGCAATCTGCACGTTTTCCCTGTTCTCGCAACCCCAACTCCCCCGTTTTCTCCCTTGACAGGCCGTCCTACCCCACCATATTCGGCGGTGTGTGCGCGTTGAGGCAGGAGCACATGGAGAAGGTCAACGGCTTCTCCAACGTATTCTGGGGCTGGGGAGGAGAGGACGACGACATGTCGGTGAGGTAAGCTGCGCGGCGTCGCCGCAATCACCACCGCCACGAGGTTTTTGCGCGAGAACGAGCGCGCAGTAACCTCGCGTGTTAGATTGTGATCTCATCAAAGAGGACCAAATCAATCAATCAATCAATCAATCAATCAATCAATCAATCAATCAATCAATCAATCAATGGGTTTATTGACCCGGCACAGGCTGCATGTTCAGCGGGGCTAAATAGCCATGATTAGAACTTGACTGCAATCGCACTCACAATCGCACACTCGTCTCGTTTGCCGGTCGAACATTTTCCTTATTAAACATTGTAGCCGCTTTGCGTCTGGATATAGTAAATAATGTGCAGATATTTTGCGCAGTTACCGCTAACTGAAGGTTATGGTGGAATGCGACCGTCTCCACGTGCATGACACCCGTTTGTCTTCAGTACAGAATGGTCACCATTGTCGCTCTTAGTGTCCTATGACCGTCGATTATTTCATCCGATAGCAACCGCCACCTAGGAGAAATTCATTCAAGCTAACTGAATATTTGGATATATTGACAGGCAGCTTGACTCAGTTGTACAGGTAAGACTGATAGAGTAATTGGACCGATAGCCTAAGTGGCTGGAGGCTGGTCCAAAGTAGGGTATACGTCATGCGACTGGATGCGTCAACCTATACGAATGAATTCTATTTGCCATTATGAAAATAAACCATTCGCATATAATTAAGCTGCACATACAATGACGAACTATACACATTTCTGTTACGCATTTGGGAAAGAAAATTCCAAAACAAAAAATTTATGTTGTTCATAAGCCAGATTGCTGAGCAAGATACATATGGCAATTCACATTTTAGTTTTATTTCTGGCAGCCTTTATTTCAATTGGTATTTTGTTCCATGTTTTCGTGCCGACGAATTCACTTCCCCTCTCGCCGTATCTGGGTATATACAGAGTGTCCCAACTATCATGCATCAATATTTAAAGATATGTAAAATGCCACGTAGCTGGAGAGAACCAAGGGAACGTGGTCTGCTGTAGCTTGGAAATACTCGAATTAATTTTGCATTCCACCTAATTACATTATTAGTCTTAATCAATTAAACAGCTTCTGAAATATTATAGTTACATGAAAAGTGTCATGGGAGAATTGTAGAGCAACATGAAAAGCTCCAGATGTAGCTTTCCGTTGCTCAATACGTGCTACGTAAAAGTTTTTTCGAGCGTGAAAAAGGCCCGCGAATACATGCGAATTTGACGCGCGACTGGCAGCTCCAGGCACTTTGCGCGTATATAATTAATTCTTCCGAGTAACGCCTGGGACCGCTGGTGTCGGGGCGCGCGGGTGCGGATGATCATGCGGCTATTTTCATATTTCGCGCGATTTCTTTATAACGCGCAAGAATATAATTACGCGAGACACAGCACAGTGAAAAATAACTGAATCGCTGGTTTTAAAAGACAAATAAGATTTTCTTGCGTGAAAGTTCGCGCCCTCAATTCAGTAATTTTTCCGAGCGTGAAAGAAGCCAGCGAATACACGCAAAGTGCCTCGAGCGACCAGTCGTGCGGCAGTTTTGCGAATATTTGCGGGCTTCTTTCACGCTCTGAAAAATACTTTTACGTAGCAAGTAATGAGCGACAGAAAGCTGTGTCGGCAGTTGTTCATGTTGCTCTACAATTTTCTCATTGACACGTTTCATCTAATTATAATATTTGAGCAGTTGAATAATTAATTAAGACAAATTATCTCATTATGTGGAATGAAAAAGAGACGACACACAACAAGAGACGACACACAACATTATCTCGGTTCTGTTCAGCTACGTGGCATCTGTGTCTTTGTCACGTTAGTTATGTAGGGTTTTATGGAGCAAAAGAAACTACGGCAATGATGCGCCATGCACAATATAAGGATATGTAATTTGATGAAAATGCTTGCAACAAAAATGATTACATTAAAGTTTGTTTAAGAAACCTGTTCTACTAGAAACTAAAAAAATTCGTATAAAGGTACAAGTGCGTTTTCAGCTACAGGATCAGGGAACGATGAAGTGGTGTTAATGTTTTGTAAAGTTCATAAAAATATTTCTGTCTTTCTTCCTCCAACACCGGACATGGTATTAAAATGTGATTCATAGAGTTTCTTGGCATTGATTATAAACCGCTTGTTCTTCCTTCTTCAATAAAAAGTTATGTGTGATGTGTGTCTATCCAATACGAACGCAGCATGGGATAACTTCATGAAACGTTCCTGGTGGCATGATGTCTTCCACTCATGCAGTATGGGTTTTATACTATTTGGTAGTTTGTTGTTAACTTGGCAGTCTCAATCCCTTTGCCACTTTTAGGTGATCGCAGTGCGGACTACCCGGACACAGTCCTTGAATGGAAGATTTATTTCTGTTAGTCTTTCACAGGCTGTCATTGCTGCATATTGGTCCGCCTTCCATATTTTGAATGGTTGGCTCAAGTTACGTGGGACACACTGTACATAAATATAGCATATACTTGGTCTCCGTGACTCACTCCAGTTGAAACAAGTAAATATACGTATGACATTGTGCGAAGGGCATCGAGTACGTTAAGATGATGAGGAAGGACTCTATTGAAACTACCGTGTACGCATTGTCACAGTTGCGCATATTTTCGCATGAAATCTACGTAGCTATCAAAACCTTTTTAAGTGAATAATAAACAATAGATATCATATTGTGAACCTAACCTAACCTAACCTACCTACACAATGTGGCCGGACATCGCAGAGGATGTATGATCCGGACTATACCACGGCAGGATTCGTCAAGCGGTTCGGTATACTGTGAAAAGCACAGCCGATGTCTTTGTTCCACGGCTGCCGGCTAGGCCCACACATTGGCAGGTCATCCGCCGGTTATCCAGTTCTCACTAAATTATATATAGCAGCATTATAAGCTGCGCCCGCAACTGCGTCCACATTTAATTCCCTAAATCTTTTCACCGTTGCATTGCCCCTGACTGAACCTTTCATCCTTTCACTTGCTTTTTGTTTTCTTCCGAAGTTTACTGCGCATCCTTTGCTACTCTCTCGTGGCTCCCACTGTTGGCGCGGCGCTTACCAGAGTATAATCTGGAACGGCTAGTTTGAGTCACGTGAGCGAAGCGTCCGGACGTACAAACTTTGCTCTTTTGCCCTCACACAACTATAGGGACCACGTGATCGACGAGCATTGATAAAGTGTAAAGGTTTCCGCAAAATTTTACGTATTAAATTAAATGACCCCGTATCAGGGGGAACTCCGGATTAGTTTAGACCACACCCGGACTTCCTTACCTGACACCTGAATCTAAGTACGAGAGCGTTTTCCTTTCTTCTTTTTGTTGCATTTCGCCCTCATTGATATGTGGCCACCGTGAGCGGGATCGAGCCCACGACGACCTCGAGTTGAGCAGCGCAACGCGCAGTAGCCAGTGGGCTACCACGGGCGGTATAGCATATTTCAGTAACGCGAAGTCAATTTTCGGTTTCCTTCTGTTTGTATATTAGTCATTGCAATATTCTAGACGCTTCCCCGAGTTTCACTACCCAACCTGCGCAGGCGAACATAGATAGAGGTAACTCGCACATACGACTAGAGTATTCTTATCCCAGCGTTAACGTTATTCAGTTATCGCTACCACTTCCCTCAACTGCGCATGCGCGGCGAACCCTGCACATGCGAAGTCCGTGGCACGTGGTGTCGGTTACTAGACAGTTTTAGTATAGCGTACGCTATTCCATTTCGTACGCTAAAAAATAGCGGATCGTCACTGCGCATGCGCTGAACGCTAAACGAAATAGCGGGTATAGCGGGCGTACGCAACGCAAACGAGTTAGCGTTAGCGTTTTTGCGGGGTTTGCGGAGTTTGCGGGAAACGTGGCGGCGATCCCGGCTGCCCGCTTCGAATTGAATTTGGCGTTACTTTTGTAAAATGCACTTCGTTCGTAGTAAATGACTGTGTAAACGGCTTTCGCTTAGTCTCAGGCCGCTTCGACGACAGAGTATTATGGATAACCTCGTGGCGTTTTCGAGATCGCTTCTCGTTTCGAACGAGTCGAAGCCTAACGAAAGAAACGCTCGAGATGTCAGCGCCACCTATCGCTACAGGCACGAAATAGCCGAAACAACGGCATATGGCCTCTGAGATCCGAAGATGTTGCCGGCCAACTAAAGTTGTCGAAAACGTGCGCTGCTTAGCGTACGCTATGTTATAGCGTATAGCGTACGCTATAGTTGTGTACGCTAAACTAAAACTGTCTACTGTAGAACGATAACGCCTTGATAAAAATATTAACGCGTTAAAAAAAGCGGCTGCTCCTAAAGACTGATATAGCGCTGACAGAGGTCTGCCTGAGCGCGTTCTTTAAATGCCTGCTCCGTATAGCTTGATCCGAGAAGTTGGAAAACGAATTTTGCATTGTTTCGTCCTAAAGTTTTCGGAAGTGGTTTAGTTCGAGTGCACGCGCCGTTTTAGTCGGCCGTCCGAAGTAAGCGGGAATTTCGTAACGACTGCAGGGTGCGCTACAGCGGCTACAAGCTTGTGCACGCCAACTGCAGCATCGGCCGCTACGTCGCCATGAAGCACGAAAATCAAAAGCCGAGCGAGTCAAGGTAACGTATGCGCTGCACTCACTGCAGATTACAGGGTGATCACAGCCGCGCCGAGAGAGACATACAGGGCGTTTCAGCGAACACTTTCTCAAAAATTGCTTTTTTTTTAAATGTTGCCTGTGGCACGTAGCACAATTATAGTCCATGAGCTAGTCTACTCTACGAGGCGAACATTAGTTGCACAAAAAAATTAAAATGAGCAATAGACTGATTAACAAAAATCAATAATTAGGCTTTTAACTAATAACCTTGTGGCACATAACGCAATTTACAAATCCTAGCGGGTGAGACCACAAGGCATATCCACTTAAAAGAATTGTGTAGATGACACCATTTACGATATATGCGCCGTCAAATTGGCGGTCAGAATGGACTGCCGTTCCGCTTACTTTCTTAACAAAACGTCGTTTTATGCATTGAAGCCCAAAAGAAGCGGGAATGCCAATCATTTCTCAGCAAATTTCGGGAATTAATATCTCAAAATTTGTGCCATCTTGAGAATTTGTTCCGAGTGGATCCGCCTTGCGAACTTCCCGCCTAGAATGTGTAAATTACCATTCTAGGCGGGAATGTGTTAATGTGCCATAAGCTAATTTAAAAAAAAAAGATGAGTGAATTTTTTTTTAATAAGTCGTTTATCCATTTCAATTTTTTGTGCAAGAAATGTCCGCCTCTTAGACTAGACCTGTTCATGGACTAGAATTACGCTATCTGCCACGGGCAACTTAAAGGGCACCTCACCAGGTCTGGCCATGCTGAGCTGACAAGCGCAGAGCATACATTGCGCAATAACAATCGTGTCTGCAAAGTATTACATCGCTACGCGCGGCGGAAAGATCTGAAATTTCAATCCGAACGCCGTTTCCCTCTTCACTCGCGGCCGCCGCGCTCCAAGCCGGACGGTGACGTAATCGTGCCCCTGCGCCTACGTAATCGTGTCCGCAGTGTGACGTTGCTCGTGGTGACACGTGACTTCGAGAATTATTCAAGATATCATTTGTTATCTGTGCGATCTGTTGCTTGAATTGAGGAATTGAAGTTTAGAGAAATAATAAAACACAGACGGAATGCCTGCGTGTTTCTTTGTTTTACTTTGCACCGAAGCAAGAGAGATGTACTTCCGCTTCGTCTGCTTGTTCTCACGGTAGTGCGGTCACGTGCGCAGGCACCGAAACTATTCCATTTTCTACCGTGTTCCCGCTCGTGATCACGCTCTGCGCTCCGCTTGTTCTGCCTCAGTATTCGTGTAGCACTGAATGATACCGCTAGTCATGTTTGTCATGAGTCATGCTAGTCATGAGTTATATCGCTAGTCAGACAACAACTCGCGCGCGGCGCGGTCAACGGAAATGCGTAGCGCAGAAAAAAAAGCGAGGACAAAAAAGAATGAAGACGGGGCCTGTGACGTATGCGTAGCGCGATCCTCGAGGTCTGGTATGGGAGAACGCAGGGAAGGAATTTCGCTTGCGAACGGCTAGACGGGGCGAGTGGAGAGAGCGTCTTGCTTGGCAGTGGAGCCCGCCTGCTGAAATCATGGGTTCGCGGCAGTGAAATATTTCTATCTCAGCTATTAATGAGCCGATTTGAAAAAATTTTCAGTCAGAATGATTAAATAAAAACAAACTCCTGTTTCGACTCTTTATGCACTCACACTGTATTTACGTATATACAGCGTATATACGTATATATCGTATATACCGTCGCTCTATACACGAGGGCGAATCAGAAAGTCTTTACCCCTATTTTTTAAAGCCAAATTACGGCTGTAAATGCGAAGACAACATACCCATTCACAGCGGTGGCCCTTTCTTGGACCGGCCCGGCCTTATCTGCCGGTAGCTCCACGGCACGGCTCTGTTGTAAGTTGTTGAAGAATAGGTTGTACTTCCCACGTCCATGGCCTACGAGCAACGAAGTGCGACTCGTTTTCTGTGGAGCAACGGACGAACGCCCATCGAAATCCACAGGGCAATGCAGACCACTTTCGGGGGAAGGGGTCTCGCTTTGAGAAGTGTGAAGTAGTAGAGTTGTGAGATCGCAAAAGGCAATGAAGACTTGCACGACAATAAGCGTTCGGGGAGGTCACGCGCGTCGCTGACTGACGACAGCGGCATATCAAATTTAGTGGTGCGATGAGGCACATGTCTGAACCGGTGTGAGGACTATGTGGAAGAAATAGTGTAAGGTACGTAGACTAGTACGTATAATTGAAATTGCTACCTTATAGTGGCTAATAAAAGATAGGGGCAAGGACTTTCTGATTCGTTCTCGTAGACTGCAACTCGCTGGTTCTGCTGCATTTCTTCCCGTCAACTCTTTCAGGCACCGGCTTATAAGGCGCAGCTTCTTCCGCATCTACAAGGACGGCCTCAACAGCCTCAAGTACCGGGTGCTCGACATTGTCTTCAAGAAGCTCTACACCCACGTCATAGTGGACCTTTTCCAGCACACTGCGCCCAAGTAAAAAAGGAAAGGAAGAAAAGCACGCCGCAGTGATCAACACAATACGAAGAACGTGCTCGCTAGCGGCGATCCTGCAACGTTTCGTCGACAATTATTTTGTTACCTATTCATTTCTTGTGCTGTAGTGCTAATTCTTTTGTTATGCATGTAACAAGGTATGTGCCACAAAACGCCAGCAAAATTATTTATTGCGCAGTATGTAATACAGTCGTTTTAATAGAACAAAAGGACGTTTTCTGCGTTGGGTCCCAGATTGGCATAACTGCGGATGCAGTGACTTAGATTAGTAAGCGGGAAAATTTTGAGTAAAATGTAATAAAAACAATTCGTGCATACCACGCTTGTGTAGTGAAAGCTTCTTTGAAATACTCACTGGCCCAAGTTGTCTACTTCCGTCTCGACATTCAGCTGCTTCTGTCGCCGACTTCTTCACCTCTCTGCGGCCGACGTACCCAGCTACTCAAGTTATCTGCTCGGCAAGGCAGCGTAAGCCAGTACCCTCAAAGTGGGAAGGAAGCCGCAAGGAAGGCGTCATCTGTGGTGCGGGCATGGCGTTTTCGCTCCCTATCTCGAGCTCGCCTGATCGCTCGGGGATGTGAGGGCCCTGCTTCCTTCATGACGTTTCAGGGTAAAGGATGTTTTATAGCGTTTTGGTTTCAACTACTGCGCTTCTCTTAGATGCTGGCGAGCTCGCCGATTTAATAAGCATATACTGGTGCAACCGGGCGCGCAGCAGCGCACCAAGTGAGTCACCATCACTGACGCTCCTGTGAAAGGATAAGCACGTCGGGATAGTAAACACTATGTGTTTAACGCGGCGCGGCGACAAACAACCGCGCCGCCACCGACTCGCGAAGGGAAAGGCGAGGCATGACCTCGCTGCGGCAAAACTTTCGCGATACTGCGGGTACAAGCGGTGGGTTCAAACAGCCGTGAGGCGAGCGATGCGCTGACGGCAGCACCATCTAGTAGCGTTGCAGGGAACCGAGCTTTGACGATAAAGGTCGTCAAGCCGCATTATTTTAGAGTGATGAAAGCGACACTGTTGAAACCATGGTTAGATATGTTAAGTTTTCTTTTTAAATGAGAGTGCATAAAAATGTGACTGCCTTCAAATATCCACTTCGAACTACCCATAAGGCATAATAAAACATTAATATATTTTAATTATTGTACTGAAGCTCACGTTATTAGCGGCAAAGTATGTCCATCTCGCCTACGAACTTCTGGCAAGAATGCCACGTTTGCTGCGCTTATAGCGTTTTTATAAAAAAAGGTATGTATATTCTAAAGATATGACACCCTGTGTCGCCGCATGACGGATCATATATTAGAAAACGCGTTGCCGAGTCCAAGTCAAATAACTTTCCGGCCTGGCCTTTGCATTTGGTGTGCGCATGTAGACTTGGAAAGCTGTATCCAACTTACTCGGCATAGGAAAGAATTTAGTGCATTAGTGAATTTTGACATAGCGAATGCTTATGATAATCTCGAGTAGCCACTACTGCCGGACACGTTACAGTCATAGTATTTTCCCATATATATAACGGCATGGATTTCTGAATACTTAAACAGAAAACTTGAATGTTTTCAAAACGGCTTCGTTTTTTCCGACAAAGTACAAGCAAACGAGAGGAGAGCCCCAGGGGCTGTTCTGTCTCCTGCACTATTTAAACATGTTAATGAGTTCAGTTCCACTGCGCTAGGATATGCACCTGTATGTCTACGCAGACGACACTGCATTTTTCGTGGCAGCGCGAGACATCAATTCCATTTACCTGTCTTTGCAACCATACATTTGTACTCTAGAGGCGCGGCTTCATAACCTTCATCTGTCACTAAGCTTAAACAAAAGTGATGTCCTTGTCTTGCCGCTTTCCGGGACGATAGTTATGATCAGTATATGATCAGATAACCATTCACAGGTAGAGTCGCTAAAGTATCTGGGTATCGCATATGGGTGGAAAACTAAACTCGTATTCTAACATGGAAACTCTTGCAATTAAAGGGACACGAGTGCTAGATATCATCATCATCGTCGTCGTCGTCGTCGTCGTCGTCGTCGTCGTCATCATCATCATCATCATCATCATCAAGAAGCTTGTGCCCAGATGGTTCTGTCTCTGTAAGCCCAGGCTTGTAAACACGTATTCCTTATCCGCAAACTAAGACACCATATATGTTACCAGCGCGGTGCTGCGTCGGCAGAAGCGGACGAGCCTTCCGTTTGATTCTCGTCCGTTGAAAGAAGTACTGATGGTGACGGAAACGTTTGCTTGCTCACCTACGAGTTTCCTGGCCGAGTATGTGAAGATGTAGCCACGCGCCGCTTCCGACATCACTGAGGTGTATGCTTAGCTGCGTCACCGGCGAGTTGATGCGAGTCCCTGGCTGCAGCGATATGTTTCCAACTGCGAGCGCGCGCCACTAAAATGGTACAACTTCATTTAGGCATGATTATGTAACGCATACCGGCAGGCAGCTCTGCTCTATTAAACCGTGGTTGGCGCTAGGCGGCCTTCGTATACGCCGAATGCTCCTCTGCGCTCTCATCGAGCAGTCATGTCATATGTCTAGCTAAAGAGCTCCGGGGCAACGACGACTTATAGGCTTATAAGGCTCGACCAAGATCCAAGGTTCATGTGAAGTTTCTTGGTGTAAGTACTGCGTTACGGAGAAATCTACGGTGACCTGGCCAAAACGATGAACCGTCAAATGCGGCCCAGCTCAAAATCTTATCTGAAACGAGCCAGCGGTCTCCCTGGGCGACGCAACATTCAGATTAGTCATAATTACAAAAAATCCTTGGACCAAAACTACAAACATTTTCATTCGCAAGTGCTCTCTCCTATTGGCTGGTCGCTTTTGCTAATAAGATGTCCGACATCGCTATTGGCTGGTATCTATACTTTTACGAACAGTTCTGGCTTAAGAATTCTTTTTGCGTGAATACGGGTCCTTACTGAATCGCTACTACGTTCCTTCCAGGTATCTGCCGCTGTTCTTAAAGTCAGCAGCTGATTTAGGCGGAGCAAGGGGCGTAGTGTTGCGCGTGCACGGCGTCGGCGTGATCCAGCTGCTGATCGCGTGCGTCGGTGCAGCCCCGGCAGTCGGCGATGCCGTCGCGTTCGGCCACGCGGTCACTGCACGCCAGGGCCACAACGTCGTCGAGCCCTCCGTTGGCCGGCGGCATGCGACACTCGCACGCAGGGAGCAGGCCGCACCTCGTTCCGAGTTCTGTTTGGTGGACTGGGGACAAGGCGGTAAGTTTAGCACCTGTAGTCATAAACGTTCCACCATCTGGCCTGCCGCCTTGATCAACTACGGAAAGTGGATGACCTTGGCGACGCAGTGTTTTAATGCCTTTGGGGTGACTATTCAGCTGAAATTACAGTGAGTTGCACTCTCGAAACCATTGACACAGACAAACTTCAAGTTAACAACGCCTGACTTGTCCTCCAAATTACAACTGGCCCATTGATCTCCTACATCATCCTGATATATATATAAAGACAGGTGTACTTATTTACCCTGTTCTGCAAGACTGCATTTCATCCGCTATCAAATGTTAAATGTTGTCGCTCGGCATAGGACGCGCCTGCATGTATCAGAAGTTTATTGAATGATGTTGGTAGTCCTACCCGTTGTCTGTTGTCACTGAATTTCGTAATCTGATTGTATGCGCGACGCGAATTGCGTAGTACTTTCTGGAAGGAACGCGATGTTACGATTGGCGTTTAGCATTCTTATACCTGGCATCCCCTCTCGACGATTAATCCTTCACCGGCAAGCGTGCAGCTATGAGAGGCTCTTCACGCTGCATCGCCGTTTTCTCGGGACAAGCGAGCTGGCGACTAGATCAGCGTCACCAAAGCTGACGGGTGAGACGAGCGCCCACCTGAACTAGACTGGACCCAACATAGACCGTGACACACAAATAAAGGCGCTCACGCTAAAGCAACAGCCGCCACCCTTCGTGGAAGCAATGACTGCCGTGAATACCATTCTACCGAAAGATGACCCTGACAAGTGGACCGTCACGGTATGGCCACTAATTGATTAAAGGGGCCAACGTCGATAACTTCGGTGGGAACGACTTCGACATTAAGTTCTCAGTTCGCCACGTTGCGGCCTCGTATGCGGTGGCGTTCGGGCAACTGTACGGCAGAACGGTGCGATGTCAATGGCGAGATTTTGCGAATGATTCAACGATTGTGGCTGGCCGAGAGCAGTAAACTTCCCCGACAAGAGAAAGGGGAGAAAGAAGTGCTTAAAAAGTGGACCTTGACTTTCGTGGGGAGAGGGGTGCTCCTACTCGTGCTCATAATCGTGCTAGTGCACGTGCTCGTGCTCGTACATATAAACAATCACCATGCCAATTTGTAAGTAAACCATTTTTCTCATCTCTTGGACGTCGCCCCGGACCTCTCTCTCGATTGCCCGGCACCTGGCACATCACCAGCCACGGAAACTTAATGACCGCTCGGATCCCCGAATCACAACAGCGGGCACTAGCGATTATGCTGGAACCTTCGACCAGTCATGTAAAAGCCGACACGCTTGACCCGCTGATCATATTTTCGGCGATCGCCGGCTGTGCTCGCCGTTGTCGTTGAGCTTTGAGGGCCACTTGTTTCGCGGGGCGCAGGTTCGCCCGATAAAGAGTTAACATTCTCAAATCGCGCTTTTGGCAGCGTGTTATTCTACGCCGTCACGGCAACGGGACAATGCATGTTGTTACGGTGAGAATCTATATACAGAGGATATATTTACAAGGGTAGGCGCACAACATTGCATCATTTAAATGGTAGGGATAGCGCATGCACACCAGACAGCCACACAGCCATCGTCGTCATCGTCCAAGCACCGACCACGACGTTTGCAGCGATGTTGCCGGAGCGCGACGGGAGTTATAGCCGGAAAAGTCACGTGGAGCATTCGACGAGGGCAGCGTGTGTGGACAGTAGGTCAATTCCAAGGTCATGGGGCACTGCTCTAGGACAGCAAAAAGAACAGATGTGTGGCTACCAGTAATGGCGATGCGTTCAGTGCACATTCCAAGCACGGCAGGTGTCCTCTTGTCGGCTACTCGGACGGTAGGTGAAGCCGTGGGCGTCAGGACTTTCTGGAGGTGGCGGCGGCGGAGGTTCAAGCTCATTACAGAGATTTCTGCTCCGGTATATCAACAAGAGCAGTAACTGCCAGAACTTCAAATCAACAGAACTTCAAGGAGCTTTCATAGTGTAGGAGGGACAATCATAGGATTTTCAAGCCGGGTCGTAAATTCAGCGTCACCTCCAGGGGCTACAGCGGCAAGTTTTCGCAGTTGGTCGAAGGGAGACCGAGAGCGGCGAGGTTGGGGTGAACGGGACTGACGGCGATGGAGTTATGATGAGCAGCTGGTCCGGTTTTCCCTAAAAAGACGTTCAGCACTTGAGGCCCCAGGACGGAACAACGGAACAGATCGTGCACGTTCCGGGAGCCACCGATTACAAAGTTTCGTCGGTATAACGTGCGCCAGTGGCTTCAGCAATGGCGTGCGATGTGCCCAATCCTCGAGCATGTTAAGCAGATGGACCGGTCATCCAGCGTGCGCCATTCATCTGGATTACGAGAACGTGGCGTGAAGGTCATGTTCGGTGTAGCAGCAGCGACAACTGGAGAGACTGAGTTGGGAGCAGCATTAAACCGTCAAGAAAGGCAGGTAAAATGCCCATATTGGCGACCTTTTGGTGAAGCGCTCCAACCACAACCTTCGAATTTCGGTTCGCAGTTCGATTCCCACCTACGGCAAGTTGTTTTTTCATCCACTTTAATTTCCATTAATTTATCGTTTCTTTATTTTCATTTATTAAGCACAAGTAATTTCCCCTATGTTGTCCCCGGTGTCGATGTTTGTTGGCTTCTTATGATATGACTAATAAAAATCGGGCCCCTCGGTCACACGCACGCACGCACGCACGCGCACACACACACGCACACACACGCGCGCGCGTGCGCATATATATGTCAAGTGTGCCAGTGAGCCCAGCCCAGTTCTGATCAATTAAGTAATAACTCGCTAACTAAAACTAGTGCCAAAATTCAGGTATTTAAAGCACACATACCTCTTAATGCAGTAGTGCATGATTCAACGGCTTCTTTGATATCGGCATCACACGGCAAAACATGCGCTCATGTTCGCTACGCGAATCATACGGTTCGAATTATGTTATCTTCGAACGCGAGCGCTTGCTCCGTACGTATTGCATAAAATTTTGTTCCCACACTTGCTGTAAAGCATAACAAATTACTTCGCATTACTATTCGTAGTGCTATTCGACGTTGTTTAACTTTTATACGCCTAATACAGTGTAATTCAAGCTATGCCAAAATTGGTTTACCATTTTACTTCTCTAGTTCATTCCGCTGAGATATGTCCTCGGAACAAGAGCCGGGTCCATAATCATGTTCAGTAAACGCGCTACTATTACCGTTACCAACTGCAGTGTTACCGTCCAGGCAGACGGTATACAGGAAAGCAGCGAAGGGTGTTGATGTGGCAGAATTGAGGCAATTCGTTTTTTTTCAGGGCAGTACGAGGAGAAACTTGGCGTTCTCGGGAATTAAGCAAAAGCATGGCTGCGATCACTCGACGGAGCACGAGCTCACTTTAATTTCTCTTCATTTATTCCTTTCAGGTTCCGGCTCCTGAAGCGCAGCCTCTACCGTGTTTTCAAGGACGGCCTCAACACACTTCAGTACAGTGTGCTCGACATTGTCTTCAAGAAGCTTTAAACGCACGTCATCGTGGACCTCTCTGCGCACACGGCGTCCGAGCCAAAAAAAGAAACAAGGAAAGAAAGCACGCACAAGTGACCAACGCTATACGAAGGACGAGCGCGTGCGAGCGAGGATCTTGCAGTGTTTTGTCGACGATTGTTTCGTGTCCCCACACCCCCTCCCCTTCTATTTTTCCATGTGCTGTGATACCCCTTTTATCACGCATGTATGATGGCATACACAGAAACGTTTGCAATATTATTTATTGTGCTATCTTCAATACAGTCATATTACGAGAACAAACGTGCGTTTTGTGAATTGTACAGTGCGTTGGAACAGATTTGTTTTTGACAATAAAGGAATACAGGTTCCGTTGGCTTGCCATCAGTTTGGTATGACTGAAGCAGCATAAACGACTGCGGAACGTTGCTGTTGGCGAACTGTTAATCCCTTTGTACAACGTAGAACATATACAGTCACGGCCTTATACGCGAAGAAGGTGGCGCTGTTGACACTATCGCAAGGTAAGTCAAGTCAGTGAGGACTTATGAGTACGTGACAACCTAGGAATGACAATCTACCATGTTCCTCTCTCTTTCCGCCTTCTTATCCTACCGCAGAATAGCTGGCTAGAGGAATGTACAGCCGCCGTAAGTCGAACACAGAAGACATTTCTAGCGGCTTAACTTGGACAAACAGTGTCCGTAAGGAGCAGATATTAAGTGTTTTGCAAAGACTACCAATTAGTCTAGAAAATTCAAGGCAACCCATTGAGGAATAACTAGCACCACCCGTAGCAGAATAAATGAACGCACTTAAGGTGTGTTCAGGTTAAGTATGAAGGCGGTTGCGCTTAAGTCTGACCTCTCCGCCTTTGATATTGCACTTTTCTCTCTCTTCTTTACAGCTTTGCAACACTGCGAGCGTTTTCTTCACTGTTGGGCAGTAGACATAAACAGCAAACTAAACTTGTTCGACACTGCAGAATCACATCTATATTTCGAGCGAAGCTGTTTCTTTCGAGCAGTTGCATTAAGAATTTTAGTTGCCTGTATGAAACCACAAAATTTTAAATGTTGACCACAAATGACCCGTCTGAAACGCTGCCCGCAAATAACGCTTTCCAGCACCTACTTAAGAAATTTTTGCAATGACCCTATGTTGCCGAGACTTGTTTAACTTTGTGAGCACCTCAATCACAAAGTTCCCCCGTTTCCACAAAATTTGACCTCGATGGCTCGTACAGCCCTTTCAATACAGCTAGATAAATTATACGCAGTTACGTTCAAGACGCTCTGGAGCACTCGATTACGTAAATTACTACAAAAGCCGCAATTAGCCAACACACTTAGAAATTTGCTACATGCGCGCATAACATGACCCCAAATTTCCACGAAATATAAACAATGAGGCTTGTCTAATTCACCGAGGCCATCGCGGGCGTCTCGTATAATGCATGAAAATAGGGAGAAAACGGGAATGCAGTAATTATTTGCGAAGCTCCTAATGAATTCAGAAACGTTAAAGTTTCGCCACACATTAGCCCTCCCCCCCCCCCCCCCCCGCCCATTACCATGCTCCCCATTCTCACCTAATCTCAACTTGACGCGT
Source organism: Dermacentor albipictus (assembly GCF_038994185.2). Lineage (NCBI taxonomy): Eukaryota > Metazoa > Arthropoda > Arachnida > Ixodida > Ixodidae > Dermacentor > Dermacentor albipictus. Next base: position 46,321,561 of record NC_091823.1, on the reverse strand, counting down.
GAAGTAGAGTTTTCTCGCGACAAACAGCGGATGACTGAACGCATTCGAGCACTTGCTGAATGAGTGTTCTAGAAATGCCAAAAAGACTTGCAGACACATACAATTTAGAATCGACAACGCCCACAAGGTTCCCTACATATTCACTAAATTTGATCTCGGTGCCAGTTATAGCTTTTTCTAGACAGCGGGCGAAATGCTGAGCCGTTCGTTTAAAACACACAAAAAGCTACAAAAATTACAGCAAAATGCTGCAATTGACCCACACCATTCGAAATTTGCGTATACGCATTACTCATAACCTACCGCTTATTTTTACAGCGCTGTGTATGTCGTCTATCACTGTCCTTGTCCTTTGCGCTGTACGTTATTTTTGATCATGAATTACCAACTAGCCCAAGCAACCACCCTAATAAACAAGGTGCTTAGTTTAGTTCATCGCGGACATCAGTGGAACATACTTGGTGCCTCGTGAATTGCACACGAAAACAGGCAGGAAGCATGGGTTCAGTTATTATTTGCAAAGCTCATAATTAAGCCAGAAACTGGCTTAATTTAACGTATAACGCAAGTAGGCACGTTTGCTTGCGTGTCCAGTACCAATTATCCCACCAGTCTGTTCTTCTTGCCTAATTTGTAACAAATTGCACTTGTGAGTATGCTAAGTGTAACAGCCGTAGAACGTACTCTTTCGAGCCCTTAATTCCTGAATGATTTTTTGACAAACACTGAATTTATGCCCCAACACTTAACTTCCTATGCATCAGGTCATATGTACTTCCGGCCATATGTAAAAACATTTTTATTAAATTCGATTTCAGTGACAAGTATATAGTTCTCCCAAGACAGCGGGTTAGGTTCTGTGCCGTTCGCAAAACACCCCGGAGCGTTTGAATGCGCAATTTACTGCAGAGGCCCTAATTAACACACACTCTCAGAACTTCTCATAGGCATCACCCATAACATCCCTCTTATTTTCACTAAATATGTACAAGGTGCATCGTTTAGTTCATCGAGGACATCGGCGAAAACCTGTCACAAAACTCGTACATAATGGATGATGAAAAATAGCAGGAAGTACGTATTCAGAAATTGTTTGCAACGCACGTAATAAATGTTTAACTTTCCACACACGTCACCGCTAAAGCGGCCCTCTAGTCCACGGAATGGGATCTGGTAACGCATACAGTTCTCCATGAGAAACACAGATAATGACCGATAACACTTGTTTTCTTTTTTTTTGTAAAGGCCGTAATTAACTGACAGTCTTGAAACCCTGCCCACACATTACCTATGATATGTCCCATATTTCTTGGAAACGTAAGCTTTGAGGTACGTTGACTTATTTCGCGATATTGGGTAAAATTTCTACGCCGTTCGTATTATGCGCTCGTAAAGTTATGAAATGATTGCACATGTCACTTTCTACGAATTTTCTCATTATACTACACAGCTACACAGTTTAAACTTTTATCGTGCAGCGCCAAAAAGCATGCTTCCTATTTTAACGAAATATAAACAACGTGTCTCGTTTAGTTCACCGAGCCGAACGGTTAAACCAAGTTAACCAACCAGGTGCCCTTCTAACGCACGGAGAAACAAAGAAAACAAGTATTAAGTAATTATTTTCAAAACACACAATTGACCTCCACATTTTAAACTGTACGCGTCACCCACGACATTGCCACAATCTCTCTAGATATAAAATTGCTGGCATCCTTGGGTCTCGCAGGACAGTGGAGAAACATTGTAAGCGTTTCATGCAACGCTTCTAAAGAGGCAGAAAACGAGGGTTTAGCGGTGCTCTTTTGAAATTTATCTGGATATCAGCACTAATACGCGCTTCATTTCCTCTAAACATAAGCTAGGTGAATCATGTAGTTCTTTCAAAACTCCGTGAAAACACGCATTAACGCTTTCGAGCACTTGTACAGTCGCACTCACAAACAGTTTTCTGTCAACTCTTTGAATTACCTGTTAAGACTGCTCCCTCTCCACTTTAGTCGTCCGGGGCGAAAGGGGGTAGGCGATGGCCAATGGCGATGCCGCCTTTCGTCTCGATGCTGCTACTCTGGCAGAAAGACAGCGAGCAAACACGCCGACAGGGGACGCACCTAACGCTCTTAAGCTAACCGCAACTCGTCGTTCTTGTAACAAATAAAACAAAATCGGTCAATTCAACGTTCTAAATAATAAATTTGGGTAGCTACGTGGCTACTTTAGCGATGGATGACACTGCGTGATCGCCTTTGCACAACCTCCTCGAGGGCACGTGCTTTCACGCCCACGTGACGAAGAAGAAGACGTCAAGAAGAGTGCGCTCTAGAACGAAAGCAGCCACTCCAAAGAACAAGAAATTGCGAAGCTCGTATCCAGATGTTTATGTCCAGGTACGTTCCTTGTATACACACCTCTTCTTTGTTTGCAAACAAGAACGCTATATATTGCTTGCAAGTTGCTGCGTCGGGAGAAGTGGGCGAACATTCCATTGGACTCTGGCTTCACATGTAGCTGTCAGAGTCGTCAGAAGCGCTTGGCGGCAGGGGTAAGCGGTTACTTGCTTGCTGAGCCACGGCCGCGCTGGAACGCTGGCACTGTCCCAGCACAGCCGTGGCCGAGCTTGTCAAGACGTTACGTAGCCATCCAGTCTGCTTCCGCGGGCACTGAGGTGTGCGTGCCTAGCTTAACAGCTGTTCAATGCCATTGCCACTGTGATGCGTTGCGAACCCAGTGCTCGAGACTTTGAAAGCCTGGGCCCACTGTTCTGCCGGCACGGTTCATAGGTTGGCAACGTTGTATTACACTATTGTTGCTAACGAGCCTTCATACAAGCCGTATTTGGCGCAGTATTTGGCGCAGTGTTTCTTTTTTAGAACGAAGCTGTTATGGGGAGTTCCGCGACGGTTATTTGTGCGGCGGTGAAGGCCGGCGTTGGACGGCGTGGCCGATATCAAATGTTAATGCAATGCAGCGTGTGGCTCGGGAGTACTGAATTTCCTTTGAGATGTAGTGATCAGTGATTATAAAGAACATCTTATGCAGATTAAACCAACGTGTTGGAATCTGAGAAGCGAAGCTTTCGTGAAGCGGTTAAACAAATCGCATGCTACTGATTATATTCTGCGCAGCGTTTTGCACCATGATAATTACCTCCCTGTCAGTGAAACGAGCAAGATGCCGAGACCAGCGACGGCCTGACCGTGGTGACCGCGCGTTATGCTGTCTCTGGGATTGCCCCCACCTCTCCCACTTGCTATAACACTGCATCCAGGGTTGGCGCGCCGACTAGAGTGGGTCGACTCTGGAAATATTGCAAAAGTAAACTGCAACCCGAAAGACCGACCAAGCAGATGGGCAAACCCCAAACCCTAGTAAAGTAGGCATGGAAAAGTTTGCTTTATGAAAGGAATTGTACCCTCTCTTTCGCATATTTGTTGCAGTGAGAATATCTAGCTGTCATTTGTTTTATCGCTGAGTAATTCCGTAGAAAACAAGGCCAGCAGCCAGGAAACCTTAGGGGTAGTAAACGTAATAGTGCTGTCCTGCGTATGAGCTATTCGCAGCAAGGCAGCAGCTCCCAGCCACCATTAGGGAAGTACGGGAAGGCTTGCAAATTAAGGAAGCTTCGTGTACGTCCCATTCGCATAGACAACTTAAATGCGCGGTTGTTTAAACGAGTTATCCGAATTTTTTTTCGCACATCGCATTATACCAGTTCGGCGTTGGAGGTCAGAGTTTATTCGGCTGGGACAGGGATGCTGACGCCGTGGTTGCAATGCAGCCTGCTTAGGAGAAGTCGCTGAAAATAAAAAAAACAAACAAACAAAATGGGCTGCAATCCACGCTGTGAAAGTAGTTGGTCAGCGAAGTTGTGCTATCACCTTGTCAGATAGACCAACGTGACCTAGCCTTGAATTGGGTCCTGCCGAGCCTGAGCACAACGCCGTTGTGCATATTGACGTTGCTGTTCCTTTCGTCGCTCGTCGTGCTAGCGCTGCTCTTCAGGTGTCCTAACTGTGCTTGACTTGCTTTGGGCAGGAACGGCTGCGTCCTGCCTAGACTGAGCACGACGCCACTGTGCACATTGATGTTGCTGTTCCCGCCGCCGCTCATTGCATTCACGCTGCTTTTCAGGAGTCCTAACTATGTGTGGCCTTTTCATAGCGGTATCAGAACACAAATGAAATCAGTTGCTAAGCGGGTTCTTCTTTTACATATGAAAGTGTAGTTACGTCACTCCCTGCTTCGTATGCTATGGTTGCCGCTTCAGGGCAACTGCAGTTCATGTAACTGTAATCTTTGCCGGTAAACGCTTGCGGCGAAAGCTACGCGCGAAGGCGAACTTTCTGGTTCTTTCTTTGCTTTCCCCAATACGGCCGGCGCACCGCTGTCGCGGATGCGAGCACCATTTGGGGTTGCTGCAAGGAACCCAGCGGCGCACGCGGCGCGCGCCTGTCACCATGATTGTTTGAGTTTTTGGGTGTGGAGACGAATAAATCCCGGGGCCTTAGTCATATACAGAGGCCTGTAAAAACAACCAACCACGAACGCGCTCTGACACAGCTGCGTTCAAACAAGGGATCCATGAACGCGCTCTAATGCAGCTGCGTTATAGAGCACTGTTATGGATGGCGTCATCTTAATGACGGCTCCCACGCAAGCTGCGCGCTCCACATTGGAGGGCCACTAGGAGCTTTAGGCGCAAGCGTATGTGCCCCACCTGTGAAATCGGCAAGATTATGTGTGTCGCGGCGAGGGAGAAGAGAATCGCGCACCAGGAAAAGCACGGAGGAAATTAGCAATGCCACCTAGGTAGCAATGCCACCTAGAGGAAAGCAAAGTGGCATTTAGCAAAGCGGGGACCGAGAAAGGGGGCGAAGCGTTGCGGAGGAGGAGGGTAGGCGGAGGCGCGCTGGGTTGACTTATCTGGCTGCTGCTACGGATTCTGTAAGCGCCATGGACGTACCGGGTCCGTCTCGTGATCGAGAGGCCGAGCGCCAAGCGAGAAGGGCGCAGCAATGACGCAGGCGGAAACAGGCCGAGCGCGAGTCCACCGACCCCGAAGTCGCCGCCAAGCGCCGGGCACGAGCTCAGCGCTTAGCGCGCTAGCCCATACTTTCCCCGGTGCGCGATTCTCTTCTCCACCTCCAGGCGCCTTCCCCGGTGCTCGCTTCCCTCGCGGTGACACACACATAATCTCGCTAATTTCACAAATGGGGCACGTACGCTTGCACGTAAAATTCAGTGGCGCTTTAGCGGTAACTGCGAGAGAAATGCGTTACGTCGCACCTCTTTGACGTCCTGGATCCATCCATGATCTGAACAGCGTTCGCCACATGCTCCTGTTAATATATATATATATATATATATATATATATATATATATATATATATATATATACATACAGTATATACAGTATATATATATATATATATATATATATATATATATATATACATACAGTATATACAGTATATATATATATATATATACAGTATATACATATACCACACTGGCTTTCCACACATCACATACTTTTTCCCACTTTGACATTTCTACTGCTGAAAGAGTAAATAGTTGTTGCCCTACCATCTTACAGGCACCTGTCGCTGGTGTTCAAGACTGCAGAGAATATGGGCGGCGTAAGGAGCTTAGCGTCCCGCGTGCTTGGCGTCGGCGTGATCCAGCTGCTGATCGCATGCGTCGGTGCAGCCCCGGCAGTCGGCGATGCCGTCGCGTTCGGCAACGCGGTCACTGCACGACAGAGCCACAACGTCGTCGAGCCCTCCGTTGGCCAGCGGCATGCGACACTCGCACGCAGGGAGCAGGCCGCACCTCGTTCCGAGTTCTGTTCGGTGGACTGGGGACAAGGCGGTAAGTTTAGCATCCGTATTAATAAACATTCTACCATCTGACCGGCCGCTTCGATCGACTACTGAAAGTGGATCACCTTGGCGACGCAGCGTTCAAGTAATGCCTTCGGGGCGATTATACATTTATAATTTAATAATCATGCATTTTACAGCGCCTGTTTAATGACGCTGGCGCGGAAAAATTCGTTTCTCAAGCTTCACTATTCATCGTAGTATTCATCGAGCGGCGTTAATAATACAGATATAGTTTGTGGACTACACGGCTGATGCACTGGCTTTATCAAACATTTCGATGTCGCTCCGCAAGTGACAAGATCTGTGCAAGGTGTGAGTGACAACCTCCTGAAACCTACATGACGCTCTTAAGCATTGGAAAATGAGCATGCCACCATCAATCTTCGAAGGTTTGAAGCAAACAGTCATACAGGGGGCAGGTTATCTGGCTCAGGTGACATAGGTCCAGAAACTTCCGATAGACGGCCCATAATAAATTGACTTATTGAGCTTAATAATTATATGTCCGCTGGAGGCGCTCGTGCGTGCAGCCGTCTGTAGACAATGCACGAAACAGGATGCCATGAAAATTCTGCGGCACTGCAGTCAATTTAAGAGCAGCCTACGTACATTGTACGTCATTTGTTTCGCATGACTGCACTACAAAATGTGGTTAATTCATGGGGCACCACACGTTCTCAAGATTTGGTGAAGGAACTCTCCGACTAAATATCCGTTTTGCAGGGGCAACTTTCTCCTTGCACCTGCAAGCTAGAAACGCTTCAAATCTTTTATAGCTTTCCATACGTCTCACCTGTTTATTACATTAGCAATCAGACGGACAAGTCGACGTGTGTTTGCGCCGTCGCTGACGCTGCCGTGCTGTCCCCGGTGCAATGGCGCGTGAGCGGCCTTTCCAAGCGTAACTGCCGTACGTAACCGCATGGCTGCCCTCGCGTCACGTGGTCGAGGTCACGTGATTGTGTCTGCGGGCATGCGAGGGCACGCGAAGACATTGCGCGCTCTTCCGCACGCCCTTGAAGGTCACGTGACCCTTCAGTTTCGGAATCGTTGCATAGTTAAATGGTAAAAGTGTGGAGCAGCACGGAACAAGAGTCTGATTTTACGCTGCCGGAACTCTTGTCGCTTTAACGTTGTGACCACGAATGCCCACAGTGTGTACGCTGCAGTGCATGTGCGTCTTCAGTTAGTAAGCGAATTTTATTTCGACAGCAATTATACCGACGCTCTAGGCACGTTCTCGCCACCGCCGTTGGCGTTGTCGTGCAGTCTCGACACTTACGCGCACGCGCGGCGCGCACGGGTAGAGTCCAAGGAGGTTTAAAAATATTTAATTTACTTCAGAGGGCCAGAAGGTCTCCGAAGTCGTGCAGTGCGTTTGGCTGCAAAAGCGACGAAGCCGAGCGGACGCGAAGTCAGGCATTTTTCAATCGGCTCTGCAAGAGCCAGGGCTGCGTTCAGGCTTCCGCTGCTGGCATGAGCGCTGAGCGCACACACATTAGCTCCTCTGCTTAATAGCCCAGGGCAAACCACACCGTGATGCATACACTGGCCTACAGTGGAACGGGTAGTAAACCGTCATGGTATTGATATAACTAATCCCTTCTTTGGTAGCTGACGAATGCCGATCGTTTTCCTTCGTTCTCATCTTGCATGCACTATGGAGATGCGACGTTTTGCAGCGCCGTTGACGGTGCTTCTCTTCACGATAGCTTTATAAGACGCCTTCAGCGCCAACGCGAAACCTTGCTATCGCTTTCAATGCTTGGCCTTCAAGTGAGGCTGCCATCATTTTTTAGTGCGAAAGCCCATACTAGCCTACCAACCTAGATTTTGCCTCTGTGTGAAGCCTCTCCATTCGCACGTTTCATCGCGGGCGTTTCGCGTGTGCAACCTCTTCTACTTAGTCGCACCAAGAGCAGCGAACAGCAAAGAGCTCGGCGGCAGAGACAGCGGGAGACAGGGACAGCGGGACCGGCGAAGATGTGGCCAAGCGATTGCGACTGCTGCAACAAAGACAATTTATGGCGTTGAAACGTGCCAACGAAACTGCCGATGAAGGACAGACACGATTGGAGAGCCACAGATTGCCCACGCGTGCCATGCGCGCTGCCGAAACGGTTGAACGACAAGCCCGACTAGCTGTGGACGTTGCATGCCAGAATCACAAGGTCAAGGAACGTACTGCCTTCGGCAACTGCTGCGACGGCCATCTCCAAGCGGGTATACATCGACAGCCCGTTTGGTTTGTGCGTGTTCTGTGTATGACTGTGGCACTAGGAGTACATGGACTGCGTCACGGCCCTCATATGTACGCGACCTTGGCTTTGGTATTTCCCGACGTTGAATTCTTTTCATTTAAGGTGTGTAGCCTTCGCTCGCCCAAATTAAAGTGCATTTGTGCATTGTGCGCAATGAGTATAAACATCCGCCCAAGCCAGTCCGCCTCCCTCCGCTCAATTGTAGAGAGGGGCGCATGATTGCCCCTCGCATACCCTTCTTGCAAATGCGAAGGCACAACCTGGCAGTGCAGCGCGAAGCCAAAAAACAGTCTTTGTGCAAACCTGAAATCGTCCTCCTCTGTAAACCGAGTAACACCGTATGCACTATGCAACCCAGTGTGCATGACTATGCGCATATATATATATATATATATATATATATATATATATATATATATATATATATATATATATATATATATATATATATATATATATATATATATATATTGAAATCATGGTTGAAATAATGGATCCTGGGGCGCTATAACGTAAAACTATTCCAAACATTTCTATTCCAATTCTGTAATCAGCCTTCCGCGATTGGTCAAAAACTTTTTGGGCCACCCCCACTTCAACTGTAGGTCACGCGACGTCACGAAAACCGCGATAGCTCCCCATCTGATATGACGTGTACACACTGATTACGCATGATTTGACCGAACAAAAGAAAAATAGTTATTTCTGATTCGACGCCTTTTCAGCACTAGCCCTCGGCAATTGGTCAAAAGTTTTCGGGCAGCACCCACTTCATCGGCCTATCACGACACGTCACAAATCTGCAAAAACTCACCGCGTCAGAGTGACGTGTACGTGTCAAAGATGCATTAGTATGCCGAACAAAACTGAATTTTCTTCCGAATAACCACTGGCTGCCCCGTTCCGAAAGGAATAAAAGATGACTGCTGCCAATCGCTAATGCACTAGCAACTCGCACCTGTCGGAAAGAATGAGTTTATTTGCGTATAATGAAACATGTTGCGTAGCCGTGTAAGGTTTTCGAGCACTTTCGGAACGTTTACGACCGCGTTCTGCCAACTCTTATTTGGTGAGGATCCGTTTTAGTGTCATTCTTAAGCTTCCTTTGAATGCCGCCGCGATTCTCGACCAGCCACCGCCAGCTAAGCAAGGGAAAGCGGACCAATCGCAGACGCCTGCACCACCCTCTTCATCCAGTTATCGATATTCAGTGCAGTGGCTCGGCCTCATCGAATCCCTCTCAATTTCAGCGTGCTCCTCGCCTCTCGTCAGCCAATTAGATAAGACAAGCCTATTCGTTTTTCAAGCAAACAAAAGTAACCTCCTATGAACGAGGAGAGCGTTTGATTTGTCTGCTTAGACAGCCCTACGGGTGACCACCCGATGCTTGCGTCAGCGGTTACGCAAATTTGACGTCAGAAAATTGGAATAGAAACATACTGGAATAGTTTTACGTTATAGGGCCCCTGGACCTCAAACACGTGCAACGTAATGCTAACGCACTTCTCATTTACCGCTATATCGCCTCTGTTTCTTTTTTCTTACATACTGTCCACAGAACTACGAGTCTTACTTCCTGTAATATTTTAATATGTACATTGCTATCGCTGTCAATGCTTCGCCCTTCGGGCATAACGGCGACATTTTCTTTTCTTCTTCTATGCGTTATAATTGGCCCCACGGCAAACTGCGACTTTTTTTTTTGTGCTCTGTAATGATGACGCTCAACGCTGCATCCACCGTCTCGCCCAATCCCGCGCTTTCTCGCTTATCGGCGCCACTCACCGCAGGCGACATGCTGAAGATCCAGAGGACGGGCCCACCGCTCGAGGAGCTGGAGAAAGCGATGCCGCATCTGAAGCCCGGCGGCCGCTGGTTCCCGACCCACTGCAAGGCCAGGCAGCGTGTGGCTCTCGTGGTGCCTTACCGGGACAGGCTGGACAACCTGCGAGCCTTCCTGCAGCACATGCACCCGTTCCTGCAGAGGCAGCAGCTCGACTACGCCATCTACCTTGTGGAGCAGGTCGGCACCGCCGTTCAACGGGAACGTTCCATACGCAGTCCACTAAGTACAATAGGACTTCCGCATATTGTTATGACGGAAACAATGCGGAATACATGGAATATTCTTAGAGTGGGCACGAGCGAGTGAGTGAGTCGGTTGGAACCAAACTCTATTATTGGAACAAGGATGGGAACTTGGTTGAAATGGAGTTAAGCGAGGTTCGCTGGTCATGTCGATCCTCGAGTGCAATAATGAATTTTTTTTCCTCTCTTTGTAAGGACAAATCAAATCACAGTATAAGTACACATTCGGTAGACTGTTTCTTTCCAGCTTCCTGGATGGACGGATATTATATGAGGTTCCCTTTTGGAACTGGGTGTTTACGGATGAGAAAGCGTTCGTCATTCTTACCTTTCCTTGCGCTTACTATCGGCCTTGAAAGCCATCGCGTTAACAAACCATCGTATGCAAATGAGAGTCTCCGGAAATCTATTCTTTGTTTCGTGCCCTTGTGCTACCAATATTCAAGCCACCTAGCTATAATTCTATATTGCATATTCATTAATCCATCCTCTATTGCCCTCAAAGTCCAATACCTCGGGCAGGAATACCACGTCCTCGCTGACCTCCGAATGGATACTGTACTGCGACAAGCTAACAAAACATGCCCTATGGTATCGGCGCTATGCATGCTCAGTCGCCACCAGCGAATTTCTCCTATAACGCCGTGCTTTCAGAAATCCTGATATGGTTTTCGAACAGCAACACACTGCTATTTGAAAGATGGTAATACCTGTAGGCTCTGATTTCATTCTTCGGTTATTGGAGATATTTTCATCACTCTCGTCCCCATCGTAGCTATCCGGTATGTTCTTCCTGCCTCCCCAACTTTACGTTTAACCCCATTTTCCTGGTCGCTGCCAACGCCGTTGACGTAATATATTCTAGTCGATTTCCTGGTTCGTATTCCCCGCTGTAAGTCGACGCTTTTCTATATAGGTGCCTGAAAGCCTTAGCAGCCGATTTATTGTCCTTTGTATATCACGGTCGTTTCTTTCAAGCAGATGACTCTATAGAAGCTCTGCACTTCGAAGGAGCATGCCGGCCAGCGTATCCTCGTAGATTTCTTGCCATGCTCACGAGCATCCTAGCCTTTCAACTGTCCATTGGTTTATACTTATAGCCCAGTTAGCGCTTCTGATTTTATATGCAACACCGAGTTTCCATATGTACATACGTCGAGAAACCAAAACTCCTTTACGCATGCCTCGCAATACCTTATAATTGCCGTGTCCCCATTCATGTTTAATGGTGGATACATTTCTCGAGCGTTTCCCTTCGTGGTCTTGTTCATGTTCCTTTCTATGCAATTCTCCTCTTTGATGCGCACTTTTTTCCATGCTTTAATCGATACATAAGTATTCGTATTCATCAACTCAGTATTTAGTCTCCGTGCATTGTGACTATCTGATCACACACGTGATCATAATATAGCCATAAGCACCATAAGGCCTGGTTGAGTTCCTTCCATTGAACCCATGTCTTAGCGTGTCGCTCTTCGCAGTTATCGGCCAGAAGCTCAATTTCTTACCGACTGGCTGAAAAAAAAAGTCACCTGCATACATCAAACATCGAGCGTTTAGCCGCTTCCACACCATGTCGTTTATACGCACCAAACCTAACCTAACCTAACTTGACTCTAGCCTCCTTTCCGTGCCTATCACCCGCATCATAGAGAGCGAAGTCTATACTAATCGACCCTTGCGAAAGCATTTCTGAATGCCGATAGTCTCACCGCCTGTTAACCCGTCCCGTGCTATATTTCTACTTTGTAATATCGTAAATTTCTATTACTAAAGCATTGTGTTCCCCAAGAAATTCTTCCCAAAAAATGTTCAAGAGAAATTCAGTTTACTTTGTTGTATGCACTGCTAATATCATCGTAAGCAAAGTATAAAGGTCAGTATTCTTTTCTGGCTATTTCTACCGACTCTGTCATAGCAAATAGGCTGTCCTCTAAGAGCCTGCCTATATTAAAACCGTATTGTAGTTTTCCGTTTCATAATTTCTGTCCACTCTAGAAACTTCAATATTATTGCTTGCATTGTTAACCTCTATACTACTGACGATATTGTGTAATCGGCCTCTAAGATTTATTGTTGGTCCTATCTCTTTATACTTCGTAAATTATATTAATTCTTCTCCACCAACTTGAGTTTTCTTTGTCCCGTACAATTTTTCCAGTAGATTTGCTTGCGCTAACTTGCCTTTTTTAGGCCCCTGCCTATTTGTCCCATAAAATGTTTCCAGTAGCTTTGCTAACACTGACGTGCTCCCCTTTTTTTTGCTCCTGCTTATTAATTAGCTTAATCGATCTTCTTTTCAGTCCGGTTAGCGAACAGTTCGTGTTTTTTCTTTCACCTTTTTCCACTGGAGGTTGTTCAGGGACAATTATCTTCTTTCATCAGTCTTACTTCGCCTCACTCAGTTTGCTCGGTCAATACCTTTGAATGACTCAGCTATATTTCCTCTACTATCACATAGAGCAACTTGAATATTCTATATTTTCGAACATCGTCCTTTTCGACTCGCTCTTCGAATGGAGTAGCCATCCTTCGACAAGGCCCTCGAATGGAATAGTCAATACTTGAAGATACGGATATTTTTGTAATACTCTATACCGTCGACTGCCCGCGATAAAACATGAAATTAGAGCAAAAATGATATATTTTTCGTGCCATCCACATTAGACATAGCGTACTGGAGCGCGCTGGGTCGCCAAGTGAGCCTGAATTTGCCAGCTAAGCAAGATCATTCGCGATAAAATTACCTTTATTAAATCTATATGATGATGCATGGCCGCAAATTCTCCTGAGAGCCCCGATTCTTTTACTATCTACTTAGTTGTTTCTAATGCTGCATGCATTTGCACTCTTCATAAAGCGTGCTTTGTAATGTGCAGTGCAATGACTGAAGTTATCTATTGTGAATACTAGGATGTTAAAATTGTTTTATATTGATGATAAGAAGGCTGTACATTATTCGCAACCTATCCGAAAAGTATTCGATTGGCTTCGCTTGATGTTCTACTCGACTCGTATTCGATTCGGTCTCAATAACTGCTATTCGTACACCCCTACTATAGTAGTGAATTTCATTGCGCCTTCCTATAGTGTTCGTGCGTATGGCACATGTGTACAGGGACACTACGTTTTCCCCCATGCCCCTTTTCAAGCATGTGGGGTGCTTCTCGTCTGCTGCTGGGGAAACTAGCGCACATGGTCTCCGAGATCGCTGGGGCACTCCGAAGCAATCTCGGAGGCTACGCATAGCGAGCTCTGGTGCGCCTGCGTTACCGTGGAGTAAGCCGCAAGCGTTCCACTGCTCGAGCGTTATAGAACCACTAGGCCAGCCCGCAGCCAGGCAGTGCCGTGCCACGCAAAAACGAACTACTCCTTTGGTGACCTTTCGCATTACTCTTGGCCATAAGTACAGGCGCGCAACAAGTGGCGGTGTTTTTCTAGGAAGTATTTTCAGTACAGCTAGGGTGCGATCTTGTACGCGTTCCAAACTCGTACGGAGGCGGTCCGTTCTTTCCGTCGCGAAATTGGCGGTCCGTTCCGTTGCGTTCGTCCGATAGCAGACAACACGGAATGATTGACAGCAGATATCACTTCACAATTGACGTCATGGCGTTCTTCACCGTTCAAACTGACCAACCGTGTGCGGCTCGGTGGAACGGACCGCCTCCGTTCTATTTTGGAACGCGTACAAGATCGCACCACTGGTGTCAATAATGCTGTTCTTAACGCCTGAATGTACTGGGGGCGGGGGGGGGGGGGATGACAAAATGCAATTTACACGCGAGTCAGGCAACCTATAAAACACAAATGCAGTCATTACGCGTGTCATCGCTCACTCAACGCCGCTCTTTCGCGCAGAACGGCATGGGAGACTTCAACCGCGCAAAGCTGCTCAACGTGGGCTACGAGATAGCCAAGGCGATGGACGACTACGATTGCTTCATCTTCCATGACGTCGACCTGCTGCCGGAGAACAAGCGCAACGAGTACGCCTGCAAGCACGGAGGCCCGCTCCACATGACCACCTGCCTCGACTACCAGAAATACAAGTGAGCTATATAGCATTGAGTCATTGAGATAAAGAACGACGGAAGATCGATTTTACACTGGTGAACTATTCTTTCAAGAAGTTTATTCGTAGCTATCTAGTTGACCTATTAGAACGTAAAATAGAAAAGTGAAAGAGCCCACTTTGCCCTTTTGAATTTCGTGTGCAAACCACAGCGACGGAGCGTCAACGTGACGTCATAAATTTAAACCGCAACATTGTGTCTTTGAGCCATTTTGTGCAGAGAAAATTGTCAAAGCTTGCTGCGTTTATTCGTTGATGCATTCGCAATGGGATGTAATTATTCGCCCGCACAGATGATGCAAAAGTCCATGAAGTCAAAGGCACATCGTGCGGTAACAACTAAGGTGGCGTCGTTATCTGGCAATCGTTTTAGCGTATTAACGCGACAGCGTTAAGGAGCTCGTGTCGCAGAAAAGCCGGTGTCGTCGGCTTTGGCCGTGAGCGAAAAAGGCGGAAGGCAAAACAACTTGCAAGATGGGCTGGGTGAAAATCGAACCAGGATCTCCGGAGTGTGAGACGGAGACGCCTACCACTCAGCCGTGAGTTCGATGCTTCAAAGCGGGACAAAAGCGCCTCTAGTGAATGCAGTGTTGCCTTAGAAACGTGCCGTAGAAAGTTATACTGCGGTGTATATCGGTAACTATGAGCATGTAAATTACAGAAGTCGCAGTTAAACGCGTAGCGAAGTACGTTTCCACTACATTTCTTCTGCGCTTGGCGCACACGCAGAGCCATCTTGCGGCAAACACAGAAGACCCCCTCCTCGCGATGTATGGCGCTGCCCCAACAGGTGGCGCGCCACTAGCCCGCGTCTCCCCTTCGTCTCGTTTGAGCGCATTGGGGCCGTGCGGGGACCGGTGCGAGGATGCCCCAATACCCTTGCGTTTAATAAGTTTTCTCGCTCTCTTCCCTTCCAACTTCCAGCGTGCGTCACTCGAACCCTCGTGTTTAGGCGACGCGGCTCCTCATTCCGGTCACAGCGCGATTCCTAGGTGCAGCGCCCGATGCGGGACGCCTCTGACGGGATCACTGCGCCGTAGCGCGCCTGGTGGAAAAACGTCCCCTGCGATGTGTGCGTGCTGCTGGCGAGGAGTCATGCGCCTGCGTGGTGCTCCCAAGCGAGATAGAGGACGATCCCATCGAGGCGTCAGCCGCATGATCGCGTCCGCCTTCATGGCGCGTCGCGGCCCGGCTGTCCGTGCCGATCACGACGTTTGGCACGCGTAGATCGTTTCTCCCTCCGAGACTCCGCGTTATTTGGTTCGTTCCGCTTGCTCAGGCGCACGTTTCGTCTTTGTGTGACTCAAGAGCATGCCGAGCGAATGAGTGGGCGGTGCGAACTGGGTGCGATAACGCTATCGCGTTACACTCTTGAAGGCGAAGCTTAAGCGACTTCCAAGCTTCTTTTTTTGCTTATCGATTCTTGGTTCCTGTTAAGTGACCTTCTTGTTTTTCTACAAGTATATGCTTTACCAACCCGGTGCCACATTGTTCTGTGTCCCTTTAAGCTGGGGCGCGATCGGAGATGGTTGTTCGGCGCGTTCGTTCGGTTACCGGCGCGCGCGATTGGCCTACTCCGCGCCGACGTCGCCAGCCGCGGGGCGCGGCCGCGTTTTTGGTGACTTCAAAATGATGACACGCTCCTGTCAATCATCCGCCCACCGAGCATTTCGTCTGCTAGGCGCCGAAGCGGTGGGAGTTGAGAAGTTTGGAGCGATCATCGCTCGTTACGAAACCGGCTTCACATGGCGCGTCTGGTCGGTTGGATTGGATCCAAACGGTGGTCTCGGCAGCTGATCCAATCCACAGTTTAATTCGAGAAAAATGGCGCTTGCATTGGGAACTTCGGCTCGAGGAGGAAGGAGAGCGGGTGTCATTGCGAAACGCGTTTGAAGAAATGGCAGAAAGCGAATTTTGGCGTCGCTTTCGTTCCTCGAAACAAATAGTGTGTTGGTTGTACGGCGAAGTCGACCCCATCATCCGTGCCAGCGAGCCACTGGAATGTTGTTGCTGCCTCTTGAAAAGTGCGCCACTGCTCCCGTCGTTTATTTTTTCTTTCTTTGTTCTCGCTGTGCGCGACACCACCTAGGGATGACGCAGAGAAACTAATAGTTATAAATTGTAGTGTTCACACTTACTATTTGAAAACGTGTTTAAGCTGGGGAAGACAAAATTTAGGTAAAGATTTCATTCATTTGGAGACGAGAAACATTTAGTTTTGTACTATACTGTCTGCAAGCAGACGACAAACGCGGGAAGTAAACTTCCGGGGAGTTCACCACTTGCCGATTGGCTGCTCTCTCCACCCCGTTCTCAGAAATTTTGCATACTGCCACTTAGTGACGTTGCAGCAACCGAACAGAACGCGTATCGAACAAAGATCTCCGATCGCGCCCCTGTAGTAGTAAGATAAACTCCAGTAATGTCGGGAAAATTACTGTGCGGGAAGTTTTGCAACCCGGAAAAAAAAAAACTACACGCGTGTGCGAACGCCACCTTCCCACACCAGCTGCGCGTGAAGTTACAGCGCCCATTCAGACCTAAGTATTGTTTATTGTTAAGGGAGGGTTACATTGCATTTTTAAGAAACCAATAGCTCCCCGTGAAGTTACAGCGTATGCTCAGATATAATTCTTATTGTTAAGGGAGGGTTACACTGCATTCCTAAGAAACCAAAAAATAAAAGCAGAAAACTTCGATAACACATCCTTTTCTAAAACGACGCAAATAATGCATACTGTAAAACAACGACTCCATGATTTTGGCGATAAGTTAGAAACAAGTTACTATCGACCAGTTATCTTATCCCGCGCAGTGAATGAATACAGTTTTCAAATCATGCCATTTCGAACTTCATTAAATGTTACTCTTTAGCGTCCTTTTATTACAGGCGCAGCGAAGCGCATTGAAGCATATACGCTGCGATGCACGCAGGCCGTTCTACGAGACCATCTTTGGAGGCGCGTGCGCCCTGCGCAGCGACCACATGGAGAAGGTCAACGGCTTCTCAAACGTGTTCTGGGGATGGGGTGGCGAGGACGACGACATGTCCATCAGGTGCGCTGACCGTTTCATTCTAGAGACAATTACAGACGCAGCCATTTTGAGCGCTGTGATGAGTATGCGCATGCTTGCACTAGAGTCGTCATTCAGCAAGCAACGCTTTCATGCGAAGGTCTTCAGGAAGATTCACAAATTCTGCCATATTGTCGACTTCCGTCGCCATCATGTCAGCTCTGATTGGCCCAGAGGATTGCTACGGCTTCTCTGATTGGCTGAAACTGCCGCCATTATCAAATTTGGCAATACGGAGGAATTTGACTATGTCCAGAATAGCACTCCTATGTCGATGCACAGTTTTCCTTCTCGAAACGGGCGATGATCGCTCCATTAGCCCAACAGAGAGTCACAGAATAAGGAACCATCTGGCTTGGTTTTCAGCATGGTGTAGCCATGTTTAGCCTGCTCCGAAGCTTTTATTCTTTACATTATAATTTTGTTCTTTTGAAAGTCCTCCAAGCTATTTGTTTCCTTCATGACCTAACGGATGCTCGGCGATCAGAAAGTAGGCAACTCGATACGCCGTCGATCGTCGAATGAAACATGCATATCTTAATTCCACATGATTAAATTCGGACAGAGCATATATACACACAATGAAGATGGACCTAACTTTCTTGCAGGCTGCGGTTCAGTGGCTTCAACATTGTGCGTAATAACTGCACTGTTGGCCGGTACACCGCGCTCAGACATGGCACCCAGCGAGCAAATCCCAGACGGTAAGTCATAAAGGAATACGTGACTTGGTTTCATGGGCAGGAGGCAACCTTTATCATGGGCAATTCTGCAGAAGGCCAGCGCTATACTTATGGAAAAACATTAGGGAAAATGAAGGACGCTACATGAAAACTTCGCCACAGCCCACAAGGATTCCAGAGGTCGAGGCGCTGCTTCGTCTAGGCCATCAAGCACTTCGGCGAAGTTAGGTCGAGCATTTTCGAATGTTACAGTACAATGTACTAGCCATAGTTACACAGCAAGTACGTAAAGGCAGGCTTATGTTCTAGCAGCGCAAGCATAACGTGTGGCCCAAATCTACACAGAATGCAGCAAGTTGCACATTCATTGTAACACCAGATTTCGCAATCGGCGACGAGTTAAGATTGTAAATGGTAATCTCAAACTGGCCACCTGGAGAAACTGATTTTTTTTTTTTCTGTGGGTATGTCACCTGCCTTGACAGGTTATATATGGCTTGCAAGCAAATCAAAATTAGTGATTTGGTAATCTTAGTAAACTTGAAGGGCCTCTCGTTTGGTTTGGGTATTGCAGACAGACAAGCGCGGCGTGTAAATACAGCGGTGATGATCGTGTATGCAAAATACACGGCAGAGTATTACAGTGAAGCACTTTGCAAAACCTCAAAATAAAACAAACACCCGAGTGGTCTTCCCGCGAGTTCCGACGGCGTCGCTGGTGCCGCCTAACAAAAAAACCGACAGAGCCCATGTCACGATGACTGTCAATGGCAACGCGTTCAGCACAGAATAAATATAGCGACACAACATATACTGCCACCGTCAAAATGAATTATCGGACTTGTACTGCAGCGGGACTCGTCCTTCGCGCTTTGGTGATGGTGATTTATTGGCATCCCTCTGTGACGGGGCGCTGACATATATTTACCAGGCTTGCTTGAGTTAACCAGGTGTGCTAGACATGTTTTTCGTTTTAGTATTTTATTTAGATAGCAATTATGTGGACCCTCCAGGCGCATTTCTGCCGTCGCCGTGAGGTTACGTATGAGTGAAAGCGTGTGAAGGTAAGCAGGCGAACGCGGTTCAATGTCGCGTGCCCTCGATGTCCTCCTCACCCGCCGCTCCGTACAGAGTGGAGACAACCACGGCGTTGACCACGCTAATCGAGGACGTTGTAGTAGACGCCTTTGGCGGACGCCGTAGGGACGCGTTGCCGGCGCTCGTGTTTTGAAAGCGGTCTGCGACGTGGCTAAAGTGCGCGTGGCTAAGGCGACATCTTCAAAGCGATTAGCGATATTTGCATAGTGCGCGTTGGTAGATTCGTGTGCGCTGTAATTTCGACGTTTCGTAAGCATTAAAGCAATAGATGCACGGAGGTCAATTGGCTCGCGGCCGCTGCCGCGATTCCTAACTCCAGCGTTTTCACAGACAGTTTCCGTGGTCATCGAGCGATGTGTGTTCATGTTTACCTGTGCGCGTGTGACACCGTGGTGGTTAAATTAATTAAAGCACCTCGACGGGCTAGTTGGTTTGAATCCATGATAGAATGTGTAAGCGCGACTGAACAAAGACCAGAAAGAAGCAGACATACAAAGCGCTCTTTGTGTCTGTTTCTTTCTAAGTCCTCGTTGAGCTACGCTTATGCATTGTCATTGTAGTTAGTTAGCGAATGTTTTGCAAGATTATACGGCCGATAAAACTACTATCCTTACTTCGTACAGCTATCCACTAGTTTGCTATCAGACACACAAAGCGCTCTCTCTTTGTGTCTGTTTCTTTCAAAGTCCTCGTTGAGTTACGCTTATGCATTGTCACTGTAGTTAGTTAGCGAATGTTTTACAAGTTTATACGGCCGATAAAACTGCTATCCTTACTCCGTACAGCTATCCACTAATTTGCTATCGCAATCGGCGCTTCGCCTTTCCGGCGAAACTGCGAATGTTTTTTTGTATACATCTCTGATTTTTTTCTATTCCTCAAGCTTCTCTATCTTGTGCCGCTACTTATGTCTGTAACGGATCCGATCGTATCAATTTCTTCCCTGCTTTTTTCCACCAAGAACACTCGGCGCCACCTAGCGGTGCCGCCGCGAAGCCTGCGCGTGGCCGCCGAAATGCATGGCGTGCCGGTGCGTGCGAACGCTGAGAAACGTGGTAACCAGGCTCCTCTCGCGTTTCTTTTCTGGACACCCTGCGCCATCTGGTGGCGTAGCAGAGAAGCCCGCACTTGGCCTTCGGGACAAGCGTGGTGCGCCGCTGCATGTGAGCGCTGAGAATTGTTCCCTCGCTTGCCGCACACTCATATTCAGTGCATTTATGGCTCACCTCGCTAGAGTGCTGGCATGAAAGGTGTCCATTGAAAAGTGGCCCATGCCCAGTGTATTTGTGGCGCAGCCTGCTAAAGCATTGGGTTGCTTTCATTGAGGGACACTTGTGGGTTTGATTCCACCCAGCATTGGAGAAATTTAAACGATCTTTTTTACTAATTCTACAGTGGCAAATACCTATAGTTACCCATACTGGCGTCAAAGATGTCTATTAAGAGGGACACACACCTACCGGCCGGCACATATTCAGTAACCCATGTAGACATATCAAAGAGGTTAATTGAAGACTAGCGCAAACTGAGTGGCACGTATCAGTGCTCCAAGCCGGCATCAAACAGTTTCATTGAACAGCAGTACGTACCCAGTTTTGCATCTACAGTGACCCATGTTGGCATGCAAGATGTTTGTTGAAGAACGGCACATATGTACACATTGCTACATACTCAGTGACTCAAGCTGGTCTAACAGTTGGTTTCAAACCCTGTTGACTCAGCACAGCAGTCCAATGCACTACATGTTCGACCACCACAGACTCCCCACCGACCTAGGTAGGCAGGAAGAGTGTTAGATACAAGCTAGATATTCACCCAAAGGTATCTGAAGTACGTAGCCCAAGAATCCTAATGCATTAAAAGTATCTAGAAATGTTGTGCACTGCTTGCAGTGCACAAATACCCAGGATTCACGGAGCTAGTAGATGTCTACTTTCCAGCTTGATCTAGCTAAGGCCACAGCTAGTAGCCTTCTTTTGTGAGATGTACTCAAGACCCAGACCTATACAAGCCAGCTGGTAGCTCAGCTATTGCTCTCTCCACTTACAGTTAGTCACCATCTTGGGAAGCACTGCTGTAGGTGCAGTGTAGATATCTAATTTTCAAGCTTGTTTCAGCTTCGCAGGTGCTATAGTTAGCTCTACTTACATTTGTTTGTACTGACATGTTATTTTGCATGCTACTACAAAAGCACAAGAAAGGCAACAACCACAGTAAAATTCTCACTTAGACTGTGGTTGGTCCAAGTTAATTCTCAACCAGATGAGCTGTTGTCAAAATCTTGATTTCATGCCACTGTAATATTGCACAAATACTAAATTGATAATCATTGAAAGAAGTGATAAATACAGTGTAACAAAATCTTTTTGTTAATACATAGCACCAGTACTGAAATAGTTATCCCAACATTCACAAAGAAATGTATTTGGGCTCTACTTATTGTTCTCCCACACCTTCCTTTTAAACTGATGAAAGACAACAGTTGTTGCCTAAGCTTATGCAAGTATAAGAATTCATAGTGATCACATGGCATCAGCATTCACCAACTTTAATGTGTACCAAAGTTGGTAATAAGACATTATTGAAGGGTTTTATGCAACATCTGACATCTGCCACTACACACGAACGGCAGAACAAGCGACTTTACATTATGCCCTCTTATTTTAAAGAATTTAGGATGCAGCTTAAAAAAAGTGTAGCAGTTCAGCCTAAGCACACAATGAGTGTGCATAACACATTGCAGTCAGCTCATTTTGATCAGTCATTCTCAATGTTCGAGCACAATGCCTATAAATAGTTCTACATGTTCAGAGTCAAAAAGGACCATTGTTTTGTGACAGTGGTGGATCAGTATTAGTATACTATACCATGCATACTGGCTGTAACTGTGTGCTTAATAAGCATGTCTGTCTGAAATATTGCAGCAAATGTACGATTCTATTTCCCTAGTTCCTCAGGCGATGAGTAGATTGCACTGCATGTGCACCTTGTGCCAGTAGACTCGCACAGGTGTGAAAATTCATGGATCCACATGCAAAAGTCACATATGCCAGTTCAACAAGCAAATAGAGCCAATAAATACCAGTATCATTTCAGGCAAACTGCACTCTAAATGGTTGCATGCAGTACTCACGGTAGCAGAAATGGGTGGAAGCACGTGGAGAGTGCATATTAAGCAAGCTAAAACAGCATGCAGAAAAGGCTGTTTCCTGGCTCTACACAGACACAACCTTCCATGGTGACTCATAGATGCTTAAGGGAGCAGGAAAAAAATGCTATTTATTTCATAAATACAAATGTTGTTCAGTATGGTTGCTATGAATATGACTAATATAGTGGGTCCTTGTTAAATACTTCTTTGCAGAGAACTTAGAAAATTAATTATCAATTTAACAAAAATAAAGTTGTCACAGTTACAATAGTAATTCAAATGTTTAAAAATGGGTACAGGGACCAATTAGCTTTTCTGAGAGCATCACTAAATGTAGTGGTCACTATATTCAAATAAAGCAAGCAGCGCAGTGAAAGAACAGTCTAAGACTTGGACAGAATTATGAGCTTAAAAGGCAGCAAAGGTGAATTCACAATGCTTTCTTGAAGGAATCTTTCCAGTAACCAAAAAGACTTATTTTGCCTAAATTATGGATGCAAGAACTATATTGTCACACCACACATCCCAGACATCCAACAGCCCATTGTCACACCACACATACACACACACACACAAAACTGATTTGCAGTGCTTTCAAAAATTACCAATTGGAATTACAACTGAACTGTGGCTGGCCTACCACAAAAAGCTTGTTGTCGGCCTTGGAGCTATGCTTTGATTAGTAGGCCCACTATTTCTGCTCACCGAAAAGGCTTGGTTTTAACCCTGGAATACTTTGTTGCAATCTTCTACTGACAAATCAGACTCCCATGAAGAAAGTTGGTCAATGAGATCACATGTACGGAACTTGAGTCTTTGTGCCACCTCAGAGGAAGGTGCAGCTGCTTACACAAAGATTGGTGGGCTCAATGGTTCCTAGTATTCAGCACAGGTTAACACAAGCATGCATCCGAGCGCTTTCTTTCTTTCTTTCCTTTTTTTTTCTTGGGGAACTTTCCTCTTATATCGAGCCGTGTGGCTGCGTACACTACCCTTCCAAAATGTTACGCGACTAATCCGCTAGGGCATGGCAGATGTGCCATTGCACCATGAGAAAGGCGGAATTAGCATGCACCAGCGCGGCACCGGTGCTATCTCGGAAGCCTTGCAAAAGGAGGGGGACTTCGTGCACCCATCACTAGATGTCGCAGCATGTCTAGAGGCACGCAAATATTCACAACAAGGTTAGGCATGTGTATGCTGCAGCAAAGATCCAGAGACCACTCAGCACATCCTAATGGAATGCGAAGGAATTCACCAGTGAGATCCGTAGAACGTACACCTTCCAGAAGTGCTAGTACTTAAAGTGGACAAAAGCATCATTTGGTCAGCAGTCGGGATAAGCAACAGACATATAGAGCACTGGTGCAAAAAAAAAGCAGGGAAGAGATTGATACGACCGGATCTGTTGCAGGCATAGGTGGCAATACAAGGTTTGAGGGAAAAAAAAAAGGGATTATGGAAATGTATACAAAAATAGTAGAATGAAAAACAGGTAAAGCATACTTGACTAAATAAAGCAGTCTAGGTGACTATTGTCACCCCTGTTTCAAAAGGGATGCCAATAAATCATCATCATCAGAGACGTGAGAAAAGGCCAGCTGCAGTACACGGCTCATACATGATGCGTTTCGTTGGCGGCAATGCAATGTGTCACCACACTGCTTGAATACTAATCGCATTAACGTGGGCAGTCATTATCAGACAAGTTCTGCCAGAATAACAAAAAAATTGCGACAAAATGCTCCTTTCCTCCCTGCCGCACTTCAAAACTTTCAGTGTGTGGCCATATCTGACAAGACTTGGTGCTAGGGCTTTTTAAAAGCTCAACAAAGAGTATGAATGCCCAGACCAAATTTAGAAGCTGCAAACGTGCATGATTACCATGTTTTGCAAAGCACCTCAGCTGCGAGAATACACAGCTTATAAGTGTTTCCAAACCTGCTGGTTTTTTATAAAGTTCTGAAGAAATGCATCATGTCGGTTTCAACTAGCTGAGACCAATTGGTCCACGCTTTTCATTAGTCTACTCAAGTCCACTTCACAGCAAAGTCGGCTAGAGTAAGCCTTTCTTTGGCGTGACATCGGACAGCAGCGTGATGAGTGCCTAATCTAGCATTACATGTATTGCAAAAGGCATGCCAGTTACATTGCCACTTTTCTTTCCCATTTCTCGCCAGGATGAGACTGATCAGACGGTCCTTTTTTCGCATCTACAAGGATGGCCTGAACACACTCAAGTACAGGGTGCATGACATAGTCTTCAAAAAGCTATTCACCCACATCAAAGTGGATCTGTTTCAGAAAATATTCACCCGGCCAACTGAATGATTGCGCTTTTCACCTGTGTTGCGAGCACACTGCTTATGCAAGGATTCTTGAACTGGTGCATTTTGCACAAATTTTATGTGCAAATGACCTTTTCTTTCACCATTGCTATTTACTATTAAACATATAGTTTTCGATAAGTAGTGTCATATCTTATTGCCCTAATTGCAAGGCTAGAATGGGTTTACCTTTTGTTATAGATGTGACAGAGTACTTTTAGTGCACACACACATGCACAATTAAGTAAAAAGACCAATAAAATTGTGTGTTACTTATAAGTGAAGGTAGCAATGTATGGTTGTTACACATGGCTAAATGAAAAAAAAAAATGAAAAGCCAGACAGAGCCCAGGACGAACCAGACTTGTACATTTTACAGAAAGAAGTAACAAATTCTTTCAAAAATATACTACAGTTACGAATTACTGCTCCATGAATGTAATGAGCAATAACTAAAAATTGTACGATTAATTCGACATTACTTCCCTCTCTATTTTATTAAAATTGAACATATACAGTAAATAGAATGAGCGGGCCTTGCTCTTTCAATGTGTACGCCGCAGCACTTAGCACATTATATTCCCTATGAATTTATTTTTGAAATTTTCTTCCATAATCTTCCCTTGTTTTCTTGTTAAAACATCTGTAGTGACACTGAAAACTCTCTAAATGTGTGCCCTGAAGAGAAGGGCTGTATTGTAATGTACACCTTGCTCACTAGATTGGGGAAGGCGCTCCAAACAGGGACAGTGAAAAAATGAAAAATCACTCATAGCTGATTTTTTGGCATCAACATCGGAAAATGGCCATGAAGTTCCATTTGAAGTAGTTGGTCACCATCTTGTGGACTTCTTCCCAGTGACCTTTACTTGTTAGTCATTTAGACATAAACGACTAATTGTAACATAATATAAAACTGTATATTATTTAGCCCTAAAATACTGTTTGTGTGCTACAATCGCAAGAGTAGGTGTAATATGAGTCCCTTATACAGGGTATCTTTTTATTGTTAGGATAACTTTTATATTACCCGTGCCATGCAGCATGATTCTGCTTCTATAGATAGAATACTATCAGAGACAGTCAGCAAATAAGTTTATGGCACATACTGCAATTTATGAATTGTAGCTGATTACTCTGAAAGTTATATCTACTTGGAATAAATTCTGAGGATGACACCAGTTTCAAGATATGCATTCCCAAAGTTTGTGATGAATTTGTGTTGTTCTAGTAACTTTTGAGCTTCAATGTATAAAAAGCAGTTCTGTTGAATGAAGTGGAACAACAGCGCATTTTTACCACAATTTTAACTGCAGATCTCTCAAAACTGGTGCTAGTTACGGGATTCATACCAGGTGGAAGTGCCTTGTGAAATCACTGGCTTCGATTCGTGTATCGTGATACGTGTCCTAAAGAAGAAAGTTGATTAGCAAAATGTCATTAATTAGTCAAATTCTAATTTCTAGTCTAAGTAATGACCTCCTCCTCGAGTGATCCAGATTAATAAGCACATCTATGCTATGTGCCACAGGCAATGTTAAATATTTTGTTAATGTTAAAATAAAGCATAGACAGAAATATGTGTTTAATGGCCTAAACTTCTGTCTATATGAGAGATTTCATTCCTTAACCCCATGCAGGCTGCTTAAAAGCATTCCCAGGAGAGAGAGACATTATAAGAGAAAAGCTCAGAGGTTGGACCATAGAGTAATATAGTAAATGTAGAGTAGACACTCCCGTTGTCCCCTGCAGCCAACTTTAGCTCTCAGTGCATCTAGCGGAATTGGCGAAACACAGCAGCCTTCAAGATGATTGCCGTATGCTGCTGAATCTTGGAAGCCATAATTTCATTTACAGTTCTTTTTTTGTGACCGGTAATGTTGCAAGCATCAAGGCACGATTTCATGCAGGTGCTTGTGCCGCTGTTTATATGTTGCGGCGACGAGCACACAAAGGAGTTGCTTCACTTTATGTTCGTTTTATTTAAATTCATATTTGTTATGTTTCAAGCTGTAACTTAGCGCAACAATCATGCCAGCTATTAATGAAGAAGTAGAGCATTATCATTTGTGATACTGTGCTTTCAGATAATTCACACCAATAGGAGTACCATGAATAAAGGTGTCATGTTCCTGCAATATCGATCAGCTTGCTGGACAGCCAAGAACACAAAAATAGCAGACAAGAATTCATTGCAGCACATGGAAACGGGAGTAAACTGCGAAACGCAAGTAATGGAGAATACTCGGAAATGAATGGCATGATGGCAATAAGTTTTACCCAAACATAACACACACAACACGTGTTTGCAAGCATTAAGATAATAAAGAAAACGCAAACAAGCCAGCACATAGTTTACTTAAAATAGGATTGTTTTAGAAGGAATAAATATGACTGTTTCTTGTAATTCTATAACGGAGGGTGAATTAAGGTAGCAAAATTATGCGAATGGTTGCGTGCCAAAATAAAATGGCTGCATAAACAATTTGGCAAGCACCAACATCAGTTCTAATGTGCAATTCAGCGAGTCCCTCATTAAACAGCTGAAAGATATAGGCATCTCAGCCAATTAAACATTTCGACTGTGCTGGGGGTTCTCACTTGCAATCTTGGAAGCCTTGCAATCGTCTTCCGATACTTGGAAATTTGCCCTTTAATAATCATTATTGAATGCACATGCATATGAATATTTTGAGGAAAGAATAGTGGAGATTCCTACAATATGTAGAATGACAGAAGCAGAAGGTAAGAAATACTGGAGTCTTCAAAGCCTTTGAATGTAGATGCTATGTTCCTTTGTGCAATACATATTTTTCTGATCTAACACAGTGAATGTATCTGGTATTAATGTATGTATTAATTATGTCATCAAAAAGATGTCAAGGAAGCACTGTTCTAAATGCTAAGAAACAAGGAACTTTCTATGGTAAGGGCTCCACACACAATTAAAACATGAAAACACATATCTTCAGCACAATGCAAAACAGCTAACAATGCTTGAGCATACACAGCATGGTAAAGAGGTTGAGAGAGCACACATTATTGCCGTACTGCAAATATTGCACGTGTAATGCTTTACAAATAGACATATTTCTTTCACAAAAACTGGCGCACCATACTTTTCGAGAAGCCACTGCATGCAATCTCCTTGAATAAAGCAACATAAAGCCCTCTGCATCTAACAGCATGTGTTCATAGGCCAGGTTTTTTAACGAACCGTGTTCCTTTCTTTTTGAACTTCGTCATTGCTTCGAATGTACCTCGCAGCTCAAACGCTGCCATGTTGCTGTTATTGCTGGCATCGCCACTCACAAATGGCAGTAGCTATTTGGCTTCAAGGCAGCTATGCCATTACTTGTTCACGTGGCGAATAGTGACACAACGAAATAAGAAGAGAACAAGTCTTTAAAACCATGCAGATTGCGCCCATATTGAGCAACAGAAAACTGCATCGAGAGTTTTTCATATTGGTCTACAATTTTCTCATGGACACTTTTCATCTAATTATAATATTTGAAAAGTTGATTAATTAATGAAGACTAATTATGTAATTAGGTGGAATGCAAAAAATAATCTGAGTATCTCCAAGCGACAGCAAATAACGTTACCTTGGTTCTGTCCAGCTACGTGGCATTTGCATATTTTTAAATCTTGGTGCATGATAGTTGGGACACCCTGTATGTGAACATGCAAACACTACAATCGCACTTGCCTATTCCCGATAGGTCATGTGGCAGTGCACTTAGAGCACAGGCTGTGGCTCAGTTTCTAAGTACCCTAGTACTGAACAATTTGTTGCCAGG
Source organism: Dermacentor albipictus (assembly GCF_038994185.2). Taxonomy (NCBI): domain Eukaryota; kingdom Metazoa; phylum Arthropoda; class Arachnida; order Ixodida; family Ixodidae; genus Dermacentor; species Dermacentor albipictus. The sequence continues at coordinate 46,293,117 of NC_091823.1, read as the reverse complement.
TGTGCAGATTTTCGTAAGTTGCAAGTAAATTTGAAATGTCCTGTTACAAGAGCATACAAAAGACATTACTAAATGACATGAACACACTGCAAATGAATGACAGTTTCTGTAACAAAATTTATTCAACATGAGAAGGCCATCATACATTGGATAGACAAGAGGCCCTGTAACATTTCTTGAACATAGTACAAAAATCTGCCCAGTCATTAGGACGACGCTATTGTCACAGCAAGTGAATAAAACCTGCCATTTATGCTAGACGACAATCGCAAACGTTTCTGGAAATTACATCTTAGTAGACAAACAGAATTTCATTATGTGATAGTAATGGCTGCACTGTACTTGATCAAATCGTCAATATTCTAAATACTATGTTATGCTCTGTCTTAACCCGCGAATCCTCTGAGAACCTACCTTCATTCCCATTATCTGTGCGTCCCCTCATGAGCTGTATCACCGTTTGATAAAATGGTTTTGCTAACATCATTGACAAACTAAAATATTCATCAGCTGGAATGGTATAAACACTAAAGTACTCAAGATCACCAGACAAGTAACAAGTTTTATTTCATAGTTCAGCAATCACCTCAATACAGGATTGGTTCCAGCAGACTGGTGGATGGGAAGGTCCTTCCTGTGTTCAGGAAAGGTAACCGGTCATCACCAAACAATTATCGTCCCCTATCCATCACCAGTTTATGCTGCAAAGTAATGGAGCATATCTTGTATGCTGTAGTAGTGTGTTTTCTGTCTACTAAAAACTTTTTTTTTTTCCCTAATCAGCATGGATTTCATCTCGGCCACTGTTATGAAACCCCAACTTACTCACTCCCTTCATGAAATTCGCCTTCCAGAGGTCTGTTCCTCTACATACAACACAAGATAAGACTGGAACGACCTTCCTACCCACATTGCTATGCTAACAGGCTGCACCAAGTTTAAAACAACCATAGAGAGTCATTACTTAACATGTTAACTGAGAACCATTGCCCTTTTTTGTTTTCCCTCACCCTTCATGTGACATCTCTCCGGGATCCTTGAAGTATGAATAAATAAGTGACTGTACATGTTACAAGAAGCCTACAGCTTCAACTGAAAAGACCACCTGCACTTTTCTCACTTATTGAAATCACCGCCCCTTTTTGAATTTATTGCGACATTCCAAGAATGAATGCTATTGGCCACATTCATTTAGGCATTACTCAGTGCCTCTGGTGAGAGCATAAACGTCTTCCAACGACGATGCTATTGGTTGGTGCTATGCTCTCCATTTTCTGGCCGACCTCTCTACATTTTGCAGTCATTAAACTACTACTTCTTCTGCCAAATAACAGTAATAAATGTCTTCTTTTTTATTTTTCGTATTTTAACATACTATAAAGCATCACTTGGGCTATGAGAGATGCCGCAATGGAGGGCCCTGTATTACTTTTGACCACTTGGGGTTCTTTAACATGAACTTAAACCTGAATACATGGCTGTTCTTGCAGTTTGCCTCCACCGAAATGCAGCTGCTGTGGCTACATTTCGACCCATGACGTCGTGCTCAGGAGCAGAACGCCATAGTCACTGAGCCACCCCAGTGATTTCTAATTTGTTGTAGTGCTGGCACAACAACACGAACATAAAGCCACATGAGATTACACACAGCGCTGTGCATTGTCTTGCACTGCTATATCTGTGTAGTGTCTGTGCTGCAAAAAAAAAAAAAAAATTGGGCAACAACCTACCAACAAACCTATATAGCTACCCTCATTCATTGTGGTGGTTATGTCTGTCATAAGTGACAGACAATGTCTGAGCAAGGAATGTCTACAGGGCCTCCAGCGTCATCCCTTGCTTAACTATTTTTCACATCAATCTTAAATTTAATTCTGGGGATTTAATTTATTTCTGGGTGCCAAAACCATGACGTGATCATGAGGCACACAGTAGCAGGGGACTCTGGATTTTAGAACGACAGAAAGCTGAGCTTGATGGCAAGGATTCATTATGCAAAAAAGAGGTGAGGGGTGCAGACAAGACATAAGAGTAGAGAAGTGGACAACACGAACGCCGACTATCAACTGAAGGGAGCACTGAGGCGAAAGAAGACACAAAACTCATCAGCGCAAGCTCATTGTGTCCGCCTCACCTCTTTTTTGTATAATGACTCTGGATTAATTTTACTACTGGGTTTTCCTTAACATTCATGCCATCTCCATCTTCCTGTGTATCAGGTAGTGTCTGTAGTCTTAAAAAGTAGACTAAAGGACGACATTAACGCATTTCTGACCTTTTCAATGAAGATGGTTGGCTCAATTTATGCTGCCTCCTCCACAGTAGACAATGAAATTTCTAGTGTTTGTATTTTATTTTTCAGTGCGTCAGTGTGTGTGCATTTGGTGTGTTTGTGTGCATTCATGTTCCAGTTATGTACCTGCCAGCGCTGTCATACCACTGTTCCCAACACTGGTATTTTTTAATAGCAGGAAGCTTTAAGCACATGTTTGAGCTATGCTTCTGCCCACAGCCGAGTGAAATAAAGTTGTAAGTGTAGCTTGTTGACAGTCAAATTGAGCAGCACTAATGACATACTTGATTCAAAATGGGCAAGAATGTGCTACCAGCAGCTGCAGCAAGGCCTGACAAAACAAAACATCTCACCACTGATGAGACAGTGGCATCATCTTGTGGCAGGAAATAATATCTGCGTGCATATACCTAAGGACTGTGAGATGACTGGATGAAGCATTATGGCCATTGTGTCACATCAGCGAGTGACAGGGCTCCCAATGCAATCGGAACAGAAAAAAAAAAAAACTAAGCAAGAACTTCTCATTCGGAAAAACGCTTTTGGGTGATATGCAGTAATGTTGACTTACTTATTGCTTTTTTTTTTAAAAAGGTACTGCACACTCTCCTAGCTAAACTTGCAAATTACAAAGGAACTGTGTTTGACAGATATAGGCTAAATAGCGCACGGATATAGGTACACCATAACAAATTGCAAAGGACATGCTGATACACAGCAGCTTCTAAGTGAAGGTCTTGCTGATAAATTACACAAAAGTTTGGAGTGGTACCTTGCCTAAAATGGGTGACATGTCACTCTGGTCCACTAAGCTAATTTCAGGCAAGAAATGAGAGGCAAGTGGGACATCACAAAGCAACACGTAAGCCAACAGAGGTGCCACAATTGAGCATCTGGATTAATTTGGGCACCTGGGGTTCTTTAATGTGCCCCCACATGTAAGCACACAAGCATTTCTGGATTTTGCCCCGTCATAGTGCGGCTGCTGTAGTAGAGATTCAAACCTGGGACATTGTGCTCAGCAGCAAAATGGTATGTCAGTGAGAAATGGTGAACTGTTCAGCAACCGTAGCTGGGATCTGTAAGGTGAGGCATTCGTCTAAGCAAACCTACCGAAGCCAGCTAGCTTCTTTTACGAGCTTATCTCAAAAAGCACAACCCAGGCATGCCATTACAGTTTGCCTGGAAAACTCTTGTGTGTGTATAGATGCTTCACCCCTCCGCAACTACATGAAGCATCTTTCTAATAACATTTCTACTCTAGACATGCATCACCGAGTCTAGACGACATATGCTACCTTACGTTGGTCCACCTTGCTTTTAGTGCTGCGGAGGATGTAGACTGTAGTGGTCTTTGCCAGAACTGCAACTGCTATATATGCCTGGAGGTTGTCAAAATATTACTTCAACACTCATAATGGTCGTAGAGCAGTAGCAGTAACACTAAAGAATTAGTTGGCATGCATATTTCTTCTAAAGCCATCATCACCTTAACTGCAAAGCTGGTTACCACTATTATTACCATAGTAGAAGTGACCCTAAAGAAGCTGCAGTGGGCAACCCAATTTTGCCACAGAGTAGTGGGGCTCGCACCAACGTGGTCTACTGCCTCGTGAGCTCCGTCCTGCGGCTTAGTATTATATATCAAGCACAGTTCCTAAGATTGACTCCTCAACAGTAGGACAAACTAGGAGGTTATCAACAGAAGTGCCATGAGAGCAATTACGGTCCTTCCTCATCTAACACCTATACCAATGCTGCAAAAGCATGCACAGCTTAACACCATTTCTGAGCTCATTGAGCAGCGACAGCAAGCAAGAAAGCTTAAAAGATGCCACATAATAACAGTTGTGGCACTCCGGTCCCAGTTTTATGGAGATTGTGCCATCATCAAGAATTTGGACAATCTTCCACAATGGAACTATACATCACTAGCCAATAACAAGACGACAAAGCTCCACCAGCAGGTTCAACCAATTGCAACGACTAAAACGACTGTACTTATGGGACGATGTGCGACGTGCACAGATGTGGCAGTTAGCTCAAAAGGAGGACAAGTAGCCTTCTCAAGTCCGATGCACCCCAAGATCCAACCCACTCGCAACTACATTTTTCAGACCCCTTATTACTTGGGCTGCAGGCTATACATGATGCAGTAGAAATCCTTGTTAACTTGTCTAACATCAACAAAGCCCAAATCTATACTGACAGGCTCAGTGCACTTAAGAATCTCAAACAAGTAACGAAAACATTGTGTATTTATGAGCAGGTACACAAAATTCACAATTCTACCCATGTGAACATAAATGCCTATTGGCTGCAGGCACATGGTCATGACAACAACGACCTTGAGGACCGTATTGCTCACTCTTTCTCAACACCCGTAACTCCTCCTCTTTTCCTTTACTGTGTCTGCTGCTCTGTTTTCATTGCCCAAAAACTCATCCTTCGATGTGAGATGCGTGCCTTCATTGCTCCGCGTGTCTGCTCCCTTCCCCACAATCTATCTTGGGTGGAGGAAGTCTCTCTCTGGAGACTTTAGGCCATTACTTGCGATTGGGGTCAACCATAAGAGGACATCATCCAGTGGCCTAAGTGGGCCGATCCTGCGTCTGCAGCGGATGCCCGCCTCCTACTATGAACATGCTCTAGACAATTGGTGAAAGTGTACTGAAAGGTGCAAAACTGAACAGCGATCAAGCTGAAGACTATGAAAGATGGATTATGGACAACACATTTTATAAGTCACTGCTGCAGTATCTCTATGAAGCAGGCATGCATGCTTATATTTAGTTTCATACTGGTATAAGCCACGTGGTGACCCAAGTGGAAAAAAAAGATGTTGGTGTGGGAACCAAAAACCGATTTTAATGAAAGCAAAAACATGCATCCATATTATATATATATAAAAAAATTGGAGAACACTTAAACTTCGCCTTCAGGAGTGGAACGCGATAGCGTTATCACACCCCGTTCGCACCGCCCACTCATTTGCTCGGCATGCTCTTTGCACTCACTAATCACACGGTGAGCGCCGAGCAACGCAGCATTGGGCGCGGCAACGAAACGTGCACCTGAGCAGGCGGAATGAAACAAAGAACTCAGTGTCTCGGAGGGAGAAACCATCTACGCGAGCCAAACGTCGTGATCGGCATGGACAGCCGGGCCGCGACACGCCATGAAGGCAGACGTGATCATGGGGCTGATGCTTCGATGGGATCGTCCCCTATCTCGCTTGGGAGCACCATGCAGACGCATGACTTCTCGCCAGCAGCACGACATACATCGCAGAGGATGCTTTCCCACCAGACGCACTACAGCGCAGCGATCACGTCAGAGGCGCCCCGCATCAGACTCTGCACCTAGGAATCGCGCTGTAAGTGGAAAGAGGAGCCGTGTCGCCTAAACACAAGGATTCGAGTGACACACAGTGGAAGTTGGAAGGGGAGAGAGCGAGAAAGCTTATTAAACACTAGGGTATTGGGTCATCCTCGCACTGATCCCCGCACGGCCCCAATGCGCTCAAACGAGACGAAAGGGAGAAGCGGGCGAGTGGCGCGCCACCTGTTGAAGCAGCGCCGTACATTGCGAGGAGGGGGTCTTCTGTGTTTGCCGCAAGATGGCTCTGCGTGTGCGCCAAGCGCAGAAGAAATGTAGCGGAAACGTACTTTGCTACTCATTTAACTGCGACTTCTGTAATTTACATGCTCATAATTACCGATACACACCGCAGTATAACTTTCTGTGGCACGTTTATAAGGCAACACCGCATTCAGTAGAGGCACTTTTGTCCCACACTGAACCATCAAACTCATGGCTGAGTGGTAGCGTCTCCGTCTCACACTCCGGAGGCCCTGGTTCGATTCCCACCCAGCCCATCTTGCAAGTTGTTTTTATTTATGAATTGCCTCCCGCCATTTTTTGCTCACGGCCAACGCCGCTGACGACACCGGCTTTCCGGCGACACGAGCTCCTTAACGCTGTCGCGTTAAAAATGACTACTACAATAACTAGGCTAGTGACCATATATTACATACATACATGCACTTTAAACATGAAGTTGGAAAGCCTATACATAACAGGCTATTAACGCATAACTTCGTTGCCACTGTTTAACAATGGCAGGAAGCTAGGAATATTTTGTCAATGGGACAATGTTTAAGCACCGTACCAAATGTGTCATAAGATGTAGACGAGATGGCGCTCCAGCATACCTCCCTCCAAGCTCTCATTTAAGAATAGTCCATACAGACATGTTCATTTTCAAAAGAGCTGTACTCTGATAACCAGTTTGTTCATTGGGTTTGGTACCAAAAAAGCAACACTGATGTTAAAGTGAAGCTTTATTTAGGTACCCTACAAAGTTTGTTCAGTAGTGGCTGTCTGGCACCTCTCAAGCACAGTGCACAGAGTGCCACCCAACACATACAAAAAAACTCAAGCATCAATGCGTTAATCACAACAAGCAATGCTTTTACATGCAAGTGTCCATGAATAATTACATCGTACAAATTTGAGCAGTGGTAAGACAAGACCACCAGAGATGGCTATAGGCAGACCTCTAATGAAGTGCAAAGCTGAAGGAGAACATTGGCACCATGCAGCAAACAATGTCGCACCAGTGTCAGGCAAGAACATTCACACAAATGCTTTGAGAGGTTCGAGTTCTAAAAATTATGGGGTTTTACGTGCAAAACGGCGTAGTGGAGCACTCCGGAAATTTCAACCACCTGGGGTTCTTTAACTTGCACCTAAATCTAAGTACACGGGTGTTTCGCATTTTGTCCCCATCGAAATTCGGCCGCCGTGGCCGGGATTCGATCCCGCAAACTCGTGCTCAGCAGCCTAACACCATAGCCACTGAGTAACCATGGCGGGTGGGTTTGAGTTCTCATGGTTCTGACACGGGCATTGGACTTGCAGATTTTTTTTTTTATAAAAGGCACTTTCATGGAAGAATATGGATTGATTTTGAGCACCTGGGATTACTTATGCACTACCAAAGTGTACTGCATGGGCAGTTTGGCATCCCACACCTATAAAGAAGGGGGCTGCCACAATTGGGAATCGAACTCGTGACCCCAATAGAGAGGAAATAGTTGCAGCTTTGCTGCAAGAAAAGCATACTGCATATGAACGTGTAACAGTAGTTCTGAATAAGTAATCGAACAAAATGCACTTTCTCGTCACAGTGGAATGAAAAAACACTCCCCTGGTTGCTCAAACCATGACAGCAGGAACCTGCATGCTGCCGACTTGTCCCATCACAGTATAAGAACACGCTTCGCTTCCACTGTTGTCCCGACGACACAACTGCCTCTTAAGTTCAGGAGCCTCTCCTTTCACTAGCTGGCCTTAGCTTGTAACAGGCATGCATGGTTTTCACTAGCTGAGCTAAGTCCTTCTTGCACAGAACCTTAGATTTGGAGAAAATGTGGTGGCGGCGGACATCCTTGTACTCCACGTCAGGCGTGCGCACCGGGAACAGCATGTAGTACAGGCAAGAGCTTGAGACAAGCCGGTGAAGAGACAATGAGTACATTTCACGTGTAAGCATGCTGTCCGCAGAGTTTAGGTCGTTTGTGCGCCGTGCATGCTCGTAATGTTCCAGGTAAGCTCTTGAGACTAACGGCACAATGGCCTTCACCTGTCAAAAAAAGAAAGAGAACACCCTTGAATCAACAGCTGCCAGTAAATCCCAAGTTCTGCTACCCTACCACTCCGCTGTAAGTGTAAAATTTTACAGGGCTACATGCTTATTAAGTCTGTGAGAATTACTGAGAGAAGAAAAGGAAAAAAAAAAGAACATCCTTCTCAGACGTGTGCCAATCTGATAACTGTTAGATAAAAGAAAATGAAGCTGTATAAGTGAGTTCTCGCACCCTTCAGAACTACAGTTGACTTCCATTAATTCGATGCTGACAGGACCAGCGAAATTGATCAAATTATCTGGCAGGTGGAATTGAACAAGATGCTAAAAAAACATGAAAACACACCGCTCTTTCATTTGGCAGTATTTGCCGTATTCTCACACACCCCCAAATCAAATGTGCACCCACTTTCTATGTGTCCAAAGTAGAAAACTAACATAAAGATAATGTTAACACACGTAAACAAAGTATACATCTAACATGCACTCGATTTCTAGGAAAAACAAAAACAAAACATAGAAAGGGTCTAATATCTGTTACAAAGTGGCGTCCAGTTTCCTAAAGTTAGCTTTGCCGCACTACAGCTGTGCTATGCGGCAAAGCCTAAAATGCCACAAACGCAGTTTTTCACTTCTTCATGGAGGGGGGGGGGGGGGCGTGCTGTAATCAGACGGCTGTACGCTACTGTTTTCGCTTGAAAATTTTTCTAAGAGAGGCCAAAAATAAGCATTTTCAATGGGAAATGATGTCTTCAGTGTATTCACTGTCTGCTATGCTCAGTTGAGATGGACGTTGCCAGCAAAGGGGTCGCTATTGGGATCACCATAGGGGGACAAGTGCATGCAGACTGACTAGTCATTTTAATTCTCAGGCGAAGGCCAATTTTAGGATTGAAATAACGAAAGTTTGGGGCCAATAGAAAGGCATGGGTGCTGGCCGGAACCTTTGGTAAGTATTGAATTAACCAAAAAATATAAAAAACCGAAGTCATGGCTGGCTGCTCTTAGTGAAGGCTCCACACAGGCAACATTCCAGCACAATGGAGTCAGCTTTCACCAGTGCAGCCATACAAACTCCTATACTCGGAGACACCTTGTCTTGGCTATGAAGTGAAGGCTATAGAACCAAAATGTACCTCTTTGACCGCTGCTGGAAGTAGTCTTGGAGTTTTGTTCACATTTTCTTATATGGGAAATAGAAATCTATTTCATTTTTTTTACAGCAGCTGATTTGAAACATTCACGTGTCACCTATTGGTATTTTACTGTATTTTTAGTTTGCCCTTTCGAGTTTTCACACACCTGATACCATAACGTGCTTTACACAGTCCTCAAATGCAAAATTGCAGCCACATATTCTGGTGAGTGTTTGTTGCTTGCTGTCCTGCCAATCAACTACCCTAAGAGGCTGTAGACTAACTTCAGTAACAAAAGACTGTTAAACACACAAAACAAGAGTTTGCAGTGTCTATGCAGAAACAAGGTGAACCCATCTTGAAATCGCACTGTCAGCACGTCAAACAAGTGAGTCAGCTGAGTGTGGCACCGGCTCTACCAACACCAGCATCGGATGCGCGTCGGTAACAGACGCCGAGGTCATATGGCTGCTTGAGTGCTTCGATGAAGGTGTGTGGCGAATGTGTGTGGCATGAAGATGGGTGTGGCGGCTTGCATTTAAAATGTGGGCTTTGGTGCAGAAATATTAAGTGGAAAGCGGAAGGGACAGAAGGAGCACCAACCTGCAACTGAATTTATTATATAGAAACACCCATATATTTATACAAACAGGATTGACATGAGCACAACCATCCGGTGCACTACACGCATAAAAAGATACAGCATTATTTCCGTGCAAACTGACAAAACATGCCACCAAGACTAAAAATTACAAATCACCATTGCAAATATAAAAATTGGTACTCGTTATTCAGAACTGCAAATGTTTACTCAAGAAATAACACACGAAAGAATCCACCTTGCATTGTTTTGTGTGTTATTTGGTGAGTAACCATACGCAAAAATGCGTGAGAAATTTTATTTTGAAAGAAGAAGAAAACTATTCAGTAATGCATATAGTCCGAGCCATCTCAGTTTGTCTCAGCTAAGACAGTAGAAGAAAGGCCTGACACCAGTTAGATGAGGCACATCCTACACAAGTGAAGGCTGTAAGTGAAGTAAATGACAGAGTGGCTTCGCTTAAGATTCTCATAATGCCTTACCAGTGGCTCCTTGATGGCAAGCACCACTTTCTAAAGTCATACATTGTAGTGTCAGCCAATTGTAGCAGCTGGCAGCGTGAGTGCGGTCTCTAGGCACAGTATTAGATGAGTCAAGTAGAATCATTAAGCAGCACAATTTTGATATGGCTCAGCAAAATAAGTAATGAATTGGAATCATGCTGCAAGAGTCTTCATGCTTTCTACATTACAGGCAGCCTTCTCTGCCTCCTCCGTTAGAAAAAAAAAAGAAAATATCTTGACCTTTGCAGATAGTCTGCAAGTAGAATGCAGCAGGCAGGTGCATCCAGTGCTGTGAACACAAAATGAAGCACAAAAGGGAACCTTATGTAATGCAAAAATTTCACAAACCTTTTGAATTATATCCTCAATCAGTGTGGGATCCGTATGAATAGCAGGCAGGATCTCAGCCTGTGTGAGGACATAGCACTCATGTTCGGTTTCCAAGGTCTTGGCCAGATCTTGAGCCAGATCAATGTCCTCTTCGACATGGCACACAAGGACTGTCAATTTGTCAAGCTTCGTCTGCAACAGAAGTAAAAGGGGAAAAAAAGATATAGCTGGCGTTGGCAAGATATGTACTGTCCACTTCTTGGCCTACTCCTCGTGAGTATATGGCATATTATTAAAATAATAATATCATCATCGTAATAAACACAAAGACATGCTTTTTGGCTGATCCCCTCTGTTGGTGTGTGCCAAGCACAGGAAAAGCATCACACACTCGTGCACGCGAAGAACGTTAAACAAGACACTTATTTCATTTCAGCTTACCTAAAAAGAAGAAGAAAAAGAAAGGAATGCTAATACAGTCGAGCCCACTTATAATTATACCGGTTTTAACAATATATCGGTTATACCAATGAGAAGCTGCTGCACCATCAAATTTTGTATGTTTTTTATGGTGAAATAACTTGCTTACTGCAATGCCCCCATGCCACATTATCGGTTATAACCATGAAGTCTGGCTTCTGGGTGTCCATGCTGAAAGGTATTGAAATGTGAAATCCTTAAAAAAAAAAAAGAAATCATTCCACTGCACACTTCCCACTACCCCAATGGCCGCAGTGCACTCATACAATATAGTACCTGTTTTCCAGCCTACTCGGCACCTCTAGCCTAGTGGGCTTCGCTCCTGTCTCTCTCCCACCCCTCCAAACATGGGCTGCACCCATAGCTCTATGCTGCAGCACCCTCCGAAACACAAATGGACTGCGCCAACTTGGCTGACAGCACTGCTCCCAGATTGTTTGCTGGTCCGCTGGCCCCTCATTCTGTGCAGTTCTGCCAATGGAGTAAGTTGCACATGCTCGTCTTTGTTGGTTGCGTCAATGTTGTTCCTGGTCATGCAGTTCCTCCACCTCATGTGACTTGCCATCGAAACGGAAGATGGCTGATCCGCCCGCTGATCATCGGTAATGCACAAGGTTGCCGGTGTAAAGAAAGTGCACTGGTATAGATTTGAAATGAAATGCAGTATCGCGAATGACTACAAAGACAGTAAAAAAAGTGTGCGGCTTGGTGAAGAAGTATGGACTATCACACCCGACCGTGTCGACAATTATCCACTCGGCAGAGAGGTTAGACAAGAAAAGCTGCTCACTGGACAACCGGCACAAACACTTTCAACAAGGTGCCTATAAGGAGGTGGCAGTGGTTCTCTATGTGCCTATAAGGAGGTGGAAGTGGTTCTCTATGAGTTGTTTCTCGGTGCCCATGCCATGAACTTGCCCATCACCGGGCCAATTTTGGCTACAAAGGAAAAGCAGTTTGCCCTACTCCTCAACAATGTGGACTTCCAGCCAGGTGGTGGCTGGTACAGTGCTTTAAAGAGAGACACACAATTGTTTACAAAGCTGTCATTGGCAAGGGAGCTTTGCTTGATGCGGAGGCGAAGCAGAAGTGGGTGGAGAAAATGCTGCCTGGCATCCTCCACAACTATGATACCAATGTATATAGTGACGATGAAACAGGACTGTTCTTCCAAATGTTGCCATCCAAGATGTATGCACTCAAAGAAGACACAAATAAGGGCAGCAAAAACAGCAGGCTGCGCCTTACTGCGCTTTTGTGCACCAACTTGGATGGGAGCGGCAAATGCCCTGCATTTGTCATTGGGAAATCAAAAATTCCCAGCCATTTCCGCGGTGCTGGCAGGATACCAGTGGGCTACCGTCACAACCACAAGGCATAGACAATACACAAACTTTTTCATGAGTGGCTCTTGGAGTTTGATCGACGTATCGAGTTATCTAAGAGGAAGGTGGCATGCATTCTAGATAATTGTAGTGCCCACCAGTCTATGTCTAAGCTCTCAAGTGTAGAAGTTTTTTTCCTGCGCCTAACATGACGGCAGGCTTCGAGCCCATAGACGCCAACGTAATCACCAATTATAAAGTCCTGTGTCGTTGCTGCATCCTGAACAAGTTAGTCCTGTTGATTGACATGGCCACGTGGACAAGCAGGGAGTGACCAGACTTGGAAATCAATCTATTAATGGCTGTGCAGTTTATCTTTGGTGCGTGATCCAAAGTAAGTGCTTCTATGTTGCGGAAATGCTTTAGGAAAGCATGGTTTGTCCGAGGCAGCAGTGACCTTTATGAAGCCTGCGAATCTTCCATCAAAAGTGATACCTGAATTTTGGTCTGCAGTTGACGAGGGTGCTTCAGGACTCGAAGAGTTTCTACATGCGAATGACACATTATCAACATCAGAAATTCTAACCAATGAGGCGATCTCGTGAACGTGCTTCCATCGGATAGCGACAACGATGGCAGCGATGGCGTGGTAGGGCAGGCTGCCTCAACATTGTCCTCACAGGAGGCCCTGCAGATGATTCAGTCCCTCCAGGGCTTGTGGAGCACCTGGATGCCTTGGAGAAAGGTGTTGGCAAGCTTTGAGTAAAGCAAGCAAGGCTGACAGACATGGGGTTTTCTTGTGCAAGACACTAAGAAGTATGTGGCGAGATGATTGTGGTGATCTCACCCGAGTGTTTCTTCTGGATTTCTCGAGCTGAGAGGCTGCCACAGCAACCTTCTTGCATGTTTTAAAAGGCCCCCTTTGGGGCCACCAAAGCAATACCTTCACAGAGCTTGCATGTCACTTGCCCTCCGTGACCCCTCTTTGCAGTTGTTAAACTGCAGTGCCAGTCTTGACGCCGACAGCCACGGCTTGTTACATATGATTGGAGCGTGCAGGAAGCAAAGTTATACAGTTAAACGAGTCAATACAATCAGCAGCCGGATGGAGGAAGGTGGTAGGGAAGGGCACCCGCCATTCCACCATTATAGTTTTCTCACGACAGCTCTGCCATCCCCCCAGCTTCCTTTTTTCATGCAACCTGGTTATAACAATTATCGGTTTAACAATGGAATTTTTGTGGCACTTGCATATTGTTATAAGTGGTCTTGACTGTAACAGTCTTTTCAACACTCGAATCATGGCCAATCCGCAGAGTAGGTTGCAACATTTCACTAAGCAGCAAGAACAAGAATTCTTAAGCTTAAAACGCAGTCTATGTGCTAATCAACGGAAGTAGAGCAATGGCAACAACCAGGAAAAGTTTAAAGGGGCCCTGAACCACTTTTTATCAAAGCCGAGAAATGCATTTCCAGTTAACATAGACTATTTCAGAAATACCTTGCCATGAAAAGTATTTTAATGCCTACAGCAGCAGCAGAGTTATCGGCAATCAAAGGTGTCATATTGCCACATCCTATATGGTCGCCGATAATAAGTAAAAAGCTGTCCGATAGGCTGAGAAAAGTGAAGATGCCGTGGACCGGGCCCAACATCAAAACTGCTGGTGGCCAGTTGATGACGCTAATTGCAAAATGCACAGCAAGGATAGTAATCCCCGATGAAACCTTTGTCGCCACCCTGGTCATTCTCTTTGAGTGTTGTAAGGAACTTATATTGGGGATGGATGTCTTAAGAGAGTACCGTGCAGTGATTAATGTCCGTGACCTCCTCGTCACATTTTCTACGAGCTCAGACGACGTCGACCCCGCGGAACACCAGCGACCCTGCTTACGTATCGCCGACGACGATGTCATGCTTTCGCCGCGAAGCTGTTCCCTCCTACCTGTAATCTGCGACAACTTGAACACCGGGACTGGCATCGCTGAACACATCGACGCACTGGTACTGAGTCAAGGGGTTTCCATCACCAGGGCCGTAATTAACGTACACGACGGACATGCTGAACTCCTGCTGACGAATTTCACCAGGGAACGTTGACACATTGTTAAAGGCACGGCTGTTGCTTGCTTCGACGAATTTACTTCAATACAGGACTGCCTCTCAGTGGAGCACGCGACGGCCACCGTGGTTATGCCTGCCCCTATAGTTGGTATCAGCCCCACCTTATCGCCCGTGGAACGCAACAGCCTTCTTGAGCTCATCAATGAGTTTAAGAGCTGCTTCTCATCCACTTCACGAGTTAGCCAGACGCCGCTCACTAAGCACCGTATTGTCCTCGAAGCCGACACCAGACCAATTCGGCAGAATCCTTATCGTGTAGCACCTAAAGACCGCGAGGCAATACAAACACAAATGAAGACCATGCTTGAGGACGGAGTTCTTCGGCCTTCTAAGAGTCCTTGGGCATCGCCTGTCGTATTGGTGAAAAAGACGGACGGTAGCCTGCGCTTTTGCGTCGACTATCGAAAACTCAACCAAATCACAAAGAAAGACGTTTATCCGCTACCGCGTATCAACGATTCACTGGGCAGGCTATGATGCGCACATTACTTTTCGTCAATGGACTTGAAAAGCGGCTACTGACAAATAGAAGTTGATGAGAGAGACCATGAGAAGACCGCTTGTGACTAAGTGGTACCACTTGTCACAGTGGCTTGCGACCATTTTGCGACTAAGTGGCACCACTCACCGAAAGACCACGGCTTATCATCCCCAAACCAATGGGCTGACCGAACGTTTGAATAAGACTCTGGCAGACATGATGAGTATGTACATCGACGTCGACCACAGGAACTGGGACGAGATTTTAGCATATGTTACATTTGCATATAACACGGCTCGCCAGGATACAACACGCGTGGCACCTTTCAACCTCGTTTACGGCCGGGAAGTGACAACAATGTTGGACGCAATGCTGCCACACAAGTGCGGTGACGACGAGACTGGTGCCGAGGAATTTACGCAATGCGCAGAGGAAGCCAGGCAGCTTGCGCATTTGCGAATCAAAGATCAACAGGAATACGATGCCCGACACTACAATCTTCGACACAGACCCGTCACATACAACGTCGATGACCAGGTGTGGGTCTGGACTCCTATTCGTCGGCGGGGGCTGTCTGAGAAGCTCCTGCGAGGATACTTCGGCCCTTACACAGTTCTGCGCCGCATCAGCGATGTGAATTATGAAGTTGTTCCTGACAGTCATAACTGCTCCAAACGCCGGCGGCATCTGCCCGAGGTTGTGCACGTGCTTCGTATGAAGCCACACTTTTCCTCATGACCTCAACTTAGCATCGTCTGTGCACAGCCTTCGGAGATCAGTGCATCGGGACGATGCCTTTTTCTCCAAAGGAGGGGCAAATTCCACATCCTATATGGTCGCCACGAGTATGTGCCAGGCGATGAGAATGACGCTGAAGTAGCGTGCGAGTAGAACAGAGACGACAACGACGTCGCGTTGACTGCTCTCATAAAGTGCTTTTACATGTCCTCGACATCGGCTTTCCCGTCTCCTACTAGGCTGTGACAATATGATCCCCTTCGTGGTGCTTCCGTTCCTTCTTCAATGCCTTGCACTGCGAAGGCTACAGCAGAGCAGGGCATGCCCGCAATGGTCTGCCTACTGAACGTGGTACTGCCGTGGTACAGGTTCACTGGAAGACGTGCTAAGCAATATAATTTTCGATTCACTAGGCCTTACTACGTTGCAGAAGCCTTTTGAATTATTTATAAGCATGTTCGGGAGGATACATAGCACTGAAAAGTGAAAATTTAGTAGTGTTTATCGCAGATGAGTAGGCCACAGCAGATTCATTGTAGGCAGACCATTCAGCCTGGTTTTGTGTCCACTTAACTGTGTGAAGAAGACATTTTTTTTTCTCTTAGGCGTTTCAAAAGTTTAGTATACCAAGAAGCATTGTTATTCGAGAAAATGCACAAGATAACTGGTAGACAAGATCGTGAATTTTTCTTTTGTATATACTATTCCAGTTAGTACCCAGTGAGTGCTCGCTTACATCAAGCAGGAAAGGATCAAGAAAAAGAGCAAGTTCGTTGTCGATGGCGGTGAAGCTGCCATTTTTATAGTCATGAATGGTTTTAAGACTGTTATGCAATAGTAGAATTGTCAGGCTAATGGAAAAATGCAAGACATTGTGATCGCTCAAGCGGGTGAGTGTGTAACGTTAGATATATATGTTGATGACGTCAGAACAAGATCTAAAAGAGATGACGTGGTGCCTGTTAGGACTGTACGAGAAGTAACAACCTTGTTCAAGTTGAATGAAATCTGTACATATGTTGATATATATGCATTCGTTTCTGTGGAAGTCGAAATTAATGAAGGACACATGCCTGACCAGGAGACGTTGGGGAAATTAAATTTGCCCACAAAAAAGATTGCTGCTCCGGGAAAAAACCCTTACCTGGCAGAAACAATCATACATACTATCACAAAAGGTCGGGGCAGATGATGGTGCTCAGTAACAAGCACAGATTTCAACCTTCTTGAGATTTACAGGGATGAAGCACCAAGCACATTCAATGACACACGTTATGGCTACAGGGAAACAGTCAAAACATTCATAAACAGCAACTAAAAAAGCACCTTCTAGTGTGTTAGCGTGATCAGCACAGTAAACATATTTACAGTGGAAAAACTCAACAAAATAAAGGAATTAATAAATAATGTAGCTAAATCGTGTAGCCTGTACACTGTAATGTACAGTCAACAGCAAAAATTTACGGGATGCGGTTTCCCCTTGAAATGGGAATTACTGCACTGTTAAGTCATGACACTTCGTATTCAATGAATCACTGTGTAGGTGGCGAAGGCTACTACATGCTGGAGCATTTAACTCCAGGCTGTGTGACCATGCTTCGCGAGAATTCGGCTTCTTGGCAGATCCTGCATCCCGTAAACTTTTGCGGTTGACTGTACATGCCCAATATATCACATTCATTCAGCAGATGCTGCAAATTATTGTAGAGCAAATGCAGACCATTCATGGAATGTCAAGTCAGAATGTTACAGAGTTCCTACACCTTGACTCATGGGTGAAACAATATTTCTGAATTCATAATTTCAGTGAACATCCAAGTTTCTTTGCTTTGGGCTCAGGTTAGCTTATACCAGTACAAAAATAGCTAAACCTTAATATACTACACTGTATTTCTTGAACAAGTATGACGTAGCCTCGTAATAAGACATGTTTGCAATTACCTGTAGGATTCTTAAATTTTGAGTTTGCAAAAACCAAACAGATGTCTGTCACATTTATTACAAATGAAATTTCAATCTGCAGCGCAGCACTAGCCGTAAATTAATTCATGCACTAAAATCACGCAACAGTAACACTAGTCTTTTGATACTTTTTTAACTTCTCTGCCCCATGATGGGAGAGCTTCATACGCTGCCGCCAGTGACCACATGGTGGCACCGCCAGTTCAGAAGGGTACCGAGCAAGCGGTGCAGCAGCTGGCAGGTGTGGTGCTTGCGTAACTTTTGCAACGGCTTACAGCACTCCTTCTGCCTTTTAGCATGTGCACAGAAGCTCGACTAGTCCTCAGGAGCTTGAAGAACGATGTCGACCTGTCGTGCGCTGCAGTGTCATTCTGGCTACAGAGGGACGGACGAAACAAGCTGCCAGCTTTAGTGAAATCGACCATTGAAAGAAAACACCATAGAGAGGAAAAAAACAAAGAAAGGAAAGGTAAGGAAAAGAGAAACACGATGCAAGATATGATTACAGTGAAACCTTGTTAAACTGTAGTTGGATGGAGCTCAGAAAACATAATGAACGGTAGTACTGCTCAACTGAAATGGCAAGAGATTGCCCACTTACCTGTCAAAAATGGAACTACGACAGAGTGAGATGAAAGGGCAGGAAACATGCAGTATTTATTCACTTCACGTGAAAAAAGTATGTTATTTTCATTTGATGCCGCAGTGGGGTAGCAGTGACGACGGCGGCCTCAAACTCGCTCAAGCTACGAGCCAGCTTTTCCACCAGCTCCCTCTTATCGCCGAACACCCGCATGAGGCTGACGTAACTTGCAGCATCTGCCACTGTTGGGCTTGAATCACCCGTGCTGTCACTTTCCATGTTGTTTTCATCACAGTCATTAGGCGACCCTTCAGCAATAACAGAGGCATTGATGGCGAAAATTCGAATCTCGAAAAGTCGAACTTTGTAGCCAACATAGTTTCACGGTCACAGCAGCATTGCCAACCAACTTCTCTTTCACAGAGAATTTTTTCAAAATCTATTTCGGAGGCAACAATGCATCGGGCTTTGTGAGCTCATGCTCTGTCCAGGCGAGTGTCGCCTAGCATTGGAGGTGCGTCTCTTCCTTCTTTCTATGCAAGCCTCTTTCTTTCTTGCTTCTTTCTGTGGCTGTACTATAGCTGTCCGCGTGGAGAAGTGTAACCAGCAGGGATGCCACATGGTCGCACTTTTCACGTTCTGGACGATGTTTGTTTATGCGCGCTTGCACTCTGCAATAGTTCAGGTGTCTGCCTTAAGTGAGACAGTTGCGGTATCCGCGGAAAGGAATGTGAAAACAAACAAACAAGAAATGTTGCACTTTGAAGCAACACGGAGCTTCTTTTTTGTCAGTAGTTTTCCAAGCGTCAGTGTCTGCTTTGTGCATGTCACTCTTACTGTACCGCACTTCAGTGGTGTGTGGCTGCAGAATTTATGGAAAATAGCAACAGCATGGGCCGAGAGCCAAGTGATATTTGCATTGAGAGTTCAAACAGTGAAAACTTACGAATTGATGGGTTGATGGGCGGAATGGTTAATTTTGGGGCTTTTACTATAACAACATTTCCGAACAACAAACAATTTTCGGCAGTCCTGTGCGATTTGTTATGTTGATATTTGAAGGTATAGTGGTAGCTCTGTAAGTACTGTTCATGACCTATAGAAGGAGGTTGTGATATCCCTATGCCGATACATTTGTTTGCCTCTTTGCAAATGGACAAGTGACAGCCCCCACAATACTGCAGCGTGCCTTGCTCAGTTATGTAAGTATCCAGCCGGCATTGATGTTTTCAAAGAAAGCTACACACTCTCTAAATGAGTGCTTATAAGCGCAGAGTAACCTTTAACAATACTACATCGAGCAGACTGAGTGTACGATGAAGACCTTTAAAAAAAAAAATGCAAGAACCAGCTATCAATAACAGCTTTCCGACTCCCAGTTGCTGTTTTCAAAGGGGCCCCTAGCTGAAGACCTGGTCGCTCATATCAAGCAGCTTGTTTCAGCTAGTGTGATGTGATGGTGCTCATATTCGTAAATCAACATGTTTTGAAATATTTTGGCAGCATTTTATGTCAGCTCTGTGTGGTTTACCCAGTGTTGAAGCAAACAACCAACTGTGGTCATATGTGCCTGTGTGAACAAACAAACTGCTCAGATAAACCGGTACTATTCAAACACTGAAAGTTGCACGCACTCTAACTGTTTCTTGCCGTGAATATGCTCAATGCCTTCTTGAGAATTGAAAAAAAAAAAAAACAGCACGGGTGGCAGCTGTGTTGGCGCAGGGGGCCATTGTGTCGTTGCAGTGCAGCAACAAAATCGTCTGACTTGTCTGCCAACGATTCCACTGCTGCTGATGCTGCCTTCAGCCACAGACCAAAATCACCGCTTTGCTGGCCTAGTGGGATTGGGAATAAACCTATCTAAACTACTCTAAACTACCAAAGCAAGCCGATGACACCAGTGATCGTAGCCTCATCTGCAGTGGCTCCCCTAGTGCCAGCTGCTGTCCCTTATAGCAAACTTGGCCTGAAGTTTTACGACCAGCAGAAAAGTATTAAGGACTGTGGTAACACCTTGTCCATTTTCACAAGCTTCTGATGAATTTGTAGACTGACAGTGACTCACAGTAGGGTAGCTTTCAAAGCCCATACCTCACCAAGACATGACAAAAAGCATTAGATTACTGTAATTAACAAAAAATGCAAGGAAACATTGTCGCATTTTAGCAAAAGATTGAGCAAGAGGTGCATCTGTGTGGCAATGTATATTCCAATAAAGCACAGTTGAAAGTCCAGGGTACACCCGTGTCAAATGCCTCTTTCTTGTGTACGCGTCCCTTGTGTATTCACTGGTACCCCGCTTTTCAAGTTCATCGTGCACTATTGAGCCTTTCAATTGTTGGCCAAGTAAAAATGAAACAAAATGTTTTTCTATGAAGTTTTTCTTTTCATATACTGCTTTACTTTACTGACACTCTCACTGTTTCATTGGCCAATGTTTTCCAGGACGTAAGACCTGAAAACAACACTAACTCATTGCACTTCTTTTGCTAATCATATCAAAATATTCCATATTCACAAAAAAGAAAATGACACCAAACCTGCAACACATTCCCATTGTTAAAATAAAGAAACAGAAGGAGTACTTGAAGTCACAACTGTCACAAACTTCACATACCCTTTCAGCTTGTCTTTGGAATCCCTATCGGTGCAAAGATGCAAGTGCTCACCTTTGGCAGTATCTTATCAATCAGAGACTCACAGCTGGATTCCTCATCTTGGTTGCATTCACCATTGCTGAGAGGTGAACTGTCAGTGTTGTGATTTGTGAAACCTAAGGCACAAAATAGTGGCAGGCATTAGCTTTTATGTTTAACCAAGACATGAGATGTAACAATGTCAAGCTGTTGTTTGAACAACTTTGCAATCAAGATGGCAGTTTTATGACTAGCAAGCAAAATCGATGCACCCCCCCAAAGCACGACAGCATATTTATTCCAATTACCTTAATGAATGCCAAAGAAAGCAGTTTCTGTGTTTCGGTCTACTTTCTTGAATATTTAAATCTCATCTCTATCTCAAATCTTAATCTTGCACGGTTTGAAGTGTCCACACTTCAAAGTGGGCTTGAAGTGTGTTGCACAGCCACACATGCT
This sequence comes from Dermacentor albipictus, assembly GCF_038994185.2. Taxonomy (NCBI): domain Eukaryota; kingdom Metazoa; phylum Arthropoda; class Arachnida; order Ixodida; family Ixodidae; genus Dermacentor; species Dermacentor albipictus. The sequence continues at coordinate 46,271,812 of NC_091823.1, read as the reverse complement.
GGAGTGCAGAGTGGGAAAAGCGAGTTCAGCAACAAACGCGTGATTAATGAAGCAGCACAAGTGGCTTGGGAACAGTGCGTATGTGTGAGCGAGCCATCGGCGGCCTTATCTGATAAATACACAAGATTCGAGGAAAGAAGCACGTGCAGCGGGTGACAGTGACTGATAAGGGGTCTTTTGTTGTTTTTTAGATCGTTTTTCATATAAAATGTTTCGTGTAATCTTTTGTAAACCATGTATAAATACTACGTACCTACCAATAAATTGTCCGTTGGAAGTCAGCACTCGTCCTATCTTGTTTTTGTCCCCATGTTGCCTCTCGTGCTGTATGGGCTCACTATGAATTATGAACTAGCCTAGTCGACCACCTTGCTAAGTTAAATAACAGCTCTGCAGACACTGTGGGCATCTGGTGGTAAGCGGTGCAAGTTCGCATGCAGGCCAGAGATCTCTAAACTGATTTCACACAACACAGTCTAAAACTGATAGCACTGTGCAGTCAGGGTTGCATGAGTGATGGCTACACTGCATGGCGACATACCCTGGGGTGTGCAACTGGCGAATGAAAGATGCTCTCACATTTTTGAGCATCACAAAGTGTTCATTCTTGCAGTTAAGCAGAATGCAGTGAAAAAAAGATGGGCAATATAACTAGACTATTAAGATTCATTTACTTAAACTGCCCAGTTTTTTTCCAACATTTTCATCCCCCCCCCCCCCCGATCTGCTAAACATCAGTTGGCAACTATTCTCACTAATTTCACTGCTTCAGGCTATCCTAAGGCAAAACCGAATAAGCAATTGATGCTCACATAATATATTAAAAACAAGAATGAAAAGCCACACTACAGCTTTACATCACTCTAAACTTACTTGGAGGTGTAGTGTGACTGTTGTATTCAGGAGAGAATGCTTCAGGAACAAATACTCCATTTCTTGAATTTGGTGGACAAGGCAGCGCAGCTTGCCCAATAAGGATGCTATCCTTGACTGTGGTGCCACTGAGACAAACTTCTGAATCCAGGCTGGATACACCAGAATCGATTGACGAAAGCGGGCTCTGCAGGTCTTCTAACTTCTGGTGAAGCCTCTCCTCGAAATAGCAGATGCCATAAGGGGGCTCCATGAGAAACCCTGCATAACAGGAAGTGGCAATGTAGGTTTAACTCTTGCATCATCCCTCAGTCTAACTAAGCAGCACTGTCCCAGAGAGTCCCAGAGTGTCAACAGACATCGTTTTTATATGTATTAGAGAGGTTTAGCGTGTCTGGTATTCGGATAAACGCAGTTGGGGTGTTGGGGCGGAGCCATAAACGAGAGCGTCCTGCATGGTGCATCTACCTGGCGGCGCAAAGCTCAAACTGACAAAAGCGGCTAATATTGCTGTAACCAAGTCTATTCTACTTCGCTGCTGGTGTAAATTTTCGGCACTGGCGTAATTATGTTGCTGCCAAAAATTTATACCAGCAGCAAAGTAAAATACACTTGGTTACTGCAATATGAGCTGTTTTTGTCTGTTTGAGCTTTGCGCCACCAGGTTGCAGCACCATGCAGGCCGCTCTAGTTCATGGCTCCGCCCCAACGCCCCAGCCTGCGTTTATCCGATTACCGCACGCTGTAAACCTCTCTATTAACTGCTTTCAATAAGAATAGTTTCATGTGCTTTACTTCATATGCTTGATTTCATGTTTTAAAGAATGATAACGAATGATAACGCAGCAAAGATCAGACGTTGATGGCGCTGCGAGCGCATGCGACCTCACTGCGGCTTGCGTTTGGGGCCGCTAACCTATAACGTGTTTCTGCTTGCGTACGCAAACGCAAACGCACTCAAGCACTAGGGGCCCCAACGCCTTGCGTCCCCTACACTAAAACTCTCTAATAAAACAGCCAGTCTTCTTTAAAGGGGCTCTGAACCACCCCTCGGGCTTGGTGAAATAACATAGTTCGTGGGTAGCATATGCTGCTGTGAACATCTCAGCCAAGTTTTGCTGTTGTATGCGGTGCGTGCTCGCAAGTGGAGCACAAAGTCACCTTTCTCCCAAACACACTCTTTTCAACAGAAGCCTGCTCGTCATTCTCTTATGGATGCTTTATTTCATAACAAAGCAGATTCCCATATGTGGCTGCTATTGGCAGCTGCGATCGGCTACGTAGTGTAGATACTGCGGCCACCACAGCGTGCCACCATGAGTCTACTGGCTAAGCACACTAAGGCTTGCTGAGGACAACCGCGTTTGGTTTAAGTTTATTGCGCTGTAGGCACCAAAATCGAAAGTCATGGCATCTACAGTAACATCCAGAATGAAATTTTAACTGCGCGCCACGGCGACATTTAGAAAGCAGAGTGTTGTAGGCACATCCCGCTCTGCCGTTGCCTTCGCGGTACAAAGCATTGAAGAAGGAACAGGAGCATAGCAAAGGCCGTGTTTGACTGCCTATAATTCTGCTTATTTTGAATGCATTCAAGTACTTTTTGCGGCAATGTATTTCTGAAATAGTCTATTTTCACTTTAAATGCCTTTTTCCACTTCAATAAAAAGTTTATGTCGCTGAAAATTAACCTCACTCAATATCTGATTTCAGCAAATGCAATTGTGCTGGGCACTCACGCTTATTACATTGTCATTTGCATCTTGTTTCATGATGATGCAATTACATAATATGGACTTTATGTATGTTTTGAGCAACAACTTTCTTATGACCAAGTTTTCTTGTTCAATATCTTGCACGAATACACTAAGAGAACTTTGCTCATTTTATTTTCATTACCCCTGCTAACTTAATATATTGTGGCATTACCAGCAGAGACCGCCTTGCTGATAGAAGCAATGGCTGTGCAAGCCACATGATCTTAACAAACATTTTGGACACACTATCACCATGTTTCGGTAGCAACCTGATATGTTACCACTCCTAAAGCTGTCAAAGCCACAACAGGCCACTACCAACAAACTGCAGCCATGGTGGCCCTTTCTCTGTTCATGTAGACTATTCCCAAAGGTGCTTTGCTAGCAGTAATAAGTCAATGCCAGCAATAACAAGTACAGTTAGCCAATTGCAACATCCATTGCTTCTGGGCTTCTGAATGTTGGCTCAAGTGACAGTAACTGTAGGATAGCAATTCAGACTTGTTCACATGCCGTGTTGGAATACTATTGTAGCAAAAAACAAGATGAGGATGTGAGAAGAGTACATGAACACACAGGCACGGCACTGTGTCATTGTGCAGTGCTATGTCTGTATGCTCACGTGCACCTTCAAGCTTGACAGTCATTAAGCTGCCCTTGCACCTTGACATGTACATGATGCCGGATTATTGCTCTTTGTTCAGCTTTTTCTTTTGTAAGAGTAACTATTTGAAACCACAATACAAGTGGTATTATATGCTTATGTGATGTAGTTGTAGCTTGATTTGTCTCTTTATGTACCTCAGCAACAGTGGTGCTAACCTCTGCCTCCACTCCCCTCCCTTTCTATTTTGGCACGCCCTCCAGTCTGTGGTACCACTGCTATTGACAATGCTCAGATGTACTGCCCTCTTTTTCCTCCTTGGCGTGCACAGATTCTCCAATTGTCAGGAGTATTTTGTTAATGATGTCAGTGCTCAAGTCAACCAATCAGGCTGCTCCTATGATCTCACTGTGTTTCTACTGTCCCTCCTTTGTTCTCCTCTGGTGATGGCAGGTATAAGATGTCTGCCACCGACTATTGGCTCCAATGACTGTTTTATTTAAGAAGCTCAACTCACAAAGCAACCGAACGGCTACGACAGACATCATAATGCAGTGCTTAGGACCACCTGAAGTTCTGTAATGTGCATCCAAAGCACATAGTAATTATTGTTCTATCATCACTCCTCATCCTTTACACCTGTGTGAAGGCCAAAGACATGCTCCTCTGGCCAACCTCTGCACTTTTAATTAAAACTTCTCGCTCTCAAGGCACACCACACAAGAGCATTTATGTTCCAGTCGATCAAAATACTACATGAAATTGAACCTATAGCCAAATGGTTGGTGGCACAATATCATAGCCACTGAGTCACCATGGTGGGTCATTGGGTCCTATTTTATTTCAGTGAAACAGGGCTGGCACTGCGAAACAATGGATGGAAGGCTATGCTTGAAGCTATGTGTAGCAAGGTAAGAACAGCCTAATGGCCTGCAGCACTTCTCCCGCACCTTTAACTTGCTGCGAGATCTTATTGAGGACATCCAAGCGGCCTTGTTCTCTCAAGATGTCAACCAGGTGGCCGAGACTGCAGCATTTTGAGCAGGCCTTTAGAGCGGGGTATAAGTACTGCAATGCTACCTGGAGGGGCATCAGCTTGTACCATTCAGCCCGCTGCTCCACACCCTGGTAACAGAGACAGATCATTAGTCAAAGCTACAGCTAAAGTACACTAAACAACTGCTCCTATAAAAATGCAATAGTGTACTTATCTCATTCATTTTTATTAGCCTTTATAAACTTGCTTGCTTCATTGACATTTGTTTTTTTTTGGCATCTGATTATTTTGTTTTAATTTGTCTTCGATAGTTTGTATAAAATTTAGGGCTACAATCATGACTACATGTCTAGCTATGCATGATACCAGTGAGGAAAATAAGGAGTAATTAAATATGCCTACCCCACCAAGCAATGACTTGGGAGCTCAGAGACAGAAGGCATGCCACATACAGGTTAGAAAATGCAGAAATATGCTGAAATAATGAAATAATCATAGCACAGTGCTATGTATTTATCAGTTAACCTACATTGTAATGTTGACCAGGAGTCCTAGGAGTGTAGAGATGACCACATTTAGGGGGTACGTAATCCAATTAATTATGTTGGTCATGTAAGGCCTGCAAGGACACTGAAGCTTTAGTTAAGATATAAAAATAGAAAAGACTAATTAACCAGCCAATTAAATATCTACAGAAAACCAAAAAGGGGTTCTAATGAGAAAGAAGCTTTGCAGATATAATGTTTTGTTAAATGTGGGCTGGAATTCAAGCTCTGCACTAGATTTCTTTCTTAGCTAAGCAGGAAAGCAGAAGACGGTGAGGCAAAATCGAATTAAACAACATAAGTAGAGAAACACAGATCTGTCTTTGTGTTGTATTTAAGTGGATGTCAATAAGTGAACCTTCTTCCACTTTTCAGGCTTCTGCAGAACTTTAGTAAATAGGAGAACGTAAATGAGTTCACCAGTCTTGAATGAATGTTTATTTTGACAGAAATAAAATACAAAGAATCTCTGTCAAAGAGGCTGACAAAAAGGCACGAATGCCTGACTAAGTGTCAGTCCCCTTCCCCGACCCATTCCCAGTGCACAAAACACTCAAGCACGCAGGGTAAGCATGGTACACAAAGTGGATGCATACACAAAAAAATGAAAAGTACATGAAATATGTAACAGAAATACTGAATTTGATTTGTGTACAAAAGAATGAACAGTCATACCTGAAGCGACAGCAAATACATGTTCACTTTTTTTTTGAAAATGTTTAGGGACGGTGATTCATTTATTATAGTGAGTAAGCCAGGGTGATGATTCAAAAAATCTGCAACTATGAATGCCTGCTTTTGCATGCCGTAATTGGTACGGATCTTGCCCTTGTTGTAAATTAATTGCCTTGTGTTATATTTATGTTCATTCGGGAGGTATGTTTTAAAGAAGGCGCTTTCATTGTGTCTTACCTCTTTAAATATTGCAATGGCTGTTTTTTTGTTAATAAGGTTTTCTAATGTTAAAATACAATTCTTCTTGATAAGAGGAGTGGAGTGGCTTCTATAGGGCGCATTCTCAATTACCCAAATCATGCGTTTTTGTAAGGTTAGTAAACTATGGATGTTAGTTTGCGTCGTGGTATACCACACAGATAAACAATATTGGAGGCGCGAATGCACTAGGCTATAGTATAATTGTTTTTTTTAATCTAGAAGGTAATAGACGTTTAAATTTATTAACAACACCGATGGATCTTGCAATGCTGGTTTTAATGTTGCCGACATGACTGGACCAGTTTAAGTTTTCTTCAAACGTAACACCAAGGAACCTCTGGCACGTAGAGCGTATAATGACCTCATCACGAAATTGTAAGACTAAGTTATCATCAATACCTTTGTTACGAGGCCGAAAAATAATGTATTTTGACTTTTTAGTGTTTAATTCCAATTTATTTGCTCTAAGCCAGTCTGAAAGATTACTGAGCCAAATATTTGCTTCTTCCTCAAGAGTAAGCAAGTTTCCACCAGAAAAGAAGATGTTAGTGTCATCAGCATACATAATTATGTCAGGTGTTGGAGGCACGTTTGTGATGTCATTAATGTATAATAAAAAAAGAAGTGGCCCTAGGATGGACCCCTGCGGAACACCGTATTTGATTTCACCCATTGCCGATTTGGAATGACAAATGTATGTGTACTGTAGTTGGTTGGTTAAATAATTTTAGATTAGGTTAAGAGCAGTTCCCCTAATGCCATACTCACTTAACTTTTTTAACAAGATATCGTGTTTAATGGAATCGAATGCCGAAGGCATGGGCAGACAGTCACTTCAATGATGCTCATCTACTAATACGAACCTTATCGTTTAATGAATGACTTGAACAGAAACTGGTACCAAATCATTTGCAAGATATTTTCCAAAGAAGCCAACTTGGGGCGGTCACTCTGGGTTGTCGTCTGATCACCATTATGGCATACAGCCAGTCAGAGATCAAGAAAGTTCGTAAGGAGGGTTATGAAAGTAATTGTTACAGGTCAAGTCAACTGTCACAGGTTATGTACGCAGGTCAGAAAAAATTATGAAGTTTTGAGCTCAGAGGGCCGGAGTTCTACGCCACGCAAAAGCGTAAAGAATAACACACTCACCTCCAGTTCGGAGGCGGGAATACCCAAAGCACAAGCAAAATCTTTCCATGATGAGCCAGGGAAGCAGGATGCCACAACGGGGCTCAAAGACGCAGCCACTTTTCCATAATCAATTTCGTCAAGCCAATGTTTGTTGACTTTGTAGAAGTGCAGCAGCTGATCGTTTGCTAGCCGCCATTCACGAAATGCTTCAGCTTCCAGGTCATCACCTGTGTTAAAAGGTTAACCACAAACTGCGTTCGCATTTGATGTTCTTCAAGAATTCAAAAACGAAAAAGTACAGAGTCCTTGACTTGCACCGATCGCAGACAAAATCGGTACAAAAAGTTACGTTTACAGAACTTGTTCACGTGCACAGAACACCTGTCACTACGGTACTATGTGCAGAATTCTATCAGTATTGAAACACAACGGCCGGAAAACGCAGCTGCAAATGGCACGAGGAGCAACTTTCAGGGCACAGCTGAGCGCAACATCGTTGACATCATTTGGCAAGGTTTCTCTAAAACTCAGCCTGTTAACGGCTTGAACTAAAGTCACGTTCGCCGCAGCAAAGGCGGCGGCATCACATAATCAAGCCACGCAACAAATGTTCGCGCGGCGCCCAGAACCAGTAAACAAGTCTCCACTCAGATCACACCATAGCGAATATTTTCCCTTACTCACACAGCTTAGTTGTCCGTTGTCGTGGTGTTTTAACATCCGTAATAGGCTTTTTTGGTGCAGTTACCACCACGTCTGCCCGTAGCGTCGTCATGCCGGGACCTCGGACCAAAGTTGCAGGTTGCGCCACAGATGATCAAGATTGAGCCCGCGGCCAAAACACTGAAAATAGCAGTAGCACTGTGACTAGCAGTACTTAGTTTACAAAGGCTGATAGCTCAGCCATTTAATAGTGAAGCGGTGAACTTTTACAGATTTCACAACAGAAACAGCATACAGCTTGTTTTTTGCGTCCTGTTGACAGGAACAGGAACAGCTACCCTTGTCACGTGACAATCGACGTTTTTGTGTACTGTGGTGCAGCCGTTCCGTAGGGGTAGACCATTCTTGCATGGATCTACCGGCGTGTCATCTAAACAACTCTTCCCCTAGAAGTGTTCTAGTATCCTCGTTTGTTCTTATGCTTCTTGATTAACCCTTTTGAACTGCAGCTGTGTAATCATACACCGTAAGTTTTATTTTCGCTCCGTACGACGTAGGTAACCAATAATTATGTGTGATGTGCTGATAAAAGCCATTTCAGGTATTATTAAGTAGAAAAATTGTTGCATTTCCGAGCTGCATTAAGTTTTTGTGCTAATGTAAAGCAGCCCACTTGTTTTGCTTCATTGGACTAATCAACGCAATTACAACAGTGCAACTCTCGTTACGTATACGGACATGTAAATAATATTATTTGATATTTTCACTGCATCACTGTTTTTACAAAAAACACAGGGTGGGCTTCCTAATGCAGACTACTACGCCGGAAGTACGGATTCTAGTGTTTATTTCTGGTCAGAAGTTAACGTCCGTGTTACAGAATGCACGCGGTAAAGTAACGAAAGACAAAGACGAAAACCAGCCACAAAACTATATTTGCTATAATTGTTTTCTATTGTGCAGTTCAATGCATGAATCACTTCTTTGCCAACATTGCTCGTTTTCCTTCGCCCTTCTTCGGTCTTCCTTTGCCTCGTAGCCTGCGAAGACGTCTCATTTCTTCTTTGAAGTCCTGATGTTCGTCTCTGTACAAGCCATGCATTCGAAGACGAAACATGAGAGTGGTCAACTGGTGATGCGGTGGATACCAGTCCACGACCTCAGGGTTCAGGTCATGCGGGACGTCGCTGAATAACTGGACAACGCGCATGGACTTCTTGTTCGTAGGACGAGAAACTTCTCCGAAGATGCGCGCCCCCAGCAGCGCCATCCTTTTGGCGTAGTTCGATATGGAAGACATGAAGGCAGTGGACCAGGGTGTGCTCAATGAGTGAGCGTAGTTAGCAAAGGAAAACAGTTCGGGCGCAAGGCCGGTCGGCAATGAACACGAGAGTCAACAGCACAGCTATAACGGTAGTAGACAGGCTGACGGCAGCACAGCAACAACCACATCCATGCGGAGCACTGGGCTTTTCTTGGCTTACACGCTGGCCATGCGCTGGTTTAGATTTTGGCTACCCATGGCTGAAAATATAAAAAATCAACAAATATATCTTGTATAGTCATAAATAAATAAATATTTATAAAAATTAGGCTTACTTTGATTACATGCATTTTATTTTATTTCTAATATTCGAGAAATGCCCAATGTAGTTTTAGTTTCGGTTCCACGGCGAAGCACCGTGGCAGCCACCGTAGCCGTGGTATTGTGACGTTGTGCAGCTCTATGCTACGGCTTACCGTGCTCATGGTAGAAAGTTAGTCTGGGGAACTCTTGTTAAACATTATGCAAACTCATAAAGGCGACGTAGAAAAAAGCAGCTTTGCTTGACCTCCGAGACCTTGGCCCGGCAATGAAGCCTGTGTGGCGTTAGCCAGTCTTGGAGACCATAATTTTTAGGTTGTTCACTATTGCTCGTTTTCATACATGCGAAATACGTTGTGCAAGATATCAAATGGATAGCAAAACCGAAAGAAATTCTATGGTTCATGGTAAACAGCGAATTACAAAACATCCGTTTCGTGGTAGATCACGAAAGCTTTAAAGCATGCATGTTTAACCTCGGTCGCCGTGACTGTCTGAAAACTTATTGATGACCAAAAAAATTTGAGGCTTAAAGGCTTGAACAGACACTAAAGGCAAATACTAAATCGACGTGGATTGTTTTAATACCTTTAGAGAAACCTCCCAATGCTTATTTCGTGCCAAGAAAGGACTTAGTTTACGAAAATATTGTATCTGAAGGGTCCCAATATTTCTTGCAGAATTTCTGGCAGTTATTCTCGCTATGAGAAAATTGGCTCCACAAAGTTTTAAAGTAATAGTTGTTACTGATGCGTTTTGGGTTTGTGCTCATTTAACTTCTAATAATCGGTCACACCTTCTGAGTACATTTTCGACGCTTGCCCCGAACTATTTGTCTGAAGTTCGCTTTGTCTGGATCCTCTGTCATAGTGGAATCTTTTCAAATTAATCAGCTCACTCGCTCGCATCCTCATGACTAAATGGTCCAGGAGCCAGATAACAGGTGCTAGATTTAAACGTTTTTTTTTTAATTTTCAAATTGTGGTGATTCATCTCTACTTTCCGCAGGTGATTTCGGACACCTAAATTTGCGATGGAACACGTGCAAATGCCTTTCACAGCAATGCGAGATGACCTTAACAAGCTTATGTTGTACAATTCCCCGCCTAAATTTTTACCTCCATAGATGTGGTTTATCCATAACCAACCTCTGCTCTTTTTGCAATGTACCAGAAACTATGAACCATTTGTTTATTTCTTGCCACCGCTTCTCCTCCCTCCGCAGAATGATCCTCTTATTTCCAACTGGTAAGCTGGTGTTATAGCGCTTACTGCACCTGGAATCTTGTCCTTTGGCGCTTGTCAATTAGGCACAAGCCAAGGGTCAATGATTACTGCTACACATAAGTTCATTGAAGCTTCAGGAAGGTTTCGCTGTTAAGGTACCGACTTTGGGACGATTTGCTTAATTTTCATTTTATCCTAAATTTATGTATAGGTCATCTATAATTTTCTATTAGCATTTAGTTGCCTAATGCTTCGTTTTGAATGCATGCCTTTACCCCCTTTTGATACTTTATTATATGCACTTTTCAATCAACCCAGTGTAGTCAATCCCCCTGTGGGTGCGAGCCATGTTTTGAGGCAGCAGCAGCAGCAGCAGCAGCAGCAACAACAACAACAACAAAAAACAACAACAACAACAACAACAACAACGAGACAGATCTTCATATGCTTATATTAGAAAAAAAAATACAGACCCACATGCGACAATCGAGACAGGTGTCGTCAGAGTGCATTCCCAGCCAGCCATCATGCGTGCGTTACAGAAATAATCAAATTCGATGTAAAATCAGTTCGTCAGCCGTTTATTCTGTTATGCTGTGTTGCTCATCTTTCTAAACCACCAATGGAAATATTTAATAAAGTGAATTTTCCAACTATACAGCTAAACTTTACGCGTCAACTCCTATGGGTAGAATTTTCTACATTTGCTGGAAGTATAATCGATGCTGACACGTGGTAAACCTCGCCACTTCCAGGCAGGAAAAAATAAACGTGTCCGTCGTGTGTTGAAGTTTAATGTACTGGGGTATATGAAACGGGCCCGCGAAGCTTCTTGCCGTTCGGTTAACTTGCCGACGTTTAAAAAGAGCCTCGCTCGAGCTGTGTTAAAATTGCTGCGCAGTAATTTGTCGGATGACAAGAGTAAGATCGGTAGAGTATTTCGATCGCTCTATAGCGTCACTCCGCGGCAGCTTTGTGTCGCCTGCGTGAAGCTTTAGCGCACGCAAATTTACCCACGGGTAATACTTTCTTACATTGATAAGCGAAGTTAACAAAAGGTAGTAACTGATGCACCTTTAACTTTTTGTATCAGTTGGTAACTTCGTGGTAGCGCAAGATACCCATAATAAATGTTGACGTTCACTTCTGAACGCAACACCATTAAGGCGTCCGTGTATCGACGTTTCATGAACTTGTTGATACTGGATCAACATTCCTGTACCGCTTTCCTGAACGCTTAAGATATATATATATATATATATATATATATATATATATATATATATATATATATATATATATATATATATATATATAGTCATATAATGAGAAGCCAACAAACACTGACACCAAGTACAACATAGGGGAAATTGCACGTGCTTAATAAAGGAAATAAAGTAATGATAAATTAATGGAAATTAAAGTGGATGAAAGAGCATCGCACGCGACATGCGAAGGTTGTGGGTTCGGTTCCCACCTGCGGCAAGTTGTTTTTTCATCCACTTTAATTTCCATTAATTTATCATTACTTTATTTCCTTTATTAAGCACATGCAATTTCCCCTATGTTGTACTTGGTGTCAGTGTTTGTTGGCTTCTCATTATATGACTAATAATTATCGGGTCCCTCGGTTAACCCCCTTTCTCCTCGTTTATATATATATATATATATATATATACATACATATATATATATATATATATATATATATATATATATATATATATATATATATATATATATATATATATATATATATATATATATATATATATATATATATATATATATATATATATTACTTACAGGCCGTGCCTGGTCATACGCACGCGGGCCCTAGCTAAGCGTAGTACTGAACGCCCGGGCCCGGGCTTGGTATCGCGGGCCTGAGCAGAGCTCGTACTTCATAAAGCGGCCCGAGCCCGGGCCGGAAGATCAGACCCCTGCAGTGCTCTAATACATTGTATACATAAATTCGCGGTCTGCACCATGTTTCGCTGCGTAGCGAAGACGCTCCTGTTCCGCGCGACGCTTCTTTCGGGCCTCGGTGTCCTCGACGCTCAGTGCATGTTTTGCAGCCATTTTGCTGGCGCGTGTTTACGTGCTCCTCCTGCATACGTGACCAGGGTACTCCCTGTTGAGACGCCAGACCCAAGCGCTTTCTTCAGGCTATGGACGATGGTAATGTTTACACTACTACAGCCCAGCACACGACCTCCACAGCCCAGCACCTGTATTTTTGTCGCATAGGAAAGCAAGCGCAGCACATGCCATACGCACAAACTACGCATCCCGGCCCGCGGCTGGGATGTGGGTGGTGTTGAAAGAAACCCAGCGGCGCGCACGAGCAAGACCACAGTAGCAGCGCCCGGATAAGAGGCAGGGAAACCTTCGCTCTGAAAGAACAACTTTAACGAATAGTTCTGGAATTACTACTAAATATACAAGCCTCCAGGAGTGACCAGCTTTAGTGTCGCAATCACTACATGTACCGTAATCAAAGTAATGATGGAGTACTTTAGGCTGCTTATTGCATCTCGAATCTGCCTACTTTGATGCCTCCAGCATACCATAGGGCTTATTGGCCAGCTGGGTACTCCAAATTTCACATATCGAAACAAAAACAAAATTAAATTATTGGGTTTTAAGGATATATTATGATGCACGCCGTAGTGGGGGACTCCGGAAATTTCGATCACCCGGGGTTCTTTGACGTCCACCTAAATCTAAGCACACGGGTGTTTTCGAATTTCGATGGGGGCGAAATGCGAAAACACCCATTTAGTGATACAGTTACTAATACAGCTAAACTTACTTCCCTGTATAGTGTCGCTAGCACTCTTTCCATGTTTGTACGAGTGCACTGCGGCCGTCACCGCTTTTCGCCACAGAAGCGGTGCGCGCTGTGCGAGCTGAAATGCAGGGCAAAATCCCAGTTCGTTTTGCTGGTTCTGTGCTGCTCTAAGTTTATCACACCAAAGGGGTGGCGGGTCAAGAGCGAGCTACAACGCACCCGTCGATATCAGTTTACCGGGGATACAATATACGACTGCAGGTGTCAGAAGCTTTCCTAGAAGGAATGTCTGGTGTGGCTCGGGACAAGACGTACTTCTGTCGGGCTGCAGGCTCCGGCGCCTGGCCGCCTTCCTAGAGAGCGGCAGTCACGTTAGTATGGCCACGAGCAGCGTATGCCTCCAGGAGGTCGCCATCTTGGCTCGCACCGTTTTGGGTCCTGCGTCCAGCCTGCTTCCTTCGCTGCCTCTCTTACTCCCGCTCAGGCGGGCACGTTGGACGACGGCTGGAAAGATATATATATATATATATATATATATATATATATATATATATATATATATATATATCCCACCTCCGACGCGGCCTATTCAAATCCATGTAAAACGCAGAAAAGTTTTTCTGAGATAACCCCTGGGCCAGTCTTAATGAAATTGACTGCATTCGCGAGAGAAAGTTATATTATAGTTACTGTTGGTAGTGGAATTTCGTTTTACGTCCTGTATTTCGTTAAAAAGATTTTCAATAATACTGAGCTTGAAAAAAAAAGAATAGAACCACGAAGTTTACAAATTCATAGCTCTGCACCAAGAACAGATATCGCGGTTCTATAAACGCCATTCATTAGATCACTGAAATCGCACAAATTCAGTATGTCATGTTATATAATACGTCAATTTGTTACCTCGTGTTCAAGGGTTCTGCAAAAGCTGTATTTCCATAATACTGAATTTTTTTTAGATTCATGTGTAACATATCAATTTTGTCCGCTTTAGATGTACTATTAGATGCAATTTACAGAATTGTATTGTCATTTTTCGTTGCTGAGTTAGAGAGTTGTAAAGTTGATTGTTTCGTTTCCTGAAAATTTTCGGTTTTTGCCAATTTTTAACAAGGCATTGACGACCTAAATCAAAAATTCGAAACGAACAGTCACTATATTTTAAGATTTTCTTTCAAATGCATTAAACCTCGTCAAATTTGGCGCAGTGGTTGTCGAGAAAAACGAATTCTCCTTTTACATGTGTTTAGATAGGATCACCCGAGCTAAAGCTTCCTCTTAAGTGAAATATTGAAAGCACCGTCTTGAAAACCAAATTACTCGGGAGAGGCGTCCTTTAGCTCCGCGCTTTAAAGGCGCTCCGCTTAATTCCGCTAAGACCGACAGAACATCGGTTAAATTGGCGCAACTCCAATCACTGGCGCTCGAAGAACGCGTGTACGCGCGCGCGCGCCGGCAACATTTTAGCGTTCGCATCTTGTGAAACGGTTCGGACAAATTTTGTAGGCGCGTAGGGTACAGATTAAGTACAACATTCGCACCACAATTTAAGTGAAGCGTTACGTATTAATGGAGCTGCAAGCGATTAGAAGTTACCCTCCTCCCTAGCTATGCTTTTCCTCCTCAACTCGCTCGCCGAGCGAGCGGCGCTAAGCTCCGCCTTCACTGGTTCAGCGTCACGATGCGACGTCACATCGCTCACTTCCGGTTGTTTAGGAGCACGCCCCTTCCCGCGCGAGACCTCTCCGCTAGCCGCTTGGCCGTCGACCGAGAGTACAGTGCTCTAGAATATGGGTAGTGGGTTCAGGGAGCGGCCGCCGGTGAGGCGGCTTGTGTCGACGATACCAGATGGCGCCACCAGAGCATAGGCTGTATGAGATGCGGCGCGCTGCGCCGTGGCTGCGCACTGTGTATAGAATTGTCGCAGAAATAAACAAGGCTCTGTCTTTTAAAAGAGGTCCTACAAATAGGTGAGGCTGTACACAGATATTGTCGGCGAATCAAGAGAATTAGATATAGTAGTAGCCAACAGCCGATAGCGCGGTCGTGCGGACGAGCGGCCCCGTTGATCCTTCGCAACGCTGATCGCGCTCTTTTGCAGGTACGGCTCCCATATTTCAACGTTAGTGCATAGTAGTATTATCGCCGCCCATAGGAAAGGCTGAGTAAAGGGAGAGGAGTAAACATTCTATAGATCATCGGGGTTATCCAGCCGCCCACTCGAAACTGTCGGCAAGCGTGGCCGAGCGTACTCCAGCTTGAGCCATCGGAAGTGTTTTAGTAGAGGGGCGGGGCAACGAGAAATCGCAATAAAAAAAAAACGCTTCACTTAGAGACCGTTGTGTGTACCGCGAACTATATCCGAATGCGATAATATTAAGTGTGGTATGCATGCCCCTGCTTTAATTGTTCTGATGCATGCATTTCTTTTTCTTCAAAACGAAGGGTCAATTGCCGCCGATGTATAAACGCTGATGAATGCAAGACAAGACAAAATAACTTTTATAAAATAAAGCACTCCTTTATTGCAGCGCTCCAACTATGCCCAATGTGAAACATATTCTTGAATTTAGCCGCGCGACTATGAGCACTTGCCCATCTTAGCATGAAGCTTCTTTTTCCTTCGAGCTTCTCGCGACTCATTGATTGATTGAACATAAAAATGTAACCTTGTCAAAACATAAAACTTGACAATGCTGGCTGTGAGCGCTTCTGAATGCTGGCTGCACCCTACACCACATGAAATCTGAGATTTGCCCAGCACCATAACATCTACTATTCTGTTACTGCACAGGCTTTCCTGACTAAAAAAAGTTGTGAAAAGGTTTTCCAGCCTTCTCACCGTCAAAAAAAGCACGCGGGACGGGTAGAGCAACCCTCCTTTGTCACAAATTGCAGTGAACTCATTGTCCTGGCTTTTCTCATTTGGCGCCTGTAGCAGCAAGTTTTTGCATTCGACACAGTCACTGCGTGCAATGAACTTGCGCGCTACATAACCTGCCATGTAGTGTATTAGCAGGTCATCGCTGTTTTCAATGACATAACCGCTGTGATCTGGAGATATTTGGCGTAGTTTGCCTTCAGCCAATGAGAGATTGCCCGACTCTATGAGTTTGTCAATGTCTTCCTCTGCACTGTTGGCATCATATCTATCCAGCAAGGAACTAAGTGGCTCATTGCTGTCGGCGTTTCCTGATCTCACTACGCTCGCTAGATTATAAAACGAAAGACAATTCACTACAATCAAAAAATTGGGTTGGTGTAGGGTGATCGTTAGATCCACAGGACTGCCTTACGATACCGAAAAAGTTCTCCAATAGATCCTGGCTCAAGCGCGATGTCATTAATTACTTAAAGCCCTGTGTACTCAGGCAGCTGGGTAGGACTGCTAGCCGCGCGGGCGGGCGCGCCGAGCCTACAGCCCACGCTACAACAGCGCCACCGCTTAGATCCGGGACCTGTCGACACTCGCCGCCTCACCGCATCGCACGGAGCGCGGCGGCTCCTGAACCCACTACCCCATATTCTAGAGCACTGTACCGAGAGCTATCGAAGCAGCGTGCGTTGCGAGCATTCTGTCGTAGCGCCGAACGTGTCCGGTACTCCGCTAAAAACAGGCAAGCTGGTCATTTCGGCAAATGACTGGAGGCATAAACTAAAGCTGATGAAGGAACTTTAGCGTAGACGTACGTGAGCAGCCTGATTGGTCTGCACGGTCCAGACAATTGCTGGCGCAGCGCTTAACCAGTCAAACAAAGCGCTAATATTGCTCTAACCAAGTGTAAAGCATTTTAAGCATTTTTAAATCAACGTGTTGATGATTACACTCCTGCGAAAAATACACACCAGCAGCAAAGAATACACTTCGTTGCTGCTACTGTGTATGGTTGAGCTCTGTGCCACCAGGTGGCTGCACCGTGCAGACCGTTCACATTTGCCCTTCTGCTCATCTAGTGGCTCATCCCGGCACAGTCAAGCGGCCAGACCCTGTCCCCTTGCGCTTGCGTTTGCCCTAATACTGGACTCGCGGTTTGCAGGTCGCTAGGTTTGCAGTCCACAAGGCAACAAAGTCGAATCATAGTGCTCGCGAAAAGACTGAGACCGACTCTGACCGCGGAGCTCTCGTCAAAATGGAGTACGTTGTAACACAAGCAGACGACACTTGCTGTGTGCCGGAAGTGCTGAAGTGTACTAAAAAACTATTCTTGTGTATTCTCTTTAAGTTATTTTCTTTTTTACAAAAACAAAGTAACTAACATTCCAACTATTACGAGCATCATTTGTTCACCATAAAGTTGGAAAAATTACCGACCACGCGCCCTGGTCAGCCAGATAGCTCGCCCATGTGACGTAATATGGGTTATTTGCATCATATGGGTAGGGGCGGCTTAAAACTCCGCCGAGCAGTGCGCTGCGATCGGCAGCGATGGGTATTTTTAAAACCCTATAATAAATTACACGCTTTACGCAGAGCACTTAGATGCATCAATTAATGATCAGAAGAACCTACTCTAACGACTCAGTACGTTTGTAGAAAATCGCCAAAATCGTTTCAGGGTCCCTTTAAACTAATGCTATCTTCGGCTGGTCGTTTCTGAGCGCTCTGGAGCGCTCTCGCGAGCGGCGTTGTCTTCGGCTTGTTGAAAGAGGGTGCGCGCCCTGCGTTCGGCTTGTTCTTCTCGATTGCTCTCCTCTATCTTGGAGCGCTCTGAGGCGCTCCAAGCCCTGTCGTCGGAGCAGTCATCGAGATTGCAACGTCATCGCAGCGCCGGGTCGCTGCTGTTGGCGACGGCCCACGTAACCTTGGCAACCTAGGCCACTGCATGCTGGCATCTCGACGAACGTTCGTCCCGCCGGCACGTCCGCCGGTTTTTCCGGCAGTGCCGGAAGCTTTGGATAGGCGAAACATCGGACGTTGGCAGTAGTCACGTGGTTTCGCATCAGCAATTTCTTCCTCCGAGAGCGAGTCGCACGTTCGGCTTGCGCGCTTGTCCCCTACCTTTGAGCTCGGGAAACGACCGATCTACCCGACTCTGCTTCGGGGCATACAGGCGACCAGTCGAAGATACCATAAGCAGTGTGGATGACAACGCTTTGAGTTGTGCCGCTGTGTTCTCATACCATCCAGCGTCAGGGTTTCCGCAGTGGCGTAAATACACAGAACCGCGCCAGCGGCGCGTGCATGGCCGCTCAGCACTTTCTAATCACGCGAAGCGACAACATATGAGCAACAGTAGCGCACGCACACCCAAGTTCACTGGAAGCCGTTGTCTGCGATAAGCTGGGGAGTTCACATCGAGTTAATGGTAGGGTGCCTCAATGTCCTCCTCGCCCGCTGCTGCGGAGCGGTGGGCGAGGAGGACATTTAAGCATGCA
Source organism: Dermacentor albipictus (assembly GCF_038994185.2). Lineage (NCBI taxonomy): Eukaryota > Metazoa > Arthropoda > Arachnida > Ixodida > Ixodidae > Dermacentor > Dermacentor albipictus. The sequence goes on along the minus strand of NC_091823.1, from coordinate 46,253,321 downwards.
CCTAGTTAGTGGTGCCAGGGGCTGTGTCGTGTCGCTAGGTGGAAAGAGCCTAGCGGACGAAACTAGCGCTTCTTGTAACTTGGTGCGCATGCGCTACTCTTGGTGATCTCGTTGCTTCGCGCTGTAAGAAATCGCTGACCCGCCGGCCAGTCGACGCTCACGCGATACTGTTAACGAATCGGTCGAGCTGTACCTATATCAGTTAACGCTCGCTCACACTAGGCCGACCCGACACCGATTTCGGACTGCCGGCTGTCGGCGACAGCGTTTTCTACCTTCGTGTCGGCGCCTCACCGACGTGGAGCTCTCCGCCGAGCGGAGGCAGATTGTCGGCGTCGGTACAGTGTGACAGATGCGCCGACACGAAGGAAAAAAGGCTGTCGCCGACAGTCGGCAGACTGAAATCGGTGTCGTGTCGGCCTAGTGTGAGTGAGCATTTAGTATGCTTTTGCCGTGCAGCAAAACATTGCAGCTCAACCTGGTTGAATATAGCGTCGCAAAATGTCGCGACCATGCAGCGCTGCTGTTCGGGGATCGTTCTCGGTGCTCCGGTAAAGCGTCGATCCGCTGAATCTTCTGTGCTTGCTTCTTCATCTTCCCTGTTTGATTAGTGCACTTCATGTATTCCTTCAATGATATTGTTCCCACTATTCCCACGCCACGCTGGTGGTGCGAAGTGTACGATTTCACGGCAGATTCAATAACGGAGCAGGCCGTGCACTGCAGGTCCCCTATCGCGGTCCGCCGGAGTTTGCGCCTGCTGTGCAGCTACGTCTTGGCAGTGGTCCTGGTGCTGGTCACGCCGTTCTACCGCTATTATCGGTGCGCCCAGCATCTGTTGCTCGGCTATGCACTGGGCCTCGTGTGCGGGGCATGCAGGTGCTGTCGGACCAGCCTGGGAAGAGAACGTCGCCGGTGAGCTTGAGTTGACCCTGTGTAGCGGAAAAGGGGTGGAGGTTGTTACGACCATCTTTATTAAAGAAACAAAGAAGAAAACTAGCTAATGTAGTAGACATTTAGTATAGATATACTATCAGTAGAACATGCATCAGACATCAAGAACGGCGTCAGCATCAACACTTACACCGCTGTGCGCTTTGTCTACTCAGCATGCGGATGTTTTTATTACAATACCTCTGGTTTCCTGCACGTGAGAATTCGTAAATATGTTAACGAGCTATAGATAGAGGGAACAGGACAGACAGGAGGAAACCGATGATCCCGGCGTATGCGCTATTACTCGTTTTAGCTACTTGTATCAAGCAACCTCTTTTACGTGTACAAGCCCAACCCCGCATGACTACCGGGGTGCGACTTCAACGAATTTTATGTTGACACGAGCGCGCCCGCACGCATCTTCATTGTTTCGTGACAACTTACAATTTATAAAATTATATTCCAAGTTTCCACGTGCCAAAACCATATCAATATGAGGCACGCCATGTTGGGGGCTTAGAGAATAATTTTGATCACCTGGGCTTCTTTAAAGTGCACTCAACTGGTGCCAGTTACACGGACGTCCTTGCATTTCTCCCCTATCGAAATACGACCACCGCGGCAGAGATTTTATCCCGCTATCTCGGCCTTAGCAGCGCAAAGCTATAAGGCCACCACGCCACCATTCATGGCGCGTAACTTTGTCGAATTTTTGCCAGACATGGGACTGGCTGGCATTGTACGCAGTACTCAATGTACGCAGAGTTTCGGCCCGCAACCTTTCTACACATAGCCGCTTGGTTGTGCGGATTTATTAGTCATTCGGCATAGACTGAAGATGGGGTGGATGGATGGAGGACAGAATCGGCAGACGGCAGATCATGCTGACACTGCAGTGGGGTCTTGTTAAAGGGTATTCAATTACTTTGTAAGTTCTCTTCCTCTCCAGTATGATCGTTAGGTGTAGGTGGGGCATAGAGGTGTTCGCTGGTACTTTCAAGTTCGGCCACGAGACTTTTGCCTCCTAGGTAAACCAGGAAACATGCAGGAAAATGTGCAATTGACCCACAGTGGGAGCTGTGACACGAATGGGCGAGCTTCAGAATGTGACTATGCGAGATGTTCTATCCGTGACAAATACAATTGCCATGCCAGGTCACGTGGCCTAATGGGTTCAAAGGAAACGAACATTGACATCTCGCAGAATTTCCAGTTGCAAGCTTCGCCGATATAATTGTTATAAAACTATCATGAATGAATGAGACGCACACGATCGTCATTAAAAGCCGTTGTGCAGGAATATTTATTTTCCATGAACTGTCTACGACAAACGCGCACTCATTTTGCTCAAGTAATAAAGAAGAACCGCTACGTTTCAGTGTCTAGATATTTATGAAGCGTATATTGTAACTAATATTGCCCTCAGCCTGAATAATTTAGACAGAAAATATCCGTTGGAGATGTGGGAACTCATATGGCGCATCGCATCATCTCATCAAGGGCCGTAATGGTAAGAATTATTTTCCGTTTATTCCGTTCATATCTTGTCATCTATCTGAGCTATAGAGGCCGACACTGGCAGTAAGGAAGGTTTTACATCATGTCAGCAACTGCCGAAGGAAAAAAGAAAAACCCAAAAGAATTCTTACAAAATACGGCCCCAGGGGATGCAAACCGGTTCCGTAGCGATAACTACCGAACTGTTTCTTTAGAGCACGCTTTCGAACACTGATTCTTTCCTGTTTCCGGCATTTAGCGCTTCTGTCGGCGGCTGCTCTCGCGTGGCCTACTGGTACGCTGGGTCACTTCAATGCGGCCTTCTCTCGAGCATCCGTACTTGTGATGCTGGGAGCCTCAGCGGCAGCGATCGCCAGCGCATCCTCTCCATTTACTGACAGGAGCGCGACCGTGGTTGCGCGTACAGAGATCTGGTGCTGGTGCCAGCGATTTTTCCAATATAGCGTGCACGAAAAGGACGCACTGTGGGAGAGCAGCGTTGTTTGCGAGCACTCATATAAAGCCCACCGTGCGGTGAGGAACCGAAGCACATCCTCCCGATCCCGGTGACGAAGTCGACGACCAGTGTGTACTCGGCAAACCAAAGGCGTCAGTGGCATGATGGCCGTTCTGTGTACTGTTATCAATTGACCCTGTACAAAGCAACGCTGCGAACAGAACGTCCCCATGAATTAAACAGTTTGATGTTTCGGCGTGAACTGTTGCTTATTCTAAACGCTAGTAGTCGTCGAATAGTTGAAAGAAATGTACTTCATTTTGCGCACAGAGAAATAAACTGTCCTCTGATACTGTGCCAATGTGTGTGGGCTGAAACTAGCGCCGTTGCACGGCGTGTCACCGACGGGGATCACACAAGCTGATTACAAAAGTATTGCGTACGCAGGTAGTGAACTTACGGAAAGGGTCGGGTTCGGCCATCTTGATTTCCGCCGCGCTTGTGTTTTGAACCAATCAGAGAGGGCCTAGCTTTCCGTGATCCAATCGGAGCTCACATGATGGCGAACTCAACCACAGGGTCCAGTGCTACTTCTTTCACGGCGTCCAGAATAACATCCGAGGTGAGAAGTGGGGCCGGATTCTCGAGCGGTCTCTTCGGCAGATAATTTCACACTCCCTTGACATCAGCTGGTCCAGGGCGTCCCCTCGAAAAGCTCATCGCACATCGAGTCAATGTACTCGAGAACGATGCGACGTGCGAACATCGAAGGTCGAAGGTATATCATTCCTGTGGCCGTGTACGCTTCTGCTTTCTTAGCGAATCAAGGCACACTAGAAGGAAGATGCCCATAAACATGCCGAAAACTGTTCTCAATGCCCCAGAGCATTTCAGTGTGATCGAGAATACGACCCGAGACATCCGCATATTGTTACGGGAAAACGAAGGTAGCGCGAGAGCGAGAATCCGCACTGAGAACGAGTTTTCCTTGGCTGTATTAAGTTAAATTTTACATAAAGAAGGTTGTCAGCTAAAACACTCATTCAGGGTGACATAATAGCTGCCATAGATGTCGGTAATAATTTAGTCGATTTTCTAGACTATATAAGACCCGTACGCTAGACATGCAGGCCGAGAGTCATTCGTAAATCGAAACCTACAGGGGGAGCGAACTTCGCTATTTCTGCTGCTTTTAAGACGCTAGAACTTATTGTGCCAGTGGTAATGTAGCGTCAGCCCGGCGTTATTTTCGGCCGTCTTCCAATCCTTACTATAAGACAGCATGGATATCACCCCAATGAAAAAGAAGGGTTCCAAACGTGTCGAAATCATTCATCCTAGCACTTGCGCCATCGGCCGGCGGCTTGCTCAAACGAACAAGCGTGCGTAAAGAAAAGCTGTTCCTTGATGGCAGCACCAGCGCAGCTCATGTGAATGTCGAAGCGTCGCTTTCTTGCGAGGGCGAGGGTACGCAAATGTGCAGACTGCATCGAGGCCCCCCAGAGAGTTGCCCCACCTTTCAATCTCGGACGACCGCTTGTCGGCAAATATGAGCACGGAGTGCATGCTCAAATAGAGGAAGCGTTTGATGATATCGTCACATGGTGGGGTGCAGCAAGGGACTAAAAGAGAGGAGAAGGTTTATCTTGGGCACCATGCGTCGAAGCTCACACTCGGTGAAGTGCTAACGCCTGGAGAAGGGTATACGGGAGAATATTTTCTTTTGTATGGTGCAGCCATAAAACGAAAGGTTTGCCAGTGAGAGAGAGAGAGAGAGAGAGAGAGAGAGAGAGAGAGAGAGAGAGAGATGGCACGCGCGCACACACACACACGCACACGTACACACACACACGCACACACACACCCCACACACCCCACACATACACACACACACACACAAACACACACACACACACGCACACACACACGCGCGCACGCACGCACACACACACACACACGCGCGCATGCACACGCACACACACACACACACACACACACACACACACACACACACACACACACACACACACACACACACACACACACACACAACGGGCTATTCCTTCCACGCAGGGAGCACGGCTCAGCAAGTTCCAAGGTGATAAATCACGCGAGTGATTAATTGCCACTCCCGTTGATTGGCACAGGTTATTTGCTTTCCTCGAAGCTTTGCTCGAAGCAACTACTAGAACTAACTCGGGACGAAGCGAAGAATAATTGTCGTTTGGAGATAACAGGCTTACTCCTTCAGTAACATCAGAGAGTTGCTTTCAACATCCGCGCGAGTGCCCGCCGAGGGCAGCCTTCAACCTATTTACGATTTTTACAGAGTTCCTATCCATGGTCCGAAAATTTTCACAAGAAAATGTAGACAGGTCAGCTTGAAACAGGTGGCGTTAGCCTACGCTGGGTAGAGGACCAATGGAAGTTTCAATATAGGAACAAACAGTGTATCGCCCTCGCCTGACTAGCTTTCGTCGAACTACGGACTAACGAACTAACAAAGTACGCAATACTGCTTTGGTAAGCACGTTCACCGGAAGATTAAACTTTCGCTTCGATTTCATCGCGCAATGCACATGCAAGCGTACACTCTAGTTCCCGGCCGTAGACCATGGTTACGAGCTCACCAGATTCCCAAGGGGCGGCGTTTGGCAGCTACGCTTTCAAAGCATGCGCTAAAGGAGAAAAAGATGCGGGTATTACCTAAATACGAAGTTTCCCGTGAAATTAACCAGACTATATATTATATAAGACTTTGGTTTGTTTACGGTGAGTGTCGCTGTTTTAGTCGGCTTCCCGGCGATGAAGTTTGAAGTTCGTTTCAAGCAACTAAGAAAAAGAAATGTACAGTTGCCTAGGTGATCGGCGAAAAGGCAGAACAGCCTGACAGGGCTATTCTGTTCTTTGACAGATAACGCAAATTCCCCACCAGAATGACACAATGCTCAGTGTTACAACTGCATAAAAGTTATACCATGCTTTGATCTTTCTTTTTCCCCCTTTTCCGCTTTGCTCCTGACACTGTCACCCCGGTTACGGTCTTAGGCTCCTAACAGCTTTTATTTACATCCGCCCATTTTATTTACATAGATAAATTACAGTTCGTACGCCCCCCCCCCCTTCTCCTAATTTTGCACCCTTTCCAACACATGCATGCACGTAGGCACATACTTGCATGCTATTACTTCGTTCTATAGCTTACGTTTCTTATCTATGATTAGCGTTAAAATGAAAACATAAGGCGCTTTCATGCTTCCAGTGTATCTGAAAATGTGCGTGTAGTGTACTGTTCGCTATAGTTGTTCGCTATATGCAAGAACGCAGTGAATAATCGCTTCATACCAAACTTAGTCACAGTAATAAAATGTTACATCAAATTGTTACATCATTTTCTGTTGCTTAATTACTTAGTTTTAAACGCGATGCTCAAGTGTTTCTAAATTTTTCACTTCTCAACACTGTTTGTAAAAAACAACAAATAATTTAAATAAAAAGACTGCTCCCTACTGTCGATAGCAAACCCTTTCTTTTAAGTGCAGCAAACCTCGTTAAACCTCATCAGGGGATGCCGTGCAAAACAAACTACTATTGGCTCCCATGTATTTATGTATATCGGAGCTCCCCAGGTAGAGATTCTCCACAACGCCCTAAAGCAATTCGGGAGCTTCGGAACACGCTGTAGCGAAAAAAAAGCAAAAAAACTTAGAAATATTTTGGACCATCTGGGATTCCTTAACACACGCCCAAGGTTCGGTACACGGTGATTTGCCATTGCAACCCCGTCGGATTACGTCTGCTGTCGGCAGTCTAACCCATGAACTCGCGCTGCGCAGTTAACTCGTCGCCAAAGCCATTGACCCACTTCGCCGGGTTCACTTTTGTAGGCAGATTACGGATACGTGCGTCTGGCTCCAAGGAAAGCCTCATCTGCAGGGACGCGATTTTCGGGAGCTTTAATGGTGCGTCTTGGTGAGCTATATTTCATGCATGTTTTGGAAGCAAGCGCCGCTGAAAACGAGACAAAACAAGGAAGACTTCACCGAGAAGACAAAGCAGGTTAGCGTTAGCGTTCCGGGTGTCCTCCACTTCAGCGCAAACTGCTCCCTTCTTTCTATTTCTCCCACTGTTCCTCGCCTCACCTTTGTGGATCCGGTAACCGCGCTCCTCAAGCAAACTAACAGTACCGCAGTTACGCTCCTGTGGGCCTCGCTCGCCTCTGCTTCGGACCCTTTGTTTGACACTTGGCTTTCTCCAAGACTCTTCATCATGCAGGATAGTACACAGGAGACTTCAATATTTGTCATCTAAACTTTGATATATATATATATATATATATATATATATATATATATATATATATATATATATATATATATATATATATATATATATATATATATAACAAAGACCACGGTTAACAAGACCACTCATATTGCTCATATTTTCGCGGATAATTCTTATCAGTCCGTAGTTCACACACAAAAGCTCAATGCTTACAATTTAAACTTCGATTGAGGGCAAGCTCGCATTTGTATACTATCAAGCTCGCCGCGTGGATAACTAGCACGAGAAATGGTGGTTAAAAAAATTAAATTATGGGCTTTTAAGTGTCAAAACCACTTCCTGATTATGAGGCACGCCGTAGTGAAGGACTCCGGAAATTTAGACCACCTGGGATTCCTCAACGTGCGCCTAAATCTAAGCACACGGGTGTTTTCGCCTCCATTGAAATGCGGCCGCCGAGATTCGATCCTGCGACCTCGTGCTCAGCAGCACAACACCATAGCCACTCAGCAACCACGGCGGGTAGAAATGGTGGTTGCTTTTTCCTAAGTTTTAACCAGGCTTGTGAATACTTCTGCTTGCAAAATGCGGCCGTCTTTGCTACAGTACATGAAAGCAAAGCTCTCACTACGTAAGTGTTTACCGAAGGAACCCGGCAAGCGTCCTAAATCATCCCTACACATGCCCTCGGCGCATGCGGGCACAGTTAGGAGAGGGTGTCCTGCCTATCGCTTATTATTAATGCTACGGTAGACTTTAGTTTTTAGCAAAAGAAAATCATTGCTGTCAGATGTTGAAGGCCAAACGTGGCTAGTCAATTGATTATTCACGTAAGGCATGATGCGCTTTTCCGGCCCAAGCAACAACGGATGCGCTGGCGCTCGCGTTTTTATCGAGGCGTTCCGGGTGGTAGCGCGCCGTCCTTCAGATTCGTTGCCTGTCTAGCCGCGCTTTTGGAATGAATTAAGATTTAGAACATACTTCGTTTGTCATAATTAAGAACATACATTCGTTTGCCATTCCTTCGCTGTATACAATGGCGTCAAGACGGCGACAACGTAGGAATTAAAGCAGAAAAAAGCGGCAGCAGAAACTGAAATGGTGCTATTTTTTTTAAAAACGAAGCTTTCTTTGCCTCTTTCTTCGACTATCCGCTGCTGCTGCTGCCGTCGCCGCCGCAGCCGCTGCTGCTGCTGCGGTCGTCGTCGTCGTCGTCTTGCACGCCGCTAACGCAGGCCACGTCAGGACGTGGTTGAGACGTGGCCACCTCACAATAACATGAAAGCCACGGGCTGTCTGTGTTTTCCTTCATGACGTTTGTTTATGAGCTGTCATTCTCAAAAGTCCCAGGAATAACTTTGTAAAGAATGCGAGAAAGGGTATGCGCCCCGTGGAGTGCCTGCGCGGTTGTGGTTCAGAATGATTATTCGCCAAGCGACGCGGCGTCGATACGTCGCATGTGCACAGTACCCTCTGGACACCGTATAACTGGCGTGACGCCCCACACAAATGCAGTGCAGTAGCTGCCGCACTTGTCTCCGTGCTCACCCGCAACAGCAATGAGGGGGGAGGTGGGGAGAATGTTAGCGAGGGAACAGAGAGAGAGAGAGAGAGAGAGAGAGAGAGAGAGAGGAGACACTTGTTTGAGCTACATTCCGGGCGCCAATCTGGGCTACAGCCCAGATTGGCGCCTAGCGACGCAGGCAGGGTAACATTTCACATCACGTCACGACTGTCGTATGCCGTGAATATATCATCGCCAAATAACGTCAATGAACGCAAACAGCAGACAAAGCTTCGCTTAGATCGATTTCCACAGTGCGTGGGATCTGCATAGTTTCTTCCCCCCTGAATGCGGCAAGGAATGCGCTGCGGTAATGACAATGCGCTGAGCATCTAATTAAATACTGCCGACACCGAGAGCTTTGTGGCACTGGGCAAAAGAAAGGACTTTGTAGTAATTAGCCTTTTCAAAGATAGTGGTTGTTGTGCCGTTCTTGTGTACGAAAGAAGAGCAGCGTTTGGGCAAAGTTCTGCGCGTGAACAAATACGGCTGGCGCCGCTGCTCTGTTACCCTATGAGCAGCTTGCGTCCGATGCTTCTAAATCTGTACTTATTAACTTGTTTTGTCGCGGTTACGCCGTCATTGTAGTGCTCTGAGTTTGCGGGGCTTTGGAATTACCTTGGAAATGTGCACAATGCCCACTGGACGCCGTAACTATAGGCATGACCCCCCACAAATGTAGTGCAGGAGCTGCCGCACTTTACGACAGTAGAGGGAGGATGTGGGGAGGATGTTAGCGAGTGAATGGAGAGAGAGAGAGAGAGAGAGAGAGAGAGAGAGAGAGAGAGAGAGGAGGCAGTTTTGTGAGCTACAGCGCTATCAACGCAGAATGGCGCCGAAGCGTGCACTTAGTGCCGAGGAGACGAAGGCTCGCATAAAGCATCGAGCAGAGCAATTGAACAACAAACACAAGCGGAGCAGGCAAGGTAACATTTCACATCACGTCACGACATCACGTCACGACTGTCGTATGCCATGAATATATTACCGCCAGATAACGTCAATGAACGAAAACAGCAGACAAAGCGTATCTTACATCGATTCCCAGTGCATGGGGTTTGCATATTCACACCTCCCCCCCAGAATGTGGCAAGGAATGATGCGCTGCTTTAATGATATTGCGCTGAGCATCTAATCAAATACTGCCGACATAGCGAGCTTTCTTGCACTGGGGCAAAATAAAGGGCTTTGTATTAATGAGCCGTTTCAAAATATAGCGGTCCCAAAGTTAGTGGTTGTTATGCCGTTCCTCTGTACGAAAGAAGAGCAGAGTTTGGGCAAAGTTCTGCGCACGAGCAAATACGGCTGACGCCACTGCTCTGTAAGCACCTTGCGTCCGATGCTCCTAAATCTGTACTTATTAACTTGTTTTGTCGTGTTTACGACCTCATCATAGAGCTCTGAGTTTGTGGGACCTTGGAAATACTCGGGGTAACGTATACTAAACTAATAATGTCCGTGTAAATGTTTTATAACATGCGTTTCTGCCCCTCGTGGCTTAATTATTTTATTTCGTTCTTTGTATGCATACTGCATTGCTGAGCAGCTCAGTATTTAATGCCGAGCACGCATTGACTGGTAAACCGGAATTATATTTAGCTACGTTACGCAGTGATCCAGTGGCTGTGCGGCTCTGGTGCCGAACGGAAGGTCGTGGGGTCGAATCGCAACCGCGGTGGTCTCATTTCGATGGCCGAAAAATGCAAGGAACCTGTTGGACTTCGGTTTAAGGGCATGTTAAACAGCTCCAAATGGCGGATCTTGATCTCCACTGACGTCCTTCATGGACTGTAATACGTTGCGTCTACACTATTAGAAAAATATTTGTAGGTAGTCTCTGCTTTATTTTCTATTCTCTCTATCTGTTACTAACTTTACGCTAACGTCATCGCAATATACGAGAGCCTAACTTCGGTAATAATGTTCAGTTGAAGAACGTACAATTGTTACTACGTGAAGTCTGTTTTTGCGTGTGATGTAAATCTTATTATTACAACCTTATTATTATTATTATGACGTTTTCAGCCTCTATGCTTATAGACTACTACGCACCTACAAAGTAGAACAAAGAAGATGCATAAGTAATGTATCTGACTTAGCCCCAATTGAATTATTTCATTGCACATATCAACGCCGTCATAAACCACACTGGATATTACCAAAAGTAAGAACAAACTATGGGCGCCAAATTATAGCATTTCAACTCCCATCCTTAATTAAAAAATTAATTGATGAAAATATAGACTTAGGAAGCATTAGCTGCTCTACCCTTCGCAACTACTTTCTCCTTGATGCGTCCCTTTGATTGTCCAACATTTAGGCATCTGTGAACGTCTCTGTGTCTAATTGTTTTATAAGCGTATTTTTGGTTGCTGTTATTGTTATTTTGCTGTTTCATAAGCGTTTTTGTTCTCAGTTGCTGTATTTGTCTTTCCTTTTGATCCATTTATATTTATTTCGCACACACTGGTGATTGTGTATTTTACATAATTGTTTTTGTACTAATGCTTTGTTTGACTTCGTATTTGCTGTCGTGACAGAAGTGCCGTCGCATGCCACTGCTGACCTGCTGTACGGGGGGTGGGAACTTAGACAAGCGTCAATCGCTTTTATTCCCATCCCCTCCATCAATGTAATGGTGATGGAAATAAATCATCATCATCATCATGATCGCTTGTGAAAGGTGTGCTTCGCTCAGCCAGAGCACAGCCAAGACAGAAACCGCAATATAGAGGCCTAGAGTGCAATATAGAGGCCTAGAGTGCGCTTTGATTTGCTTTGATCATCATCATCATCATCATCATCATCATCATCATCATCATCATCATCATCATCATCATCATCATCATCATCATCATCATTATTATTATTATTATTATTATTATTATTATTATTATTATTATTATTAATTCCCGTGATATATTGAAATCTTGTTGGATGCGGGATATACCGTAACATAAATTGAGGAATACAGCAACGTTTAATTCGTGTAGGAGAGCAACAGTAATTTTCCTCTTATTAAAGGGTATACTGCACAGGAGCTCATAAAGTCCGATTATCCTTTTCGTTTACCACATGACATTGTTAGTACATATGAAGCATCAGGATGGTGTGCGGCAAGGGTGCTTATTCAGACCTGTTATCTTCATAATTTCCCATATGACATTGTTGATATCGATGAAACTTTAACATTACATACGTTAGTTCTTATTATCGAACCTCGACAAGAGCTCGGAGGTGACTGCGCATAAATGTACCATGCACTTGAAAGCTGGCTTCTTTGCACTAAGAAGCTTTGTGAGGAGAAGCCTACTTTTGTTATTTCCTCAATATTTCATGGTCGGTCCCTTCTCACCTTGCCAAGTATTTCCACAATGTTCTTTGCTCGCTCCGCTTTGCTCAACATTACACAACTTGGCTCGCTTGGATGCAAGAGGCCCTATCAAGTTTACGTCAATGCTATCTCAATATAGTGCGCTTATACTGATTTGAAAATTTCTTTGATTTGCTTTGATTTGTTTTAGAAAATGCTCTAAATGCGACAAGTTCTTGGTGCAAGGAAATCAGCCGAGAGTCCTCATTGCAAAAAAAAAAAAAATAACAGCCCCAATTTCAGTATCTAATCGTAAGAGCCGCCGCCAGCTGCAGAACCAACCTTTGTCCCTTACTCTTTATGATCACCTTATTCCACACGCCTGAAGCCTCTTTGCACTCTAGGCCTCTATATTGCGGTTTCTGTCTTGGCTGTGCTCTGGCTGAGCGAAGCACACCTTTCACAAGCGAGGCTCGTCACTCCGTCTCATGCTTTCCAATAACGCAGTGATTCAAACGTTTATAAGGCATACATGCATATCTTTCGCCAGACGGCCTTTGCAGCCTTCCACCATGATCGCGCAGGTGACTAAGCGACTGTGAACGTTTTAGTCGTATTGGAAGTTCGAAATTGCGACCAACTCCCCAAATGACAACTTTCGTTGAAGATAACGGCCAACCTCAGGGTTTTGCTGATAATAAAAAACCACTTGTCGCCCCAAACTAGTGGTTTCTATTTCCACATAGGTTCTCATCCCATGATCCAGCCGTATCAAACACGTCACTACCACGTTCTCCTCGCACCCGCTTCTCTGTTCGCCAAGCGACATGCCATATACGACGCGTTGTTCTCGTTGTGACTGGTACCGTTACAAAAAACATCGAAATTAATTGTACTCACTACTTTGTCCCGGGTAATGAAGAACTCCCTGGCCTATCGCAGACAAAGCGCATATGCCGCAGTGTCGACACTCCCGTGAACTGCGATGCCTCATCTGCATTTCACGGGACTCGTTTAGACAGACGCAGCAAGTTGTAAACCTTCGGCCACAGAACCGTTACCGCTCTTCTCGTCACACCCATGGCCCAGGTGGCTCCAAGAAAAAACTTCGCCTTTTCTTAAGTGCATTGATACATCTGCGTGGATCAGAATACCTGCGTAGTCTCTCTCGCCACAATGAGATTGCGCTAAGCGTCAATACAGCTCCCTTGGTGCTGTATTGATGCCAGCTGCAACATGTCCTTGGCCTTTGGACCATCGGCCTGACTTCGGCTCAATTTTCCTTTTCTGTTTTCGCCCAGCTGCTCTCGTAAAGATACTGCGCCTCTCCCCCATGCAGGGTAGCATACCAGAAGCACGTGTGGTTAACCCGCCTACCTTTTCTTGTCTCTCTTTCTCTTGTGGTATTATCCTGTATTTTGACAGCCAAGACGCCACCACCTGTCGAAAGCGCCTTACACAGAAGCCGCCTACAAAACTACCATCTGTGGATTTGCGGTCCAGACCATGGATGTTCAACTTTCCGCGGTAGCTTAGTGGCTGTGGCGTTGCGCCGCTGAGTTCGAGGCCGTGGCGGCCTCCTTTCGTTGAGGGTAAAATGCGGGATCGTGGTTTTGGCACGTAACAAACAATTTAGTTAAATAAACTCAATTTCTAACGATAGATAACTGCCGGATCTCATTGAAGAGAAGCAGATTATATACATATATATATATATATATATATATATATATATATATATATATATATATATATATATATATATATATATATATATATATATATATATATATATATATATATATATATATATATAGAGAGAGAGAGAGAGAGAGAGAGAGAGAGAGAGAGAGAGAGAGGTGCAGCATTCGTTATATTCAATGCCCATGATCAGATAAAATAACGTGATTTCCAACTTTCTCAAGGTATTACAAGCTACATCTTGTTTGTTCGAACGCTGACAAAGCTTCGAAGTGTTCCTTACACACATAACAATCCTTCTCAAAGCTAGCTTGCCTACAGCAAGTTATATGGGGTCATACGACAGACTTCATATATTGTTTGACTCCCACTTCCGTAGGGGCTTTTGTTGTTTTAGTGGCGTTCGCCAGCACACCGGATGTGTTTATACGTGTGTATAAATGAGAACGCTGGTCGTCGCATCGGCAAACATTCGTATAAATAAACGAAACATGCTTCTGATAGTTAAGCGGCAGAGTACGCGAGTGAGCTTATTATGCAGCAAAACAAGAAACGCTGCTGCTGACGTTGGCGCCTCACAAAGATAACGTAGGTTACGAGGCTTGTCTAGTCGGTGCAAGAAAAATAAAGGAGCTAGTATCATGTGGGTAACGTTGAGCTGGCGCGACTAACACAAAACACGAACGGAAGCGTTGAAAAAAGAATGAAAGCGTAGCAACGGCGACGATTCCAGCTCACTGCGCTTCGACAAATTGCTCGTAAAACGCCTTGATCATGCTGGCCGCCTTCCACATTGACATTTCTCGATGGTCTGCGTTTACACGGAAACCCATTGCGCGCCAATAAAAAACAGCTCAGGCGGTGTTTGCTTCATTTCTACCTTTGGAAGCAAAAACGACCCACACGTGTCGCTTGGCGTGTATCCTTCCTGTTTTCTGTTCGGCTAGTTCCTGGGAACGATACTGTTGCTTCGTTAGTGCGTGCTTGTAATGCGTACTTTATTTATTAAGCAATGTAAGGACTCCTGGGCACATTATATATAGATAAGGCAAGTAAGCGTATGCAGACGCACGCTCCCTATATAAAAGGGGCAAGGAGAAAAAAACGGGACTTGCTTACATACGAAGCTATCTGGGCGGATATAACGTGTCCAGCGTGTAATGTACCAGAGAACTTAGCAGAATTTATCTGCAATTGCAACCTCTTTTCACTCCAAAGGGACGTATACTAAACAACGCAGTAAATGGACCTCAGGGTTCAGTGCAGCATTTGCTTGGACCGTGGATGATGATGATGATGAAAAACGTTTATATGCTCTATTTTGCAGTGATGTTTGCGGCATCAGATGGAGTCTTCCATCTTCTCTCCAGGGTCGGTTCCCCTAGTCCAGGGCTCCGCTGAGGGTAGCTGCCCTGCGTGCACGCCTTACTAGTCCTTGTTGGACTTTCAGGGTGTCGCTGGATAGCATCCTCTCCCACTGTTCCGCACTCGGGTTTTTTATTATGGCTAGCCCTTCTGTTTTCTGGCAAGCCCATGTGGTATGATATAGGGTTGGTTTGTCTCCACACCATGGGCACTTGCTCTCGTACTGCGTGGGGTAGATCTTGCTTAGCATGTTTAGGCACGGGAATGTTCCCGTTTGTAGCTGTCGCCATGCTACGGCGTCTTCTCTGTTTAGTTGTTTGTGAGGGGGTGGGTATTTTCGTCTGATGCCTCTGTAGTAATTGAGTATCTCTGAATAGCTTTGGGCTACCGGCTCGGGTTCCTCAGTGGGGTCGGGAATGTTGGATGCTCGGTTTGTTGCGTGCCCTCGAGCTATCCTATCGGCCTCCTGATTTCCCGTAATGTCGGTATGTCCCGGCACCCAAACTATTGTGTGTTTGGCCTGGTTGTTGACGGTTTTGCCACTTGAGCGGAGGATGCGGAGCGCGCTGTGGCTGATTCTGCCGTTTAGGTAGTTGCGGCATGCTGCTTGTGAATCTGTGAGTATGGTTAAGGACCTGTTGGATCGGTAGCCCTCCGCTGCCGCTAGAGCCACGGCTGCCTCTTCCGCAACCTCGGAGACGAGCTAGTCGAAAAGCTAACCGAATATCTCAATAGACACTGGATAGCGGGAACAGTACCAGAAGAATGGAAACACGCGGAAGTCATCATGATCCCGAAACCAGGCAAGAAACTTCAGGTGGAAAACCTGAGACCAATCTCTCTTACATCATGTCTAGGCAAGATCTATGAGAGAGTGGTTACGAGGAGGCTACAAAATCATATGGAAGAAAACGAGCTGTACCCCCACAGCATGTTTGGTTTCAGAGCCAGGCTGTCGACCCAAGATGTACTGCTGCAAATCAGAGAAGAGGTATTGAGCAATATCCCGCTCAACGGAGAGCACATCATCATGGCACTGGACGTCAAAGGCGCCTTTGACAACGTAAGCCACGAAGCCATCCTGACAGGACTAGACAACCTAAATTGCGGCATGAAAATACACAGCTACGTCAAGGCATTTTTGTCCAACAGAACAGCAACAATCGGCCTGGGCGAGCTGAGATCCGAAAAGTTCAACACCCCAAACAAAGGCACACCGCAGGGATCGGTCATCTCACCCATCCTGTTCAATGTTGCTATGATTGGACTGGCCCAACAACTAGACCAAATCGACGGCGTACGGCACGCCATATACGCCGACGATATCACTGTATGGGTCACCAAAGGCTCACTCAGGGAAAAGGAAGAAAGATTACAAGAAGCTGCGACATGCGTAGAGAAATATGTCAAGGCAAGAGGCCTAGCCTGCTCAACGGAGAAGTCCGAGCTCCTAAGAGTATGGCGAGGCAAGAAGAATCGCACCGTCCCAGAGGAAGTAAACATGAAGTTGAACATCCACCTCGAGGGACAGCCAATCCCGGAGAAGACGCTCATCAGGATATTAGGAATGTGGATACAATCGAACCAACGATGTACCCACACCCTAACACTACTTAAAACTGCAGCCAACCAAGTGGCCCGCATGATAACGCGGGTCTCACGGAAAAAACACGGCATGAAGGAAGCAGACACACTCAAACTGGTCAGAAGCCTGGTGGTCAGTAGAGTGACGTATAGCCTCCCGTACTACCACTGTACGAAGCACGAAATGCAACAAGCGGACGCAATCCTGCGGAAAGCCCTCAAGACGGCGCTCCACCTACCGCAGTCAACATCGACCGACAAACTCCTGGCCCTGGGGCTACACAACAGTCTCGAGGAGCTCCAAGAAGCGCAGATAATCGCGCAAATGCAAAGACTAAGGCTATCGGCAATGGGCAGAAGACTCCTGAGTAGATACGGCGGTGAAGCTACCATAAAGGAGACACAAAGCACGGAGACGATACCGGACGAATACAGAAACACCATCAAAGTAGCACCGATACCCAGCAATATGGACCCGAACCTACACATGGCACGAAGACAAGCAAGGGCAGAGTATGTACAAAGAACACTGGCAACTAGACATGACACAGTGTACGTAGACGCCGCTACCTACACTCAGGACAAAAACCACAAGAAAAGCAAAGTCGCAACGGTGATCAACTCGGACTTAAAAGAAATCACCAGCGCATCAATTCGGAACTGTACGGTAGTTGGACCGTGGAGTGGCGCCGACTATGTGATCTTGCTACGAAGGCGCTCTTAACTTCTCTGAGACGCGCTGGTCTAAACCAGGTAGCTCAATGGCAATGCTGTATGTTGCGTTATGCGCGTGATATGTGTGTCAAGTGTCGTATGTACTGTGTCAGCAAAACGAGAACAAGATAAAACAGGAGCCATCGTTTCGACAAGTGGAATTGCCTTTTTCAAGGCACTTCTACAGCGAATCTGTCTACGGCTAGGATATGACGGATCGTGTCCGCGCGTAGACCAACCATTTTTCCTACGCGGGCCGGTCCCGAAGGTTGTGAAATACCGGGCCGACCCGCGGCGAAAGTGAAGCTGGCGTTAAGCACTCCCCATACGTAGCCCGACCCCGAACGTAGTGCAGTGTCGGCCTACGACACTGCGCTACGTGCACAGGTGAAGCAGCGGATGTTGATTGATTGAAAAACTTTATTTAATAAATAGGAAAGACAAAGGAGCTGAAAGGGTGGGTCCCTAGTCCAGGACTCCAGCGGCCGTTGCTGTACGCTCATCCTGGTCTAAGAGGCCCTTCTGGACCTCCAAGTCATCTCGAGCGAGGACGGCCTCCCAAGGCTTCCATGACGGAGGCCAGCATCAGGGGCGAGTTTATGTTCGGTGGCCAATATATGCATTCCCACATAATGTGGGGAAGAGACGGCCGCCCCCCGGCCCCAGGAACATCGATCGGCATATATGGTTCTACTCTTCTTCTCGGCACAGGTGATAAAGACAATCTGCTAAAATGCAAACAAATATGCTTGGATGCACAATCTTGTAGATGCGGAGCTACGCTGAGAGCGATCGGTCCTGGAAGAGGTGCATGGATCTAGACGAACTAGCGAAGTATTCCTTGCACTTCTCATCGGACCATCCTCAGAAGATTGCGAAAAACTGGAACTGCAAGATGTCTTACGCAATGTTGAACAAAAACCAGATGGTTTGTGAGAAAAGTGCGGAGTGCGCCTATGCTTCACAAAAAACCAGGAACTGCGTCACCGCATGGCATGAACAATTAACTGGTCTTATTTTCTTTTTTGTCCGAAGAACGGAGGTGTACTGAGCATTTATTTTTTCAGACACTATTCCTCGGTTATTTATCTCTGAAATGTATATTCTGAATTTTCTTTGATATAAATGTTTTTGTATATATCGTTTTTTATTGCTGTTTTTATCAACTGGCAGCAAAAACGGCGCTCTTTAGAATTTTCTGTTTTACCTAATAAATTCTTTTGTTTGGCAACGTATGTTTCTAGAAAGAGTATTTCATCATGCACGATATGCTATGCTGCAATGTGCGTTGGAATGTTATTTTTTGTGGCAAATAATTTCTTTCCGCGACCTATAAGGAACGACCATTTTCTGCACAATAGCAACAAGCGACGGCAGACGACGCTGATGCGAATGAATAAACCATTTGTTTTGCCAGGATGGCTCATCCACTGATGTGAAGAAGGGGGTGGCAGGAGTATGAAAAAAAAGAACAAGAAAAAAAAAGAAAAGAAGTTAGGGAATTGCATCTAAGAAGGTTCCAGAGAGAAATGAATGGAACCTGCCATGCGAGGTTAAACCCTTTGTAGGAGGAATGTTTCTTCCTCAAATGCGTAAGAACTTGTTTATGGAGCCTTGTGTCAAGGTTATCGTCTTTCTGCTATAATAGGTCTACAGCTATCGGCTTGTAAAATAAATGGTGTGCTATTTCGTTTTATGCTTCTTTCTCTGTATGTACACGCTCAGACGTATTACATATGTAAGCGGTGTGGAGATCTATATATCATTTCGTTGTTGCATATATCGGGAAGCATCGCCTATTGCCAGCTACGCGTTTCACCTGGTCATCATTCTTGAAATCGATTGAGCTCGTACACGATACACAAGGGGCGGCGCGTCCAGGAACCGAAGACTCGACAGCTGTCGCTTATATTCGAATGCCGCAAATGGCGCATTTTATTCGTATCGAAAGCGGGATATGTGCATACACTTATCGAAGTGAGTGCTGTCGAGCTCGTCTTGACGCATAGTTATTTTTTTCTTTTTTGTCTCCTTGCGGGTGGCGGCGCGTAATTATATGCCAGGGACCACGACAGCTGTCCCGAGACAAAGTGACACGTGAAGCCTCGCTCCAAGCTTTGCGATAAATGCCGTATAACGTGGTTATACGCATTTCGCTCGGACAGAATATCACTCCGAAAATCCCCCAGCATATGCCTCGCTTCGGGAGTCCAAACAAAGACCTAGGTAATTCGATGCAGTTAGGCGCCTGTCAGTTCTTCTTCTCTTTCTCTGCCCTCCCTATCGCCACCTTCTTTTCCTATGATCGTTTCTTTGCATTCGAGTGTCCTTTTCGCTAGTTTTCACCATTTCAACATTTTTGTTTTACCACGGTTCTCTTTTCATTATAGTGCATTTTCATTGGCGTTCGCTGTGCCCACGTGACGCTGGCTGGCGACGCTATATGGGCAAACGTCTCCTCTCTAACTACGTTTTTTTTTTTCGTTCCACATCGACGCCACTCACATGTTTATTTCCAAGCGTCAACCGTCTCTCAGCGCTGCTCGACTTCCTTCTTCTTGTGGCGCGGCTTGCGGGAACAGTCGCCTGCAGAATAGCCGATAAAGCTAGAAATGCGCGTGACGTCGTGAATGCAGCCTACTTTCTTTGACCAGTTGTCGAAAGCGCATTGCGGCGCTAGATGAAAGGGTGGTGGCGAAACCACTCTCGGTGTTTGTAGATTTCGATCGGCGCCGTGTTTATCGCCACGCACTGTTTCGTTTACGGCCTTGACGCTTGCGCAAAACGAGTGCCGCAGTTCGCGCCGTTTATTTCACGCGCTTTTCGTGGTGCGGGGATCCCAAAGTGGTTTGGTGGGGCGAAAGAAGTTCTACCGCAGACACTTTGATGCTCTCGTGGTAGACGAAACACTTAGGACGTCTATTCAGTAGCTGCGGCACATGGCCGTTTGCTTAGGATAATACTGCACCCGCCTGCCGGTAGTATAAACAAATCGCGTCTTTGTTAAGTGACTTGGGGTCCGCTTAGCTCAGCCAAGAAGAGCAGATGAACACGTCGGTAGCCCGCGCCTTCTTCTTAGCCTATGGGACCGTAGAACAGTAAGCTTCGTGAAATGACTTTTTAAAACGTTTCTCCAGTTAATCCGAGTTGTGAGGAAACATACGCCAGTGGAGCTTGCCAAGAATGTTCGTCATTTGCACCGAACGGACATCACCGTAACGTTTTCCCGCAGCTGGTTTATGGGGGCGTCTGAAGAGCAAAAGGTTACATTGCGACATGTTTGACAACGTACTCCTGTGCGACTGAAGTAAAATAAGTTATATCAGCGCTTAGCTGCATAACGCTAGTATGATGTATAAGGAGAAAAGTGACCAAATCTATGGGTTTCTGCAAATACAGCTATTTCTGTCGTAATTATGTTATTGCAGCGGATGAGTTCACGGTTGACCTGCCTCCGAGGGTGTTAGTCGATTTCGCTTTGACGATGTAGCGGAGCACAATTTTTTGCATGCTTGGCTTTAGAAGAATGCGCTGCGAGATCGGCGCACTCCGCATAGACAGCTTTAATGCCGCGACAGCGAATCAGAGCGGTCGGCAAGACTTTTGGCGGGTGATCTGTCGCTGCTAACTCATCCACGTCAACCATCAAGTTAAAAACGTGCCGATTCCACTACAAAGGAATGGTGCCGTATTCTGTCATGGCTACGATGAACGCCATGCTTTCGTTATAGCCGTGGAAGACGGCACCACGGTTCCAATGCAACGACATCGAATAAAAAATTTAGTGGCAACGCCGAAGGTGACGCCCAGTTCAGACTGAACTGGCAGTGATGCCCGCAAACGTGGTATTATAATAAACTTGACGCAAACCTCCGTGCGATATCTGAACGGAGGTCAGCGTGTGGTTTAGCACGACTAATATTGTACTGTTAGCGCGCCTACTTATGCAACGCTCAGTATATATAGTTGGAGATGAGGAAAATACAGACATAAATACGAAAGCACCGATCAACATTGTTAGGTTTAGAAGTGAAAGCGCGTGCACGCGGCAGGCCTTTATAATCGAGAAGCTTTCTTCTATGCAGTCTGCAGGTGTCGAATAAGCGAGCGCACACAACCAATTATCGGGTGATTATTCTTCTTGGTTAACGCGTAGCATTAGGGTATACCATAATAACGACCGGCATATGCAGGATCGTGGCCGCAGTAATTGGATATCACGCGATTTGCGTCACACTGTTTCAGATTTCAAGATTCCCGCCAGCAGGGGTGGATAACGTTTCAGTGACGTGAATCAGGAGTACCCTACGTCACCGAGTTTACGTGGACCCACCAAAGCGTTAACAACAATGAACTAATCCGTCGTCTGCATGACTTCAACACGTGCGTCCGCATTCTTCGAGAGCGGAGCTAAGTGGGAGACGCACACTTGCGTCTCTCTCCGCCGTGTTTCGACAAAGGCACGAGCTGCCATAAGGAAACGCCATCGGAGTCTTTAACGTTACACTATTTTGTTTTCACGAAGGCCATTTTAACGATGGCTATCGCGACGAATCCGGAGCAGGAAGTCGCGTTTAATTCCTAGACTTCAAAATTGAAATAAATTACTTTTTTAGCCATCACCTGTTAGTCACACTTGGGGACACGATCTCTCCAATGCTATTCACTGCGTGCTTGGAAGAAGTATATAAGCAATCAAATTGGGAAAGCTTAGGAGCAAGGATCAACGGCGAATAGCTCAGCAACTTCTATCTGCAGATGACATTGTCCTGTTCAGCAACACTGGGGACGATTTAGAACAAACGATTGAGGTCACTGAGCACATGCTGGTGGGCGAATTGGTTATACATGATTACAACGAAGGCGCCAAAGAAAACAGCGATATAGCCCGCCTACGTGGTTGTCTTCCTTCCTGCGTTGTTTTATTCGGCGCCTTCGTTGTAAACTTGATTGAGGACCTTAACAGAGAGTGTAAGAGTGGGGTTGAAGATTAATATGGAGAACACCAAGATAATGATTAATAGCCGGACAAGAGAACAAAAGTTCAGGATCGCCAGTCAGCCTCTAGAGTGTGTGAAGGAGTACGTTTGGCTAGGTCAATTGCTAACAGGTGACCCTGATCATGAGAAGGAAATTTACAGAAGAATAAAAATGAATTGCAGCGCATTCGGCAGACATCGTCATATCCTGACTGGAAACTTATCATTATCATTGAAAGGAAAAGTGTAGAATTAATGCATTCTACCGGTGCTAACATATGGGGCAGAAACTTGGAGACTGACAAAGAAGCTCGAAAACAAGTTAAGGGCCGCGCAAAGAGCGATGGAACGAAGAATGTTAGGCGTAACGTTGAGGGAGGCAGGAAGAGATCGGTGTGGATCAATGAGCAAACGAGGATAGCCAATATTCTAATTTATATTAAGAGAAAGAAATGGAGCTGGGCAGCCCATGTAATGCGTAGGTTAAATAACCGGTGGACCGTTAGGGTTGCAGAATGGGTACTACCAAGAGAAGGGAAACGTAGTCGATGGCGGTAGAAGACTAGCTGCGGTGGTGAAATTAAGAAATTCGCGGGCGCCAGGTGGAATCGGTTGGCGAAGGACAGGGGTAATTGGAGATCGCAGGGAGAGGCGTTCGTCCTCCAGTGGACATAAAATAGTCTGATGATGATGATACTTCTACTGGCCACACGTAGGCACTCAGCTAAGACGGTGGTGTAGGAAGGTGGCGGTGGCGAAAGCTGACGGCGTTGTCCGGGAGCGCTGCCTGCGCGGGAGCTCCGAAGCGGGCGTCTGACCAGCGGTACTATTCTGGACATTGTCAAATTTTTCCACACAGCCAAATGCTGTAATGGGGACATTTGAGCTAATCACAGAATCGGTATGAGGCCTGTGGGACAATCAGAACTGACCAACCAGATCGCAAATTCGACAGTATGACGGAATTCGAGAATGTCCAGAAAATTTTAAGCTTCGCCTTTAAGAGTGGGAGGTGGTAGCATAAAAAATCCCTGACTGCTCCTCACGCTTGTCGGCAACTGTAGCTTATGTAACCATAATGTTTGTCGGGAAACGCCGGCGGCGAATGCTATGCGCGAAGACGAGCTTTCTGGTAGAAACGCGGCCTCTTGCGTGGGCCGATCCCGGAAGTGTTGCACAGCCGCGGCTTAAAAAGAAAGAAAAGAAAAAAAACTTCATATTCTGGTTTGTTTTATTGTTTCACACTGTTAATATTTCGGTCTGAGAAAATTTAATATAAAATGCATGCGCTGTCGGTATTTTGTTTCATGACATTGGTTTGTTGGTAGCCTGCCAACGCAGGTCCTGCCAACAACACAATTTCTTGCAACAACACGTGCACTTGCCTTCCAGGCGCGAAAAATGGGAATTAATCTTTCCTTCCCTCTGCAAGCGTTATAAAGAACTCACCTACACTTTTAGTTCAACACTCAATCCATGTTATAATGATATTTTTGAAACGGGCTGGATTTCTTCGAAATTAAAGGTCACCAAAATAATTCCAGTCTTTAACAAAGGTGGCAAGATAAAACTCGCGAAATACCGACCAATCGCCATTCTGTCAGCATTCACCCAAGTTTTCGATGGAACATTGTATCGTAGGATCAATAATTTTTTTGAGAAACATCTTATACACACCTGAGCAATACGGCTACAGGACGAGAAAATCAACAGAACGTGCGATATGCTTAGTATCGTTGAAAAAACAAAATTAAATACAGAAAATAAATTACTTACAAAAGGTATTTGTATTGACCTCACGAAAGTGATCGATGTGCTTGACCATGATGTATTGTCTAACCAAATTAGGACACATACGGGATACGTGGGAGTGTGCTAACGCTCTTGTCTATGTAACTAACAGAGAGCAATATGTACATGTAAACGATTTGTCATCGTCACGATGTATAATGAGTAGTGGTGTTCCGCAAGGATCAATTATAGGGCCATTCTACCGTCCGTTATATGTGAAGAATGCATCCGTCACGCAAACGACACGAACATATCTACAACAGCGAGAAACGAAAATGAAGTATACGGCAAAGCTACAACAGCCCTACAAAATTATAATTCTGGCTTCATGCAGATAAAGTTCTCGCTAATACCGCTAATAGTAACTATGTTATCTTTGGCCCTGAAAACACTCATTTTACATCTACTAACTCGCTTGTAATGACTAACACATGCTTAGAAAGAGTAAGTAATGCAAAACTTCTCGTTGTCCACTTGACGCACAGCTTTCATGGCACACAACACTTAGAAATGAAACAACATGAAACAACACCTAAGATTTACAGAAAAATACCTCTTCTTTACAGGTCACGTTACATTCTCCCGTTAAAGACATCGTTAGAATTATATTATTCTTTCATACATTCACTTATTATATAAGCTATAGCAATATAAGGATTAACCTACCAGAGAACGCTGAAACCCCCCTTAACGTAGCACAGAACACAGAACCACGTTCTATTCTTTTTGTACGAAAACTCGACTCAGTTTGATACGCTTATGGATCACTAAACATACAACTCACAGCAGCTTATTATCTCGTGTTTTGCTACTTGCTTACAAACTCTTACATAACGCTGTATTATGCCCGTCAATAACGTTAACAAATTAAAACCGATTCACTACGTTCTACCTCAACTGTACCATTATGCATACACTACATGGGGGCTAACTATGAATTACGTTCATTTTCTTATATTTCCGCGAAACTGTGGATTGCTTTATCGTATACATCACATCATCTAAATACTTTTATTTATATAAGCAACTTGTTCACGCTGATCTGCTTAAGATGCAATAGTAACCATGTTAACGAAAAAAAAGTTTTGCGTGCATTTATGACAAAACTACAGTAATATTTGTACTTTTTGCTTTGTTATTAATTTGTGACCACTTATGTTCAAGAACGAACCTCTGCCACAACTCTTGCTAGGGTTCTGGGGTTCCACCTGTATACAGATAACATGCCATTATATATATCGGAAAGAATAAAAAATGGATTAATTAAGTGATTGATTGGTTTGTGAGTGAGTTAGTTTAGTTATGCGAAATTAGTTATAAGTTAGCGTGGTGTGCGTATTTAATTTGTTAGTTACCTCAGTTATGATATAATTAAGTAATTGTAGCAGTTAGCTTTGTAAGGTAATACTTAGTTTAGCTAAGTTCGGTATTAGTGAGTTTAGTTAGCTATTAGATAGCTATTACTTAGTGTTAGTTACAAAATTAGTTTGTTTAATTCGTACGTTTAGTATTCGTACATTTAGTTACTTAGTTAGCATAAAAAGTAGTTATTAGTTTAGTCAGATTATTTGAGTGCCCTTGCAACTCGAGCGACACACAGGCACGCAACAAGTTCTCGGCATTGTAACTTCCGCGAAGCGTACTGTCACCACACGGATAGGAATGTACAACTGAAAAAACTGAAAACGCTAGCAGCTAAAAACAGCAACGCAGGCCTTTTAACGCGTAATTACGTAAACGCTCTGTAGCCGCTTCCTAACGATGGAGTATTCCCAAGTGCACCTTTTTAATTCTGAATCAGGTGGCTGTTACAAATGCAGGTGAGCCTGGAAATGAAACACCGCGTCGTAGTTGTTTCGAAATTTTCGCACGTTAAAATTTTTTTTAACACTGTACAGAAGCGGGGGCGGTGATGTGGGCAATGTGCCGACAATGTTCACATGCCGATAATGGCAGTCAACCCTTGCGCACGCCCACAACTCCTGTAGCCTCCGTCCGCGGTCTGTCCGGGTGCCCGATGATGATGATGATGATGATGATGATGATGATGATGATGATGATGATTTGTTGGCATCCTCCTTGAAACGGGGTGGTGGCAAATTGTTATGCAGACTATTTGATTTCCAATAAATATTTTTTTAGTACACACTTTAATTACTTGAGAATTTCTTTAAAGTTAGTGGCAGGTTATAGGTAATGTGTAAACTAAGTTCAACATATGTGGTCAAATTACGGCATTAGCGGTAAATTACGTGCGCACGTTACCCACAGCGTTCAAAATGTGTTTCAGAATCTGCTGCCCCGGGGGAACTGTAAACGCGACCAGGATCAGAGTTTGCGAAAATGGATGGAACTTCAGGGCCGTTGTTCTGTTGAAGTAAAATGCGTGTGCATCAATTACTGCCCTTGTATAAATTCCTCAACAAGTATTCGAAAGCTTTATATGCGGGCTGCCTTCCAAACAGACCAGTCATGCACAGGCAACGTTTTAAAGCACGTGATTTAATTATGGGCAACTGTAACTGCTATTGTATCTGCTCGCACGAAACAGCTTCGCTGGAAATTGAATTTTGATCCTGCACGGCTAGCACCAGTCTGCTGTCATTTGTTCTCTTTGCTCATGATACGTAACGTGTTTGCGCAATTTATGTTGTTCCTCTTTGTTATCGCCTGCGATTGCTTTCTTTGCAGTAGTGAAGCGATATCCAGGAATTTGGAAAACTTCCAGTAATTACTACAGTGTATGCCGAACCTAGAAAAATTTACCATATTTGCGTGACGAGTAATCTGAATCTCCGCGTTGACGCAGAAACATCGCGCAAGTTTTCCCCCAAACCAATAAATATAAATAAACAGCGTAGAGAAGGATGGCATGAAGCGTACTGGAGAGAGAGAGAAATAACTTTTATTTATATAGCCGGCAGATTCGTGGGGGGGCTAACCCCGCCTAGATGGCGGCCAGAAGCCCTTGAGCTCTAGCGGCATCCTCGGCCTGCTGGACAGCCAAAAGTTGGTCTTCGGGGGCCGAGCTGAGCAACACGGTCTCCCACTGCTTCCGGTCCTGAATTTTTCGGCCCTGTCGTGGCGCCTGAGGGCAGGCCCAGATAATGTGATCCAGGTCCGCCCTTTCTTGACAAAGTTTACAATTGGCCGAATATTGGTCTGGGTAATAATGATTATAAGACACCGGGTTCGGATATGTATTTGTTTGAAGGAGGCGCCATGCCACCGCCTGCTGCTTATTAAGTGATGGGTGTGCGGGAGGAAAACGCACCCTCCCAAATCTGTAATGATTAGTTATCTCCCTGTAGCCAACCATCCGGTCCCCTGTCAGCCCCAACCGCGGCGCCCCGGTGGCTCGGTTTGTGAGTCCTCGAGCCACGGTGTCGGCCGCCTCATTGCCGGGGAGAGAGGAGTGCGCAGGTGCCCAGATGATATGGACCACCCGCTCACCGCGAAAGTTTGCCAGGATACGTTGTGATTCCGGCGAGATGCGTCCCTTTGCGTAATTTAAAATGGCGGTTTTAGAATCACTGACTATTATCGTGGCCAGTGTGGAAGCCATTGCGAGAGCAATGGCCGATTCCTCAGCCACCTCGGCTCTGTTAGTTTTAATAGATCCGCTGACCTTACGCTCACCTTGCGAGTTCACTGCAACGATACACATATTCTGAGTAGCCGTGTACTCTGCCGCGTCGACGTACACCACGTCCTGAGAGCGTTGGAATCTCCTCTGTATAGCTCTTGCCCTTTCCTCCCGCCTTTCCCTGTGGTGTTCAGGATGCATGTTTTTGGGTAGCGGTGGGATAATAAGCTGCTTTCTTATGTCGTGGGGAATGTCTACTTTAGTGCCATACTGTGATGCGTATGTTACTTTAAGCTTGTTAAGTATGTGTCTGCCAGTAGGTGTTTGTGAGAGTCTTTCATATTGCGCTATCGTATGGGCTTCTATGAGTTCTTCGAGCGTGTTGTGGACACCTAAGGCTAGGAGCCTGTCGTTTGATGTGTTTATCGGCAAACCTATGGCTTGTTTGAATGATCGTCTAATGATGCCGTCGATTTTTGTCTTTTCTGCTACTTGGAGATTTAGGTAAGGGGTTACATATACTATGCGGCTGATGACAAACGCCTGGACTAGACGTACCAGATTGTTCTCTTTCATCCCATAATGGCGATTAGCTATTCTCTTAATTAATCTCAGTGTTTGTTGTGCGCTGTTTTCTAGTATTCTGATTGTTTCCCCGTTGTGACCGTTCGCTGATACGTGGAGTCCGAGGACTCTAATGCTGTCGACAATAGGTATTTGGGTGCCATTTACAAAAAGCGTGATGTTTGGTTTACCCGTAGAACTCTTACGGCCCCTGCGTGTCGGTCGGTATAGAAGTAATTCTGATTTTTGCGGCGAGCATCTCAATCCTTTATCCATGACATATTTCTCAACCGTATGTATGGCTGTTTGGAGGACTTCCTCAATCTGCCCATCACTTCCACCTGTTACCCAAAGGGTGATATCATCGGCGTACAGGCTATGATGTAATCCTTCTATATTTTCTAGTTCTGCTGGCAGGCCAATCATAGCTACATTGAAAAGAAAGGGAGATAAGACTGATCCTTGTGGTGTGCCCCGGCTTCCGAGTTTTATCTCTTTGGATTTCACTTCACCGATTGTGATTTGCGCAACACGGTCGGAGAGAAAGTCTTTAACATACGCGTGGGTTCGTTGGCCCACTCCTAGGCCTTGTAAGTTTTCTAAAATAGCCCTGTGGGTGATATTATCAAAGGCCTTCGTAAGATCAAGACCAAGGATAGCTTTTGTATCTAGTGTTTGAGGTCCCGCGTCTATTATTTGGTGTTTTATTTGCAACATAATGTCTTGTGTAGACAGTTTTGGTCTAAACCCAATCATGGTGTGCGGGAAAAGGCCGTTATCTTCCATGTAATTAGTTAGACGTGTGAGGATGACGTGCTCCATGAGCTTGCCAGCACACGACGTTAACGATATAGGCCTGAGATTCTCAAGGTGAAGTTTCTTTCCCGGCTTTGGAATCATTATAACCCGAGCGGTTTTCCATTGACGTGGAATATTACCCTGTTCCCAGCAGGTGTTAATGTACTTGGTGAGGGCCGAGATAGATTCATCATCGAGATTTCTCAGGATCTTGTTGGTGATTCCATCCGGGCCTGGCGTGGATTTCGTGTTGAGCCTCATGAGTTCCGCTCGAACTTCAGCCTCGGTTATGGGGCTGTCAAGATACGGGTTCTCCTTACCAGTATACGGATGTTGTTGTTCTTTGGTTGTATTTCCTACGTATAGCCTTTGTAGTTCCTGTAAAAGTTCTTCTTCCGTGCCTTTGTATCTGTGAATTATTTTGTACAGGCAGTGTCGTTGTGTGGACTTGCTGTTTTCCGGGTCTAAAAGATAACGCAGAAGATTCCAGGTTTTAGGTAGCCCTATCTGTTTCTCCATGGCGTTGCACGCGGCCTCCCAATTTTGACGGCTTAATCTATTCGCATAGTCCTCTATTTCCTTTTTGAGCATGGCGATTTTCCTTCTCAGGTTTCTATTAAGTTTTTGCTGCTTCCAGCGTTTCTGCATGCTGCTTTTTGCCTCCCACATATGTAGGAGTTTGCTGTCCGCCTCCGCTATCCCTGCTTTTTCCGGAATAGTCTTAGTGGCTCGTATCACACTTTGATGAAGTTTTTTAGTCCAAATATCGATGTCTTGTATGACCTCATCAGCTTCCTCCTCCCGGATTTTACGGAAGAAGTCCCATTCGACAATTGTTATTTTCCTGCCTTTCTTTCGTGATGGGCCTGCGTGTACAGTTGTTGCTACAATGAAGTGATCACTACCCAGATTTTCTTGTGTGTTTATCCATTTTGCATCAGGTGTGTTCTTAGTAAAAGTTAGGTCTGGTGTGGTGTCATTGCTGACACTGTTACCCATTCTAGTGGGTGCCTGTGGATCCGTTACGAGAGTGAGACCCTCCTGCTGAGCGTCTAGCCATAGATTACGACCCTTGACGTTCTCCAAACGGTATCCCCAAGCCGCGTGGGGTGCATTAAAGTCCCCTACAATTACCATTGCATTTCTTTCTGCTAAATTTAAGGATTTACGAAAAAGCGGGCCGAATCTCATCTTGTGTCGAGGGCTACTGTATACATTTAAGATGAAAAGGCTTCCTTCTCCCTTGCGCGTGGGAATGATTTCAATCAGGACGTGGTCTACACCGGTCACGCCAGTGGTGTGTTCTATGACCGTAAGGTTTCTATGTACGAGAGTTGTAACAGACGCCTTCTCGTCGGAAGCACCATATGCTTTGTAACCGGATAATTTAGCCAGTCCCCCCGTTTCTTGCAGGGCGATGACGTCTGGGGCCTCCTTGCTACTTAGGAACTGCTGTAGGTGTCCCCGTTTCCTGCGATACCCGCGACAGTTCCATTGCCATATTATGTATTTATTACGCGGAGCCATGTTTAATTG
Source organism: Dermacentor albipictus (assembly GCF_038994185.2). Taxonomy (NCBI): domain Eukaryota; kingdom Metazoa; phylum Arthropoda; class Arachnida; order Ixodida; family Ixodidae; genus Dermacentor; species Dermacentor albipictus. The sequence continues at coordinate 46,222,649 of NC_091823.1, read as the reverse complement.
TTTGATTCTCCCCGGTGACTTTACTGGTTTCTGTCACTACGGGTCGATGATATGGTTTGGTGGTCGCTTTTACCGGTCCCACTCCCGCAGGCCTCAAGTCCTTTTGCGCGTTTTCAACGACTGTTAATCGGGTGTCAATGCCTTCTATTCTTTGTATAATTTCCACGAACTGTGCCTGTAACCCGGCGAATTGTTGTTGTAGCGTCTTAGTTAACTCCACAAACATTCCCTCTACTTGCTTTTCTAAGTGCGTTGAGACGCAGCTTTGCGCGTCTGACGCGTCTTCGGCTTTTCTTTTGTGGGGCGGCGTCCCTGTCATTTGCGCGAGAGCGGGCGTTGACTCGCGGCTAGGCGTCTGTGCCGTACTGGCGGTAGGCGTATGACTTGGCTCGTGTGTCCTATTCTGCTGAAGCCTAGCGTTTTCTTGCTTTAATTGTTGAATTTCCTCCCTCTGCTTAGCATTTTCACGAGTAATTTGGGCTAGCAATTTTCTAATTTGGATCATTTCCTGCTCCAGGGCGGACCCTTCTATATTAGGTGTTATATTAGACGGAGAAGCAGCGCCGGAGACCGTGTCTGCCCAGCTCACCTGCGTTTTGTTGCCGTCGGACCCGTCAGAGCCCTCCGGGGTTCCGTGTAGTGGGGATCCTCTCGATCTCGATTCAGACCTGGGCCGGGACCTGGACCGGGACTTGGAGTTGGACTGGCCGCCACCGCCTCCACCGGGGAGTCTTGGGAAAGAACTAGAGCGGCTCCTGTCGCGGTGTCTGCTGCCGTGGCTGTTGGTCCATGTCGATCCCTTGTGCGATTCGGTGCTGCCCGACCGCTCCCTGGACCGACTTGGGCGATTGTCCGCCATAGCTTTCTGCGGTGGATGTTCATTCCGTTGTTGTTGTTGGTGTTGTTGTTGTTGTTGTTTCCACTGCCTCTTTCTGAGAAGATATGGGGTCTTGAACCGTTCACGGCACTTTTTGTCTCCTGTGAGGTGTCCCTTCCCACACATGAAGCATCTTGGCTCGCACTGATGATCTTCGGGTGGATTGAGAGTTCCGCACCCGCGACATTTCTTGCTGTTCGGTGTCGGGCAAACATCAGCTCGGTGGCCGAGGCGGCCACATGTGGTACATGTCTCGTACTGCTTGCGATATAGTATATTCAGCTCCGCGGTAGTACACGTAGTGTGGTACGTACGTACCTTCAAACACTATCACAACCGAATCGGTGCGTCCCATGCGTCTTGCGTGTAGTATAGTCGGGTTTCTGCAGTTCACCAGGCTTTTTTCAACGTCTTCAGACGTGTCGTATTCTGGTACACCGTGTATGACTCCCTTGGAGGTGTTCTCCGGCGCAGTAATGTAAGCGGCCGTAGTGTAGGTGTTCGATCCAAGTTGGATTTCCCGTATCTGGCTGTAGCGTTTCGCATTCTCCAGTTTCGGTGTGCTCATGATCATGGTGTTTTGTCTTGGATTGATGCGTAGCGTATCTTCTCCGGCATTTTCTGGTGTCAATGCGGCTGCCAGCAGAACGCCATCCTTTATGTACGCAATGCGTTGCTGCGCCATGTCGAGCCCACCTCTCGGGCGGATCACGACCTTGTAGTCTTCCTCCGGTAGCTGCGGTTGCCTCGGGGCCATTGGTCGCTGTAGAATTCGTGCGTTCTTGGTTTTCCACGCCGTTGAAACCGGCGAGTCTCCGATGTTCTTCGATCGTTCATCGAGGTCTGGGCGTCTCTTGGCGTTACTGCGGCGTTCGTGAGCCGCAATCCAGCCCTGGTCGTCATATTCTTCCGGGGAAATTGGCTCCCCTTCCACTTCTACGACGTCCATCCTCGCGTCTCGTGGCGAAGCGGGGGCCCGCCCGCACCCGAGTCAGGCGGCGTTCCCGCCGAAGTGGTGGGAACAGTGGCGTCGTAGACCCAGCTAGTTAGGGTTAGCCAGGCCGCCGGCGTGGCAGTGTATTAAAACTGCCTTTGTGGCTCAAAAATCGCCCACCTGGGATAATCCCGATGTCTTCCTAGTCCGTCGACCTTCCTGTGTTAGGGGTGGTAGTTCTAGACTCGACAACTGCCTTTTTCCGCCACAAGCGTACTGGAGTAAAGTTTCTAATGGCTTCTGTGCCCTTCAAACTAAAACTGTTGCATTACGACGAGCCATGGGCTGTACGCATATCGACAGCATGCTCCTCCGATAGCATATCTGCTTTCTGAAAGCAGTCCTCGCTCCAACTATACCGGAAGCGTTCGAGCTTTTATGTACACCGACATGCTAGGCTGATGTTAAAGCTCTTCAAAGGATCTTCTCATACGCGGACTCGTTCACTTTAATGGATCACAACCGCGTAAAGCCTTCACGCCGAATAGCTGCACTGATCAATTTTATGAAGTTCTTTCTTCCCCTGCCACGTTTATCTTTCGCGTGACTTCCGTGTTGGAGGCGGCGCGAAGAGGTAGGCGCCGTGGCCACTGTTCATTTAGGCCGACCAGCCACGGTGCCGCGGGATTTTGGAAGCGGCCGACACCGCGGCCGTTCAGGTGTAGCGCTGTTGTGATCGGCCGTTCGCCCCGCGACACACTCCGGTCACGGCTCGCGCGATCATGGGGAACGGATCGACGGCTTCGTCAAAATGGTTCTCAAAACGGATGATTTATGACCAGCGCTGGACTACCTCGTTCAAGAGAGGTTTGAGCAATTAGCAGGGATACGGCCATCGCTTGTAAGCCGCACGAATTGGCATGTCCACTCCGGAGACGCGGTTAGCGCAATGATACGGCCATCAGCTGTCAGCCGCCCAAATAGGAATGACCATGCCGGGGACGGAGTCAGTGTACAATCGGAGTCAGCATGCGCTACCCCTTTCCCTGGTTGTGCCCAGTGATGTGCTTGCGCTTCCGACAAAGCTCCCTTCCGAGGTCCGAGGTAAAGGACAACCGAGGTCCGGATTGGCGGGACCTGAAGTCATCGGTCCCCTGACGCCGGATTGGGGGAAGTGACAGAACAATGACCACGCAGGGCATAAAAGGAGCAACGGCCGGCGGGATTCATCGGCTGCTACAACTTCATCACGAACTTTTCTTCTGTATTACTTTGAACTTTCTTGTAAATATGTAAACATAAACGTGTTTGTCAAACGCCCTGAATATCAGACGCAGCCTCACGTTCACTTACTCCTCCACGAGCAAAGTGAATTCCGCGTCTTCGAACTCCCCAGTCGCAACAGCGCTCTAGCGTATTCTATTCTCACGCTACCCACACGCGAGCCGCCTCTGGAGGCGATAGTCGCGCCGCTCCAGGGCCCCCTCCTAGTGCGAAGCGCGATTTCGCTTAGCGGGCTAGCGTCTGTTAAAGAGTCCAGGTGAAATGTGCAGGCGGTGCCGTAGGAACACCAAGTCTCGACACAGGGCGCATCGTGCGCTGAGGACGTCGTTGGTAGTGTTGAGCACACGCAATTCAAGAGGGATGTACAGGGCCAGATCACCAGTGCTGAGAGCGCAGGCCACTGGAGATGCACCAGGCAGCTCCGGCAGCTTAGGTTGTGAGTAAGTCGCAGCCACAGGGATGCCGTAGTGCGAAAATTCAACCTTCCGCATGTCCTCGTAGATGCCCGGGCCTAGTAGAAGCCAGAGCTCCGAAAGAAGCCCGTCTGGCAGCGCGCGACTTCTGTATAGGTAGCGCAAGTGTTGGTCACTCACGGTGTTGATGTAGAAGTGATTCTCGAGCTGAACAAACCAGATGGCAGAGCTACTCATGCAAAACTTCTGTAGGCCACGCATCCGCGGAAAGTGCGAGCACAGGACATAGGAAGGCTCGCCTGCTGCTGCTTGCGGCGAATCTCGAATGCCGATAGCACCAGGGTTACGATGGTTGCTGACGGCATCGTGAAGTTTATGCTTGCGAGAGTGCAATTTGCCCCTGTATAGTGGAGCCGGTGTGAGAGCCTCTGAACGGATGATGAGTGAGGTGCCACCGAGCGGAAAACGAATAACTTGCGTGAACGCACAATGAAGGAGAGCAGTGGGCTGTAGGGTAGCCGAAAGTGCTTGCGTTTGGCACAGTGAATTCGCTGGAAAGAGTCGTCGTGCTGCTGCTTCTGAGATGGGGAGAAGGCTCACGGACCGAGCAAAGGCTTCATGTTGCGGCCGGCGCGTGTTGACGATCGGCACGGGTGGACGCTGGCCATGCGGGACGACCAAACGCGGAATGACGCGGTGTTTCAAATGGCGAGAGCTGCTGTGACTGAGCGCTCGACCTGAAATAGTGAACAAGGAGGCATGCCCGCAAGTCCTAGTGAAAGTCGGAGTTGGGGGGCGGCAGCCGAAGCCTGGACCCTTGTGGAGACGGAAGTGGTAGTCTAGCTGGATGAACTAGACGCCCGGCATGTCGATGTAGAATTACCGGACACCCTACAACCACGGTACGTCTGCCGGGCCACGTGAAGCCACGTCACTCTTGCCTTTGTAGAGTCGGTGAGTTGACACTGGAGGTGGCTGGGCTCGGTATTCGACTTGTGGGAGGCAGCGCGAAGAGGTTTATAACTGTTCATTTAGACCGGCCAGCCATGGTGCCGCGGGATCTCGGGAGCGGCCGAGGTCGAGTGCGTGTTCTATTCTTGCGCTAACCACACGTGAGCCGTCTTCTTTACCGGCGCTGGAGGCGATAGTCACGCCGCTACCCCTGTATACCTTCCTTTTCATCAAGTGAACATGATAGAAACAAATGCTGCTTTATGCTTTGCGCATTAATAGATAGTGACCAAGTAAATCCTTAATATCAAGTACCCGCAGTGAATAATAATTTTATGAAGTTACTTTGTAGCCTGATACTCTCGAGTGATCCCTGTATACCTTCCTTTTCATCAAGTGAACACGATAGGAACAAACGCTGCTTTATGCTGTGCGCATTAATTCACTGCCACCATGACGCCTAGTAGTAAAGCTTTCAGCTAATGGGGGGGGGGGGGGTTCATTTCAGATCTCTCTGAAAGCGCTACATATTTGCGCACAAGAGCACCCGAGCTTTTTTGCCGGCAAAACAAGAAAGAAAAGTCATACCTGGTTATTCACCTAATACACTTCTAAAGCTGTTTTTCTGTTTTTCGTAGCCCTGCCAGAGCGCTCTCAAACGTCCGCCCGAATATGCCATTAGTTTGCACGGGTGCCACGGTTCGTACGGGCTTAGTTTGTTTGTTTTGTTTGTTTTGTTGTGCGTTTAATATTGTATCGTGTGTGAATCCTGCAGTCGACCGGGCTGTTTTACCTCGTTTTTGAGTAAATGCACACGTGCGCGGTGTGTGCATAGAATGGCGCTCCATCTCATGTTAACTGAGGCCTTATATCTACTATACTATAGAAGGCATTCACGTGCCGACATGAATTGACATCGGTGTAAGCAAGGTTGACCTGATATCAGGCACCTGTGAAAGACACAGGGCACTGCCAAACATATGATCCAGAGATGCCATTACACTTCTCGCAATTGATTGGTACCTCTCTTTCTGGATATAGCTTGTTAATAAAGTTTGGACTCAGATAAGTTATTGTCTGTAACAATTTCAGAGTCACTGCTTGAGCTCTATTGAGCTTAGCGTGTGGCACTGGGAGTTCCCTTCTGTTCACGTAGTAATGCTTCGTGATTTCATTTTATGTAAGTAATTGGTCCCTGTTCTCATCATGTATATTATTATGGTCCTGGTCACGCAGTGCACGGATAGCAAGTCCTCGTGCAGCTGCGTTAGCCATCTCGTTAAAATTTTTCCGAGATGGATCGACAGACCCCATGTGTGCAAGAAACCAACGGATTTCGATCTCTTGGCTGTCCATCTCACCGACCAACTGGGCAGCACTTTTGGTTACAAAGCCTTTGGTAAGGTGTCTAATAGCCATCTTAGAGTCATTGTAAATTCGCGTCCACTTATTCCTTAAAGCCACTGCTATCGCTACTTGTTCCGTGACTGTTGTGTCTTTAGCCATGCCTGTAATAGCAGCATCCTGAGTGAGACCATCTGCATCTACTACTACTGCCGTAAAGCCTTTCTTTCCTCTGACCCATGCAGCACAAAAGCCGCATGTTCTCTGTCGTGTTCTATCTCTTGCAGGAGAGCTTTAGCCCTTTCCTTTCGTCTTTCCATGTTGTGCAGCGGGTGCATACTTCTGGGGAAATGAGTCGTCTTGATTAGCTGTCTTATGCTATCTTCTAATTCTACTGTGTCTTAACTTGAAATTTTGGATTTCGTTGGGCACCACCTTATCTCTTCGAGTATTGCTCTACCTGACATTGTTTCAGAGAGCTTCTCTTTGTGGGCAATTCGCTGAGCTTCAATTATCTCGGCTATTCTGTTGTGGAGGCCCAGTTCCATTAATTTATCTTCCGCCGTCTTAATCGGTAACACCACTGTTGTTTTGACAAGCCTTTTAATGAATCTGTTCAACTTGTTTAGCTCTGTCTTTGTCCAACTGAGCATCCCAGCTACATATGAGGAGTGACACAAGGCGAAAGCGTGGACCAGTATCATGGCGCTCTCCTCTCCGAACCCTCTGTGTCTGTTAGTGATTCTTCTTAGCAATCTTATTACTTCCTCATTCTTGCTTGTGATGTGTTGTATTGCTCTTCCGTTTGCCCCGTTTGCCTCCAGGAATAACCCTAAGACTCTAATGGATTCTACTTCCTTAATAGATTCGCCTGCCTTCGTGGTTAGTACTAACCTGGGTCCTTCCTCGGGAGCATATCCCCTCGGTTTTCTACCCCTTCTCCTGTTATTGAGTACAAGGAGCTCAAGACTTATCAGCAGAGCATTTGAGTCCCATGTCTTGTAAAATGGACTCTACCTCATAAATGCTCTTCTGAAGTCCACTTTCCGTCTGAACCATACTCCATACTTCCTTCAGCGGTCCATATAGTCACATCGTCTGCATAAATGGTAAAATAAATGCCCTATATCCCTTTTAATCCCTTCGCCACTTTTGACATGGCCAGGTTGAAAAGCATAGGCGGCAAGACCGACCCTTGTGCATGGGGCCCCTCTGTCACCGAGATCCATCTTCTTTGATTTAATATCTCCGAATCTAAGGTAAGCTGAACGACTGACAGGAAAGGTTTTGACCACTTCATAGAGTTTTCTGCCCAATCACAGTTGGGAAATGATTTCAAGTATTGCTCTATGCTTAAGTCTGTCAAAAGCTTTTTCAACATGCAACACCGAGAGAGCTCGAGTGTTCTTTGGTTAGGCTAATAGCAGTTTATGTTTGATTAACAACATGGCAACTTGTGTGGACAAGCCTGGTCTGAAACCAATCAGATTATACGGTAGGATGTCGTTGTCCTCCACACATTTTGTTGACCCGTTCAATATGACATGCTCCATTGTCTTCCCTAAATATGATGTTAACGAAATTGGCCTGAGGTTATCCAAGTGGAGTTGTTTGGCCGGCTTTGGTATTAAGATAGTAGTGGCCATCCTCCTTTCTTCTATATGTACCCCATCTTTCCATAATTCATTAATCTATGTGGTCAGGTATTTTATTGATTCGTATTCCAAATTATTAAGCGATCTGTTAGAGATGCCATCCGGGTCCGCTGCTGACCTACTATTCAAATTATACAGTGCTGTGCGTACCTCACTTTCAGTGAATTCCTAATCCATATTGTTGCATTCTACCCTTAAGTAATCGGAATAACTTGCATCCTGATCCTCTTTCTTGAGAGGCAAGTATTTAGCTGCCAATCGCTCCATTATGCTCCCTGCGCTTGCAGTCTGACTTTCCTGGCGTACCAGATTAGCCACTGCCGTACGTCTATTCGACTTAGTGCCTTCTTCATTGAGCAGATGCCTGAGTAGACTCCAATTGCCTCCACGTTTTATCCTTCCATTTGCACATCTACACATTTGCACTCCTCATCCCATTTTTGTTTCTGCAAATATTGTGCATGCTTCTCGATATCACTATTGAGCTGAACAATTCGTTCCCTAAGTCTTATGTTTAGGCGTTGTGATTTCTATCTCTGTAAAATCGATTGCTTGGCTTCGATCAAATGCGCCAATCTACTGTCAATACGTTCGACCTCTTTCTCTGTCTCTATAGCCTTAGTTACTGCATTCAAGTCGTCCCTAAGCTGAGCCACACACTCGGGTAGTCTGATGCCCCTTTTTATCTGTGGGTGCTCTGTCTGCTTTGTCTTTTCTGATTTTTCTAAATTGCTCCCAATCCATATAAGCGAAATACTTTATTTCCACCCCCATCGTTTCCACCATTATGTGCAGTATATAATGGTCACTCCCTAAATCCGCGCCAGAGTTGACCCAGTCTGCCCTGGGTAAGTTATAACTGATAAGTGAAAGATAAGTCCGGGGTAGTGTCCCTACACGTGGAAGTGCCACACCTAGAAGGATAGGCTGGGTCTTTGATAAGAGAGAGGCCTAAATCCGTGGCGAGATGCCAGATTCTTTCCCCTTTCTTAGTACTCCAGCGGTAACCGCAAGATTGGTGTGGGGCGTTGAAGTCCCCTCCTATTATGAGGGGCGCAGTTTGGCTAACCCCATGGCCTTATTAAAAATTGCTCTTAAGTTCTTTCTTATCTCTCTGGGACTGCTATATATATTGAGGCAGAACAAGCTTTGCGCTTTACCTCTGTGCTTTTAGGACCATTTCTATTAATATGTATTCAATTTTACTCGACTCTAATTTTAAATCATGCTCTATGTAGGGAATTTTCTTGTCAATTGGGGTGGCAATTTCTCTGCCCTGTTCCTTGCCTTTGCAGACCGAGTTAAAGCCGGACAGCCCCATCTCCTCCGCTAAAGTTTCCTGAAGCATTATTAATTTCAGCCTATTTTCAACCGTTTTGATTATCGGGGCAAGTGACGCTCCTTTTTTGCTGAAATCCTCTGCAGTTCCACTGCCTCTTTCTGCTATCGATTATTATTGCCGCTACCCCCTGATTTGCCACCCCCTGTCACTTTTCTTTTGACTGTACTACCTACCACTCCTGGGAGTGTTCTAGCGCTTTCGGCTTCCGAAGGCATATGTACTTCATGCTCTCATTGGGCCTCTAGCTTTTCAGCATTTTCTCGGCTATTAACTTTCGCTTCCATGTTTTATCCACCTTAAGGTTAACGCTGTCTACCGTGTCCTTTAGGTCCCTAATCGCATTCCTAATCTCCTCGAGAACCGAGCACATCGATTCCACTTTCGAGACTACAGCTCTCCTTTTGGGCGCTGGTGTGCCTGCTTCCTCCTGGCTGTTACTTCTACTCACCGGCTTAGCTATTGCCACACTGCCGCTTTCTACTCTCAACGCCTTGTTCATTTCCTACCTCTGCTTCTTAAATTCTTCGTTTGTTTCTTTAGCGATATAACCTCTCTGATCAGCTGTTCTACTTTAGCAATAATAATAAAAAAATATTAGAAACTGCGCACGTTCGAATTTATTTGTACTTTCTTTCCTATCTTTCGGAGAGTTTCCATTGTTGTTCTGGGAAAGAGATATTTGCTCCGCTGTGCACGCGACTTTCTTACGTTTACATGGCAACACCCAAACAGGCTTCTTCCTCTTTTTGTTGTAGCCACATGGTACCTGGGGAAATGCGCGCCGTGGTACTGCCGCTATAAGCCGTCCGGACAAAATGAACATCAACACAACGTTTATGAGAAGCCGGAAGTACAGAAGGCACCAATCTTAGGAGAAGCAACTTCCGCTAGCACATGCGTATGTGGTAGTAAGGAAAATAGCAGGAAGCCTTTATCTATTTAGGGGAGTACTGACAGTCTCGGGAAAGAGAAAGGATTGAGCCTGAGGAGCAACGCTTTCAGCCGCATTGTAGGCACAAAGACACGGTACAGTAACAAAATATAAAGTGTTCTTTATGCAGGTTGATTGACAAGTCAATCAACAAGACTTTACAAATACCGTGGGGAAACAGACGCCGGAGTCACTTCGTCCTTTTACTACATGAATCACGCGTAACAACAAGGCTAAATCTACTGCTTTTCCATGCTAGATTGCCACGCTAGGTATCGTGATTTTCCCCAGGGGGTCTTGTGGAGACCGAATGTTGACTTTGCACATTGCATTTACTTGTCTACGGCGTTGGCCTCGGCATTGTTTGCTTCCTTGTGGAAGATCTGCTGCAGAAACATTAAGGGCGGATGCTGTCTACGCGGGTTCTCTGAAACGTCGTTGACATAGGCCCAATTCTTTGAGGCATCGGTGTTGACGCTCTGGCTTGAGATATCTTCGACGTATGGTTGCTTTGCTTTGTCGCAGACTAAACATTCAGTAGCTCGCGTGTTCGGTGGCTGTATTCGTTCTCTAGCTGGGGAGGGTTCCTATTGTCCCTTTCGCGTGCCATAAAATATGAATTGCCTCGTTTGCTGTCTCTTTCCTTTTTACTGTACGCATCTTCGCTTCCGCGTTTCATACTATATGGCGTTGCTGGCACTTTTATTTCGAGAACACGTATCAACTGACTGATATGTTTAAACTGATTCTTCGCACGTGCGCTACTACAAAGTTTTCCATTGCATATGAAATCTCGTCATCCCATGTCATCATGGAAAGCGTTGTCATAGTTCTTATATAGGGATTCTAACCCCCGTATTCGGAAATGCGCCTTAACATGGAGCCCATGCTTAACTCGGTCAAAATAACTCCTCACGTGAACGTGCCGAATTAAAAGCAACGTTCGAGCATCCTGGGCTCACATTTTGCCAATGAAGCCGTAATCGGTGGCCGCACTTTTCAGTGGCTGGGCAGTTATTTGACCGACAGGCATTTCTTCGTGATGACCGCGAATGGCGCCACGACTCAACGCCAAACGTTCCGCGGAGTACCGCAAGGTGGAGGGTTGAGCCAGATGCTATTCAACCTAGTGCTCGTTGGCCTAGTCAGATGCTTGCCCAACACAGTTCAAGTATCAATATATGCCGACAACATCTGCATTTGGGCATCTGCTGTAACACGACTGCAGGTACGAGCACGGCTACAAAAGGCAGCTACGTTAACATCACTGTACTTGCGAAAATAGAAAATGCTGCCTTGTTACATTCACTCGGAAGGCAATGAAGCGTTACACTGTAAATGTCAATGGGCATGCAGTTGCAAATGCACGGAAACACCGCTTTTTAGGGGTGATTATTGACCGCGACCTATCATGGAGCCCGCATGTTTCATACCTAAAGAGGTGAATTACAATAATACCTCTCAAATTTCTCGGTGGAAAGTCATGGGGCACATCGGTGCGGTCAATGCTGCAGCTTTATAACCCCTTGTTCCTCAGTTACGCAAGATACAGCCTTCCTGTGCTTGGTAACACTTGCAAAACAAACCTGCGTGTATTCCAGGGATTACAAACTCAAGCCCTAAGGACGTGTCTCGGTCTTCCGAGGTGTGCGTCTACAGCGGCAACGATTGTGATAGCTCGAGATCACCCATTATCAACGTACTAGGCAACCGATGCTCTCAGGGCGCATATTCGGCACGTAGCCCGACTACCTTCTCACCATCTTTCCACTCTACCCGCAGAAAGGCCACACACAACTTTCAGTCGTATAATTGATGCCAACGGTACCTCATTGCCATTGAACTACATGCCTGCAGCAAGACCATTCTCACCTTTATGGTGCCTGCACAGACCTGAAATACTCCTCGACATACCAGGAATCATGAAGAAAGCCAACATGCCGTCGTTTGCCCTTAAGCAGGCCACATTACAACTTTTACATGATGTGCACAGTGGCCACGTACACGTTTACATCGATGGTTCAGTCACATCTGCAAGTGCAGCTGTCGCTGTGGTGATACCAGGACGACCCGTCCAAATACAGCAAAAAACGTCACATGTATCATCAACGACAGCTGCTGAACTGGTAGCCCTGCGTGCGGCTCTTAATTTCATTCAGGACGAACCACCCCACACATGGTCCGTCTTCTGTGATTCCAAGGCAGCCCTACAGAGTGGACTCTCAGCACTGCGCCATGGATCACATGAGCAGCTCGTCGCAGAGATAAGAGAATTCCACCTAGTTGACGAAGGACACGATATAATATATCAGTGGTTGCCTAGTCACTGTGGCATACATTGCAATGATCGAGCAGACGCAGCTGCCCGATCTGCCTATGACAGCGTCAACTGCGTTGCCATTCCTCTTTCCAGAGCCGACGCATCGAAAAAAACTTTCCGCACTTGAGCGTGACCTGACATTAGCCCAATGGAATTCATCGGATTTCACAAGTGCACGCCTTCATACCCTGGACCCTAATTGACAGCTCCGTATTCCGCCCGAGCTTCCACGACGTGACTGCACCCTTCTTGTCCGTCTAGGGCTTGGAGTAGCGTTTTCAAATGCCTACTCTCTCCATATCGGAATGGCCAACAGCCCACTTTGTGACGTCTGCGGGTGCAATGAAACAATCGAGCATCTTCTTTGTCAGTGCTCTCGTTTTAACCCACAAAGAGCGATCCTCTCAGCCACCCTAGACAAACTGGACAAGCGCCTAATGTCAGAAAACAAGATCCTTGGAAACTGGCCTACGCCAACATCAGCACGATCTGCTATGAAGGCGCTGCTGCGATACTTGAAAGACACGGGACTTTCTGACAAATTGTGACTGTACACTGTGTGACGTAGGACTGTACGGTGACACTGCGTAAGACTAGGAACGCCTTTGCGGGCTCCGTGACAGTGCCCACAGAAACAGTTCGTGTGTACGTGCATGTGTGTGTTTAGGTTTTTCTTTTCTTTTTTTATCCTTCTCTCTCTCACCTATTGCACACCCTTGCCCCTCCCCCAGCACAGGGTAGCCAACCGGAGATAATCTCGGGTTAACCTCCCTGTATTTCCTTGGCGTTTCTCTCTCTCTCTCTCTGAAGCCTGGATTCGAGCATTGTCCTTGTTTAAAAGCCTGCTGCACATTTTTGTGCTCCGTACTGTACAGACAGCAGCACAAAACAATACCTTTCGTGATTAATTACAATTGGGGCTGAAAGCAATAAAAATGGTACAGTAATTGCTTGCAGTGTAAGGGCCTCTTCCGCTCATGCGTAAGGGGATCCTCAAACTAATTTGGAGCGTGCGTTAGCAAGTTTGACCTCAGTGGTATAATTAACTTTCGTTGGGAATCCTCCGCATCTGACGGGCGCATTCTAACCGTCTGAACTTTGCGAAAGACGACTCAGTTGCAGTAAATGGCTTCTCAGCCGCTCCTTTTCTGCGGAGACGTGCGCGGCACACTTAACGAGTGAGACCGGTTCCGCCCACGGAGCGTTTCTGAAGTCTGAAAACGACTTTTAGAGTGGCCCAAATTACACCGTTAGACCGCATTACTGCAACAAAAACGGGGGTGATACTCAGACTTGTTGAATTTCTCTCATTGAGTTTCTTCGCTTTCTATGAGTCGAACGCGATAAACGCGGGACACTGCAAGAAAACGTGTTTAGTCGTTTCCCTACCGCTGGGAGAACTGTACTTATAACTTGTTCACTGAGCATCAGATGCAGTGTGTCTCTCGCTTGCTCACGCTTTCGCCATCTGAAGACAAGGGACGAAATGGGCAATGAAGCGCACTAATCGATGAACGAACGCAATGACATGAGAGGAAGCAGAAACATGTTTACCGCTGTTTCATTTTCGTATCCTTCGCACGGCCGTGTTTCTTAGGGACACATTTGTAATTATCGGGCATGTTTAATGGGCTTGCGGATGCGGCTGCACATTGTTTACGTAGTCACCGAAAGAGCAAAACTTTGTACAAATAAGAGGAAACTTTTTAATTATAAAGGGAAACATCCACGTAATTGGGGGCATCCGAGATGAAAGCGTACAGCCATGGGTATAGAGATTTGCGATTATTCAACATTTCGAGAATGAATAGAATTGTTTTTCAATCAAATTCAAGTATGGGATCCGAGAATCTGATATTTGATTTCCTCGAGTACTTGATCATGGGCCGCGATATGGTGTTAGTACAATGATCCTAGGTTGTCTGCAATACAAGAGGATTTGCGCACCTGGTCCACTGGCCGCTTCAAGAGTTTGCTGTCAGTCCACCCGGAACTTTCGCGCACTTCCAACCTTTTAATTCAATGGCAGACTGTTTGCTCGAACGGGCATCAGATACCATGGCGCAAACTGAAGAGAAGAAAATAAAAGAAAGACCTTGTTATTTTTGTGCGAAATGCGTACTTAGGAGCAGAACGCGCTATCAAACTGGTTTGTCGCGCAGCATTCTTATTTTATTTTCGCGCGAAAATACAGCAACTAAAAGGCAGCTGAACAATTGTATAAGTCCTATACACACGCGCAGGTAATACTTAAACAAGCAGACGTGCAGCTAACAAACACACTCGCTCCGACTGTGGTCTTTGCATACGTATGCCACAGTTTCAGGAAAAAAAAAGAACAGAAAAAGAAGGAAGGGTTTCGTAGACAGCGGTCTTTCGGCATGCAAGTCGCACATCGTACATTTTCAGAGACTATCGAGTCCAGTTAGTGTGAACATGTCCATTGGGAGTGTTTCAGGGTTCTCTTAAATGGGAGAAAGGAATTGAGAGGGGTGTTAATATCGACATCGTTTTTGTGGTTTCCTTGAAGGACTGCCCAGAAAAAGATGGTATCTCTACAGACTATAAAATAGCATTTTATAGTCCATGTATGCGGACATAGGCAGAACTTTGTTGACGATGGTACAGAACTACTTGCCTTAAACGCGTCTTAATTGGGAGGGTTGCTTTGTGTAGTTTAAAGGAAACAATTTAACGCCTGGAGGCAAGTAGCACTTTTTGGACTCGTTTGACCACATCTTGGTTGCCACACTTCAAATACGAAGCGCGATAAAGCGGAACAGGGAATAGCGCGTGCACTACCCATGGACAGCGTTTTGCAATGAACATTAAGAATGCATTCTATAGGCTGTCACGGACTAAAAAAAAAAGAAAAAAAAAGAAATTGACAACGTTATACAACCCCAAGAGACATCCGGTAAGTGTTACATGCATGAAGATACACATATCCACAGCAGCATAATGTTCACTGGTCCGCAGACGTTCTTAAAATAAACGTTTTGGTCAGTTTCTCCTTTTTTCCTTGTATTCGGCCTGGAATGATGTGGCTTCTCCACGGGCTTGGCTGAATTATATGACAGCACTTTGCACTTAATGGGGTCATCTATGGTATAGTCATAATAATGGAGACGGGACGTGATTCAACGCCGAGTAAAAGGGGGGGGGGGTGCAGGAGAAACTGACCAAAGAATTCAATGATACTGACGAAAGAAAATGCTTGGAAAGGACGGCATCTGTTTATTTTCACTCGCGCTGATGCATGTGATACGTCACTTTTAGCGACTATAATGCACGCGCTACAAGTGCTACACTACTCGTGGTTGTAGGTAAAGGCGTTACATGGCGCTTTCGCCACATCTCTTTGCAGACGTCAGTGCGAAGCAGTCGGACGCGACAGTCTCCTCCTCCCCCCTCCCCCCCCCCCGTCAACTGGCATTGAGTGCTGGTTCAGCAGTCTGTCAGAGAGCTGGTCTACTGCTTATCTTTGCTTAATGCTATATATACATATATATATATATATATATATATATATATATATATATATATATATATATATATATATATATATATATATATATATATATATATATATATATATATATATGTATATATATATAGTAACACGTCGCCGTTTCACATCCTTACGAGAAAATTAGTTTAGCAGCACCTTTCCGCCTTATTGAGTTGTTTCTCTCCATTCATACTATTCAGTCTTTGGAAAGCTGCCCCGTAGAAATCTGTCAAAAGGATGCGTGCGCAGCCGCTGAGCAATGTCTATTTGATTCAAGACGATTTCCTTGCCTGATTATGAGAAGTTTACGTTATTTTACTTTGCCTTTGATATTCTTAACTTTTCCTTAGTGATTTTTATTAGACTTATCTAGTTAACTTTGCAATTCTATCCGATTCTTGTCCAATCCCGCCCAGTGGGCGGGCGCCCCATGTTGAAGGAAACTATTCAACCAACCAACCACCGCTGAAGAGCTCTGGATGGCTAAAATTATAATTCGCTCTTTTCCGTTATGGCGTCTTTCGTACTCCCTGTGTAGCGTTGCTTAGCTCGAGATTTGTGACGGTACATTTCTTACGAAAACGTATTGTTGTGCTGTCATTGCCCCGGAGAAAATTGAGCCAAAACGTTCATTACGCCGACAGTGTGTACTAAGACATTTCTTCTTTTCCGCTAGGCGCCAACTCTCCCATTCTCAGTTCACATGTCACTGAAGATTTTCCTTCACTTGCTTTGTCACGCACAAAAAGCCTCGAGTGCAGCCGTAATTGGTGTTGAGGCCGAGGAGAACGGACAACGAATAGAAAACAACAACAACGAGCAGAGTGCAGTCCTTTCACAGCAGTTCGAACTCTCCAGCCGAACAAAGAATCTGCCTGGCCGTGACGCCCTGCTGATGCCCTTAGGGCGGAAACATTCATTGAAGCCAGTAATCTTGTTGAGGCAAAGTATTGAATTCTTGCCTGCTTTGTAACAAGAGCTTTTCCTTCAAAGGTTCGCGGAGGGGAAGGGGGGGTGGGGTTCTTTTATTGTGAGGGCCCTGACTCGATTTGCTGGCCAGCTGCCATACACGGCCTTGCATTTGCAGAGGTCAGCGATCCTGTGTTAAAGAGTTGACATCCAGATACGCGTATCGGCTTCGTAATTAACGGGAAGCGAACTCTCTTTTGTTTGGAGGTTTCGCCAGTAGGGAGTGCTCCACTTCAGGGAGCACATCTCTTCGTTTCTCCTCTTGTTGCTCTGGCGAACTTCCGCTCCGTTCTACAGCGCTGAGCAGCAGTTACCCTTTGTGGCGCTAATTAGGAGACGGGACAAGAAATTTCGGAGCCGTCGCGAACTGTTTATTACTGGGAAATGATGCACGCCGAGTTGCGAAGAGCTACAGCCAGTGGGAGTAAACAATGCCTACGCGTATTCCATGTGGCGGCGTTCTGGCTCTATTTTGCAGGACACTAAAGCCTACCAGAGGGGAAAGCCCTGTTGACTCTGGAGACCCTATAGTGTCTCAACAATCCAAGCCAAGCCGGCGGCAGTAACCATTATAAAAGTTTGTCTGCATTGCCGTACAATGTTAGCAGTCACCCAGCGAAGCACACTGACTTTCGTAAACTACTTGTACATCATAATTTTCGGGTACTTTATATTCAAGAGGCAGAAATCAGCGATGATTTTCGCGTCTTCAACTATGTGATATACAAGTTGTCTAGTGAAGGGGGGTTAGCAGAGTTATTGTGCATCATAAAAGCCCCAACATCTTATCAAATCCACTCAAATCTATACATCGCGTTTAAGTTACAACATGGTAAGCTGTGCGTAACAGTGATCATTCTATATCTACAACCTTCAAGTCATATTTGAGTGGAAGCTATAGTTAGATACCTATAAAATACCTAATTTATTTGTATTAATATGGGGAATCTGTATTGAACGCAATATGATGAGGGGCAGTGATCGCTGCGACGCATGAGGGAACAACGTCGAGTGCGCCATAAAAAAATGCAATTTGACTGTTTTGAATAATTGATCGCGAATATTTCTTCGTGGAGATCAGTATTCAAGCTGTATAGATGTAATCCTACTTTCTAAGGATATTGTGGATCGCGCGCGGCATACAACGGACGTTGAAGTACTCGGAAGGGACAATTTTTTTCACTCCTTGCGACTCATCCTTGTATGCAAAAGATTGAGAGTGGGAGCTACTCTAGAATTTCAAACTGGAGAGCCTTTCGGTACCGCCTAACTAATCAAAGCAGCGAACATACGACTGTTGAAAGCTCTAGGGAACTTTGAATTATAATATGAATGTATTATATATGCAGTTGAATATGAATATACAGTTGACAGAGGACATGAACACCTCAGAATCATCAGACGGCTGTCTGAAAGCCCGTGCTGACGAATTGCACGTTTCCAGAGGCACTAAAAAATCCACAACGTTATGCACAGACGCGTGCAAAAATTAGACAAACGGCGCTGGCATGAGTTCTGCAGCACATCGTCTCTTCACATCTGCCCCGAGAATTTGAAAGTAATTCGTGACTCAAGAGGTCCTGTAACATGCAGCGACCATTTCGTGCTGGCGTGGCAGACCGGAAAATCCCCTGAGATGGTGGTTTGAGATGAATCTTTCGTACTAACTTGCCGGCCTGGTTTTTCGCAACGACGTGTAGTAATTGTAAATTCAGTTGCGCTAGCTAAGCAGAAGTTTCATACTTGCTATTCTGCACAACACGGCCAACTAGACACTGCCTTCTCTTTAAGCGAGCTGCGATGTGCTATTGCATCGTGTCACCAAAAATCTATTGCTGGGCCGGGCGCCATTACGTACAGCATGCTAAGAAATATTGCACCGATTGGTACAACTGTTCTTTTAGACATATTTAATGATCTATGGGTAACAAAAACTGTTCCCGAATGGTAGGAAATCGCTCATATCATCCCAATACTTAAACGGAGCAAGACACCCCCGTGCCTTGACCCCTTCCGCCGTGGTAGCTTGACAAGCTTGTTATGCAAAATAATGAGGAAGAAGATTGACGCCCGGCTCCAGTGTTGGTGTAAATAAATGGGTGTGTTGTCCGAATTCTTGGCAGGTTTTAGAGAAAAGAAGTACACAATGGTACAATAACGGATATTGTAACTTGTAACTTGTAACTTAACAGCAGATAGCATAATTCTTGACCTTGAGCCAGATTATTCGAAGAGGCGGACATTACTTGCATGATAAATCGAAACACATATCCAACAAATTAACAAAAATTCACTTGTTAACTTCATAATTATCTTACGGCACATATTGCAATGTACGAATTGTAGCCGGTGAGTTTGCGAGACGTATCCACTTGAAATGGGTTTCCTGGATGACACCAGTTTGGAGATATGCGCCATCAAACTCCCGTAAAGATGCATTGCTGTTACACTTAAGCTTAAAAAAAAACACTCATATATTTTCATATTTTGTCAACGTGGTTGTGATCTATATATATCTCTCGCTTCTTTACGCACGCACGCACACGGACACACACGCAGACGCACTTGGACCAGGCGCAGCTTGGGCCCCAACATGCCGACGAGGACCTAGCGAGAAGCTTTTGAGACGCCATTTGGGACCCTATACAAGATCATCCGATGTATTGGCGCTCTGGAGTATGAGGTCACGCCCGACGGCATTTCGCAATCGCCGCAGCACCACTCACGCCCTGAAATAGTCGATGTGGTTCGCCTTAAGCCGTTTACCAACGCTGACTCTGGGACCTCGTTTCTTTATCTTCACTGCATGTGCTTTAGCTTCTTGCACTCATGTTTCTAGCATCGGGACGGTGCTTTCTGGGAGGGGCGCGTTGACACGTGCACTTTATCTTTTTCTCGGGGACTGCATTTCAGCCACTGTTACTGGAATGTTATAGACGGTTCCATGCGTTGTCTGTTGTCGCCGAAGCTTGTGTAATCTGATTGTATACGCGACGCGAATTGTGTCGTACTTTCTGGAAGACACGCGGGCACCAGCGATGACTCTGGAAACTTCGATGGCTCATGTATGAAAGCTGATGCGTTTGGCCGGCAGATTAGATTTGGGCGGTCGCCGACTGTATTGCCGCAATCGCTGTGCTTTGAGTGCAACCTGGTTTTCTTGGGCGCAGGTGCGCCCAATAAGAACGTTAAGTTATTCGCAGTTTCGCTGCTGTTTTTTTCACCGTCACTACACCCTGTCAATATAACCGCTTCAAATGTCGTATATTTGTTATGTTGAGGATGGATCCCTCTTGCCATACTCGGCTAAGAAGTCTTTGAAATAGATTCGCCATGGAACGCGATATCTTCAGTGGAGAGACGAACTTGAAAAAGTAATAGTTTCGTCGGCTTCGTATCTCCTTTCTTTTTTTTCTTTTCTTTTAGCTGGTGAGGCCGTTGCGAAATGAAACTCTCGGCGCTATCGCCAACGTTTCCTTGTTTGGGAGGAGGCAGGAATAAGCCAAAGAATTATTATTACTTTCACATTCGGTCGTTCTAAATTTTTTTCCAGGGCGCCGTGACGCTTGTACGAACTTTATGCTTCGACGGAGGGCAAGATTTGACGGGAGACATAGAGGTCAAAAGACGGCAATCGCCTTAAGAATCGGCAGTTCTCAGGCACTCGGAGTCTTGCCCAACCGCCACGGGGCGCTATGGCTCAGGTCAATTACGAGTGGACCTAGTCTGCACTTTCGTTTCGTCTGAGTCCTTCTGCTTCTGGGACTTAGCCCGTGGAGACAAGAAGCCGTCACAGTTCCCCTCGACATTCCCGGTTGAGCAAGAAATAATCTCCGGTCGGTTTATTTGATCCCAAGATGTCTCGTTCTTTTTGTCATATGGCTTGCTTTCAGTGGTCTCCATTTTTGAGCTTCGTCCTCTATTTAAATTCATTTATTGATTTCCGTATACCGTGGCCAGTACTCTGCATTTAATGCCATTGAGGGTGCAAGGAATGAGAACATCTTTGGGTAATCTAGAATTTGACGATGTGGCCAGCTTTGTCGCAACTTTTTACAGCCAAGCTGTATATAGCTACCCTCCGGCAGTGGTTGATGTCCTTCCGTCTACGCGTCGCGTCGACACGAAAAGAATTTTCATCTCCTGTCCCTCGCGAATGCTCTTAAGCTCTCAATATAACGTAGATACGTTGGGAAAGATTATACTGAAATTGACCTCTTAGAGGAATCTATAATTACGCCGAGTCTCATTTACTTATCACAATTAGTTCACGGTGAAATTGTAAACGTTGCAGAATTCCCCTCTGCTGTCAATACATGGCCGTCTACGGAGGGAGAATGACTACAGAAAACGGCTATAACTCTTGTTATAACTCGATAACAAAAATACTGGCACTTTTAGTAAATTTTAAGTGAGAGTCAAAAGCGTGGCAGTTTGGGCGAGTTGGTATGTCATGACTGTTTTAGGCTTGTAGCGCAGCTCGGAAGAGCAAAAAAGGAATGAATGACGTCCCCTTTGATTACCCCTACCGCATTCCTTTTTTGCTCTTCCGAGCTGCGCTACAAGCCTAAAACAGTTAAGTGAGAAGTTACATGTGAGCAACCGAAATTTGGCTGTATGACGCGTAGGCTCTGCAAACATGATGAAGCAGGAGCGCAACGACTTCGCGCTCACAGGGCCATTTGTGGCTGAAGGAGAAAGTAAAGACGAATGTTTCAATCGTCTTGTATGAAACTCCTTGAGATTGCAAAGCGTCTGCAAACGCAAATGAATGGTCGGAATGCTGCTTTCATTGTCGTGCACTGAGCAAATTTAATTCTAAGCTCGTTGGGAGGCGCGACGCACAAAGAAAAGAGTGTACAGCTTAATCGTTTGAACATTCCGGCCATGCACGGAACGTACGCAAAGCGTATTTTTCCGGCTTCTCTTGCATTAAAGACGAACACGTACGTACAGCCGTGAGCAAAAGTATGCGGATCAGGGATTGCGCGATAAAACTCATTTTCTGCTCTGTCGTTTAATGTAACTTGAAATTAAAGATTGCCGTATAAACTTGGAATTACGAATTTTCCAGTTCGCTCATAAGTTTCCGTTTATGCATGTTAATTACGGAGACATTCTGTTTCTTCGGCGATCCTGTGGTCCGTATACGCTTGCTCACGGGTGTACATCAGAACCCTCGTGAGTGCCCAGTTCTGTCTGCAAAAAGTGAGTTTTGCTCCTTGCGAAGCTAAGCGTTTAGGTAAGAAAATTGCAAAGGTGCTGATGGACCCGTGTCATCATTAAGTGCCTTACAAGCACTGCGAGTCTCACCGTCGGCAGGCAAAGCACACTGCTTTAATAGGCGCAACACTATATGCATATCGCTTTAAGACACCTTAGCTTAGGATTTCAGTGAACTGGAACAAGTACTGGTCCACTACTGGTAATTCGACCCTTGAGGGACCGCAAGATTTGGTAGAATTATACGAAAAGTCGAAATGAAAAACTGTGACAGAATGGATTACAAATATTTTTTATTGCTTCCCGTAGTCTGCAACGACCTTCTTGCTTTTCAAGCGCTAGTCAACCAGCATGCGGCGAGCAGCATCAACGTAATTAAGCGCCGCCTTACTGCGATGCAATATGAGACCGACGGAAGAAGCGTAGGCCACTAAGGCATAAAACAGCTAAATACAACAG
This sequence comes from Dermacentor albipictus, assembly GCF_038994185.2. Classification (NCBI taxonomy): domain Eukaryota; kingdom Metazoa; phylum Arthropoda; class Arachnida; order Ixodida; family Ixodidae; genus Dermacentor; species Dermacentor albipictus. The sequence goes on along the minus strand of NC_091823.1, from coordinate 46,200,436 downwards.
CTTCCGAGCCAGGGATGCAGTAAACCTGCCGGCTGAATTTCTATTTTTGTTTTCAAGCTTACCATAATCACTGCGCGCACGAGTGGTCGAGCCATGTGTGCGTGTGTGTTGGGGAGGGGGTTCGAAATAAACCGACGCTGTCACACTGTGTGTTTCCTGCCTTCTGTCTTTGTCGTCTTGCGCGTCCCTTTCAAGATGCTTTCACGTTCAAACGAAACGAGTTTTTCTTGCATTGCAATGTATCGTTACTCGCGGGGACTTTCCATTGCGTTCGAATTAAGAGAAGAGTCGAATTAACCGAGCTCCAAATGCCGGGAATCGGCTGTATTCAACTTGATTTGTTCAGAGAACTCGGAGACTCCGCCGTGTGCAACATTTTCTTTTCAACGTTTTTTTCGACGTCTCACTGACAGCAAGCAACTCGAGCCTGCAGAGATTACGTCCAGCAGGAGGACCGCAGCTGCCGAGAAAGAAACAGGACGATTTTACTGGGGTTGCCTGTGTCGCTCCCAAATTCTGTTAAACCAAGGGCAAATACTGCTTCGATACATTAATGAAGCATGGAAGCTCGCCCCTCAGCCTCACTCGCCTCTCTCTCTCTCTCTCTCTCTATGCTTCCGGCTTAGTTTGCTGGACGTCCCCATATAAAACTGCATTTAGTCTTTCAGATCATCAACATAAGTAAACCTATATGTATGATTGCAGATTAACATGGCCCACGGAAAGTACATTACATAATGCCCTTCTGTGGGGACGGAAATAAACAGCTATAGGTATTCAAAGCAACGCTCATTGTATTTCAGTATGCAAAGTAAGTAGTTACGCCTTTGTCAGTGTCGGCGGTCTTGGTTGCAGTACTCTCACGGCATCAATTTTTCATCCCTTAGCGCGTGAATCACGGCGACTTTACTCCGTCCCACAGCTACAGAGAATCAAATCGCTCCCAGGCGGTTCTAGAATCTCTCGAGGCTCTCTTTTATTTATGAATTTTCACGGTGTCATAACTTGTCGCGAAGCTTGGGCCCTTAGCGGAGACAGGGCGCATCATAAATGTACGGCTCTGTTCAAAAATGCACTTCCTCGCGAAAAACAGCCTCGTCCGTGGCAAACGTATTCATGACGCGTCCGCAATTTTTTCTAACTGGAAGAAAATGAAATTTATTTCGGCGCGTGCTTTGATGTCTTAGCCATCACAAGCTTTAGGCATGTGCTCTTGGCGACGTTGAATGCGGATGAGCCGGCGTTGAAGCCAAGGCTACGGAGAAATGAATGCCGCACATGGTTTATAAACTGCGGCGAAGGCTTCCTTTCTTAAGTAACGTGCGTGCGTAAAGAAGAACACTAGTCTTGAAGTTTCCCCAGTGTATACGCGTTTGAATACAAGAAATGAAAATGAAAAGTAAGAAAAAGAAAAAGAATCAGGGTCTCGGTCACAAAATGTGACCGAGACCCTCTCCCCTGGCTCTTGAATTTGATTCCCGAAGGTTGTCAACGAAGCCCGTTATTCTGTGGTGGGAATAAATGGAGTGACAGCAGTCCCGTTTAAACGAAATAATACAGAACGGTGTCCACCATACCGCATGTGTCTGTCCCCATTCATGGCTCAGAGGCTGCTTGCTCCTGTTGCAGTAGTCTGTAACGACCTTTCGGTTCTTGCTCTTGAAGCGCCAGTCAAGCAGCATGCGGCGAACAGCCTGAACGTAATTAAACGCTGCCTTAGCGCGATACAACATGAGACTGGCGGAAGAAGCATAGGCCACTAAGATAAAAAAAAAATAGAACAGCTTCACATCTTATGATGCAGTAAAGATGTCGGCAGAATTTCTTTTCTTTTCAAGAGAGTGACAGAGGAAAGGGGAAAGGTAGGGTGGTTAACCAGAGGGGAAGATCAGGTTTGCTACCCTATGCTGGAGAAAAAGGGGAGGGCGAGGTAAAGTGATAACAAAGTAGATATAAAGAAAGAAAGGAGCACAGACATACAATCACAGTCGGTCACTGTCACCGCATACTGTCCCCGCACAGCACAGTAGCACTTGCAGCATTATGAACATCTGTTCATGCTACAGCCACTTGTTCAATTCTGTTGCCCTTAAAAACCGCAACAGTGCCCTCGTCGCCGTCTGCTGCGATGGCTTGTGATGGCGGCATTTTAAAATAAGTTCCTATGTTAGAGGTCTTCGGTCAAAGCGCGCTATCGCGTTCGCGAGCGATCCTCTCTGTAAGTTATAGCGAGGACAGTCACAGAGAAGGTGCTGAAGAGTCTCCTCGTTAGCACAGTTATCACACCAGGCGTCGTCGGCCCATCCGATTCGGAAAGCAAAAGACTTGGTAAAGTTAACCCCTAGCCATATTCTACAAAGCAGGGTAGCTTCGCGACGGCAGAGTCCAGTTGGAATGCAAAGGCGTAGAGGAGAGTCTAGGTTGTGCAGCCATTTGTTTTTAGAACTTACTGCATTCCACAAGGAGAGCGTGATATCACGGCTGAGCATTCGAAGTTTTCTAGCAGCATCTGTCCTTGATAACGGTATCGGCTGCTCTTCGTCCCCTTGAAGAGCCGACCGAGCAGCGTTATCGGCATGTTCGTTCCCTATGACCGCGCAGTGACTTGGAAGCCACTGAAATGTCACGTGGTGTCCTTTTTCAGTCAAGGTATGGATTAGTTCTCTAACCTCGAATACCAGTTGTTCGTGTGGTCCACGCCGCAGGGCTGATAGCAAAGACTGCATTGCTGCCTTAGAGTCACTGAATATTGAGTATTGGGCAGCGAGGGGCAAGCAATGGTGCTATGCGATGCTTTCAAGTACTGGAGTCAGCGCGTCCAGCATTTGCAGTGCGCTACGAGCAGCCGGAGTGTCCATGTTTGTCAGTAGTAGACGCATGACATCCGTGAGGGATTTGAGCATAGCAATCACTTGTGAATCCTTGTCTCGCATTTGGTCAACTCAAGGGACATTTGACGTTAAGTGGCGAGTCATGTGCTGTGGCTCTGGCACGTGGCATGTCTTCGGCAGTGCTGGCCACACCTCACTTGATGAAGCAGTAATAGCAGGGCCGCTTTTATCGTTGACATTCGTGCTCTTAGTGGAGACAGATGGAACAAGAGGCGGCGTTGGCGGACAAGACTTTTCCCTTGAACCGGAAGAGAATTTCGTAGACTTTCGTTTCCGGGAGCGACGTCGCCTTATCGCTGCAGAAGTATCTCTGTGTGATGATCCGTCTCTGGCCATTTTTCGCAAAATTTTGTGCTCTTTCTTTAGGCGTGGACAGTCTTTTGAGGATGCGGCGTGCAAGCCTTGACAATTTGGGCACTATGAGCTCTGTTGCACGGCAAGTGTCAGTGTCGTGTTGTTCGGAACATCGTGGCCATATCGCTGTATTTCGGAAGACAGCACTCACATGTCCAATTCTTTGACACATTCTGCTCTGAAGTGGTTTGGGTACGAAAGGTCGCACAACATGCCGAAAGTGGCCGACTTTTACATGTGATGGTAGGCAGTCACCTTTAAACACGAGCCTTACACAGGTCGACTTGCCAAGCCGCCGAGCTTGTAGTAAGGCAACATCATCTGTGGCGGGTTTGATTAAAATTGGCAGGTCGCTATCGCTAATCGATGTGTCAATATCATAAACGACACCAGCCGTGGTTTCATTGTCCTGCGGAATGAGGTAGTGGACATCGATGTTCCCCAGGAGCTTTACTTCGATCAAAGCATTCATTGCGCTTTGGTTGGGGACATCAATAGCCAGGACGTTCTTTCGAGTATCGATTCTGATATCCATGATTTCTCCTGGGATAAGAGCCTCCAGAGAAACAGAAATCGCTTGTCTATAAAGGTGGTTGAGGTTGTCGGCAGATGTGTCCAGCACAAAAAAAATTGTGTGCGCCGATGGCCTTCGCTGTGGCATGGCGGTAGACTTACTTGACGAAGACCATCCGCTGATGTTTCTTCTCTTGACCTTGCGATGTACCACTCTTTCGAAGCCTTCGTCATCTGAGGCGTCATCGCTTGAGCAAAAGTACAGCACAGTGTCCTCGCTGTCAGCTCGGGTAGGAGGGCAATTTCTCTTCCTCGGGCCGGTACCTGCCGAAGCAGTCACGTCGCGTCGGCATTCTGCTGACTCCACTTCCATTGCCGTGGCAATGGGAGCGGCGTCTCCCAGTGAAACACGGGAAAAAGCCGAAAATACTACAGCGCGAAGGAACAGTGGTCTCTACGCGAATCACTTCGTCTTCCTTTTCGCCCGGGTGCGGCATTAACTAGTATATGATCTGCGGCTTCTACACCTTCGCGTGTGACTATGAGGTCATTCATTGAAGTATTTAAGCTGGAAAAGTTCATGTCTAGCGGCACTGGTTCTTCTGACGTGAAAACCGAACAGAAAAAGTGTTTAATTCTACCGCAACATTAGACTGCAGAAGAGGCTCACTGCCTTTCGTTATAGACACAAGAGATGACGACGATGGTTTCGGATTTACTACTTCCCAAAATTTTTTACATTTGTTTTTAACATTTGTGGCAAGTCGTAGTTGCAAAACTTTTCCTTCGATGCTTCAATTTCTGCTTTGCAAAGTCTTGCCTGTTCGATGTAGGATTCCCAGTGGTCGACGGAGGTCGAATGCTTTGCCTTTGAGTACATTCTTTTCTTCTTAATAATGCACCGCTTAACATGTGTCGTATACCACGTGTTTTTATGTGAAGATGTGATAGTAATCCTTGGAATATATCTTTCTTTTAGTTCAGTAAGCGTCGTTTCAGAGATCTGCCAATTTTCGTTTGTATCACGTTTGGGAAAGGTAATAAAAACTGCGTAGAAAATGTTAGTAGGTCTTTATTTAGTGCGCGTACATCCCCTCTGTTGTAATCACATATGGTTTTCTTTCCATTACAAGGTTTTTTCATATTTTATGGTATGCTCGCGGTGGATAACATTGTGGTCACTCATGCAGTCAAGGACGCGTACATACATACTCCGTGGATCTGTAGTCAGTACAAGATCTAGAACTGAAACACCACGCGTGGGACATGATACTATTTGGCTCAAACTAAACAAAGAAAAAAGATAAAGAAACTGCCTGCATTCATGCCTTCTTGCGCCCTCGAAAGGTTTGCATGTCGGCAGTTAATTCCGGGATAGTTAAAGTCGCCTGCAATTATTATTTCCGATGACGGATGTCTATTTTGAATAATGCTTGAAGAATCACGAAGACATTCAACGAAGTCAGCGGAGCAACTTGGTGGTCGACAGCAAACCCCGATAACGCAAGTTACAGACGGCGATAAATGGAGTGAGAGACATAATATTTTCAGGACGGGAAAAGTGTCAACAAGAAGCGCACTGAACTTCTTATTTACAGCAATTATGACGCCACCGCCTCGAGATGTGGTTCTGCCATAGTTTGCTGTCAGCTACATCAGAGCACAGCCAAGTTTCGGTACCAAGGACTATGTCCGCGGTTTGTAACAGGAAATTGCGAGTTAGGACCCCGCAAGTTTTCAGGCCAACGAAAATATAATGAGAAGGTTGTGTAAAAGCTCTGTAAACATACTTTCGTCTTCACACCAGAGAGATAACAAGAAAGGGCCACTGGTTTCGCCTAAAATACTTTGCTACATGTAGTGAAGGCTTCAGCACAAATGCCTGCAGTCAATGGTCACTAGTGCACAGTGACGAAGGACACAAAACAACATAATGGGAATTTTGTTTATGAAATTATTGCGCTTGTGATGAGTCTGCACAAATTGTGACTATAATGATGGTGCACCGCGGCCTTTGACTGCACCAGATTACGAAACTTAAACGGTCAGCATCGAGCACACTCGATGCCGGCACGCAAAGCGGTCGCAATTCGCTGCTTTATAAGTGACGTCTCAGTGGCTGCAAGGAAGTCGAGTCTGGAGAGATTTTGTCCAGCAGCAGGGCCGCAACTGCTGGCCGATTTTCCTGAAGGATGAGCCACACGAGCCTATGGTTGCCTGTGTTGCTCCAAAATTCTATTAAACCAACGGTAAGTGCTGCTTCGATATAGTAGTGAAGCATGGAGGCTCCCCCCCCCCCCCTTATCCCCACTCACATCTCTCTCTCTCTCTTTCTATCATCTCAACGCTTCCGGCTTCGTTTACCGGTGACCCCCCAGTTCAAACTACATTTATTCTTGCAGATCATCAACTTAAGTAAAGCTATATGTATGATAGCAGATTAACATGGCCTGCGCAAAGTACACTACATAATGCACTTTTATGGGGACGGAAATAAGCAGCTATAGGTATTCAAAGCAACGCTCATTATATTTCAGTATGCGAAATAAGTAGTTACGCCTCTATCAGTGTCGGCGGCCTTGCTTGCAGTGCTCTCCCGGCATCAATTTTTCATCCCTTAGCGCGTGAATCACGGCGACTTCAGTCCGTCCCACAGTTACAGAGAATCAAATCGCTCCCAGGCGGTTCTAGAATCTCTCGAGGCTCTGTTTCTGTTATGAATTTTCACGCTGTCATAACTTGTCGCGAAGCTTGGGCCCTTAGCAGAGACAGCGCTCATCATAAATGTACGGCTCTGTTCAAAAATGCACTTCCTCGAGAAAAACAGCCTCGTCCATGACAAAAGTATTCATGACGCGTCCACAATTTTTTCTAGCTGGAAGAAAATGAAATTTCTTTCGGCGCGTGCTTTGATGTCTTAGCCATCCCAAGCTTTAGCATATGCTCTTGGCGACGTTGAATGCGGATGAGCCGGCGTTGAAGCCAAGGCTACGTAGAAATGAATGCCGTACATAGTTTATAAACTGCGGCGAAAGCTCGCTTTCTTAAAGTCACGTGCGTGCATAAAAGATAAAACTAGTCTTGAATTTTCCCTAGCGTATACTAGTTTGAATACAAGTCATGAAAATGAAAAGTAAGAAAAGGAATCTTTAGGCGCGGCTGTCAGACGCTTAAGAAAGATGATCGCGCCTTTATAAATATTCCCTCGTCGGAATTCCAGCTTCACAATATGTGACCGAGACCTTCTCCACTGGCTCTTGAATTTGATTCCCGAAGGTTGTCAACGAAGCCCGTTATTCTGCGGTGGGAATAAATGGAGTGGTAGCAGTCACATTCAAACGAAATAATGCGGACCGGTGTCCACAATACCGCATGTGTCTGACCCCATTCATGGCTCAGAGGCTGCTTGCTCCTGTTGCCGGCGATTTTGACCACTTGGGGTTATTTGACATGCACCAAAATCCAAGTACGCTAACGTTTTTGAATTTCGCCTCTGCCGAAATGCGGCAACTGGGGTGGGGAATCGAACGCACTACCTAGTGCTCAACAGCCGAACGCCATAGCCACTGGGCTACCCCCGGCGGATCCCCATCAACAGTTCAGGGGGACGGTATGAAATGAAGAGGATCCTAGGGGAATAGCACTTGCAAACTGCGGTCTCAGAGCTTATCCGGGCCAGTTTAATTGAAAAGCTCGATGGATATAAAAGGTTCAGAAGACAAGCTATCTCAAAGTGTGTATTTAGTATACTCGTAATACGTAGCCCACTTTTGTCTAAGAAAGTAAATAATACCACAGTACACAGGTTGCCACGACGCTACATTGGCTAAACGTTCTTCGTTGCCGTACATCTTAGGTATTGCGAAAATATTTAAGAAAAAAGGAATGACGAATTTGTTATACCACAGAAGAGCGGAGAAAGTAAAGTTTGTCTTGTAGAAGGAAATGAAGGTAGATTACTGCTCTAAGGCAAAGCGTTTTAAAGCAAAGCATTATAGCATGGGCACTTGCCCGGGGTATGAAATTATGCTTTATTTAAGAAAAACGATAAGTAATGTTTGGAAGTAAAGGACGGACGCAAGGCGGACAGGTAGGTGTAGTAAGACAAAGGTTGGTTCTAGAGCATAAGTCGGGTTGACGAGGAGCGATGCGTTCTCATTAGACCCAGATGTGGCGCCGATCCTGAACCTCTATATTGCTCTCTGAATGACTGAAAACGAATTGCCTGCAGAATGTCAGCACCTTAAGTGAAGCGCATTACCATTTGTTCAGCCAGCGAGGGTTTTTATGCGTTGCATATTGCAATCACTCAGTTCAGCCCTTGGGCGCGGCCGGGCCGCCACCATTGAGGTTATGAGCCAATGTTCATTTCTGCGCGTCTCATATGTGGGTCTATTCTCTTTTAAGTTTGCTATGTTTGTTATTAAGTTGCTTCTATTTTTATGCGTTGCAAATTGCAATCACTCAGTTGAGCCCTTGGGCGTGGCCGGGCAGCCACCATTGATCTATAGCGCAACCACGTGACGTGACGTCACGACAGCCGGAGGAAAAGCTGGGCCCCAAATCGCGCAATATGCAACGCATTCTTGGCTTAACCAAGCTAAGCCTGGCCATTTTTTTCAACCTTTATATTGCGACAGCAATTACATGGACATCCCGGACGCATTTCTGCTGTCGCCGTCGCCGTCGCCTTGATGTTCCGTACAAAGTCCAAGGGCGATAACAGCGTCGCCGCGCTCTGTATGCTGTATGTGGGTGTGAAAGCCGCCGATGGAGTGAGCCGCCGATGGTGGCTCAATCGGGAGGAAAGCGAGGAGGAAGCGCACCGTTTTCCGTCGCGCTGAAGTGACCAGGGGAGGAGGGGTGCGGAGGCAGGATGGGGGCATTCTACTCCAGCGTTTGCTGGAGTAGAACGCCCCCAGGTGGCGCAGGTGTGGCAGAGGCCTTGCGGCAGTGGCTGCGCGGCGCTATCTTGAAGGCGATCTGCGATGGTGCGACGAGGGCTGATGGCTTCGCGGGTGCTGTGTTCTAGCCGCTGCGTTCTCGTTGAAGCGAGAGGCAGCACGATTGTCAATTCGCTCGCTGCTGCTGCCGCACTTCCTCGCTCCAGCGTTCTGACATCGAGTGTGCGCGGTGATCGAAGAATATGTGTTCATGTTTGCTTGTGCGCGCCTGACACCGTGAGCATTAATTTTAGTTAGTAAGCGAACTTTTACAACTTTATGCGGCCGATAAAAGTACTATCCTTATTTCGCATAGCAGTGTACTAATTCTATCTCGCAACCGTTGCTTCGCCTTTCGGGCAAACGGCTTTTCGATGATATCGAGAAATGGGCGCACGTTTCAGCGCCGTAAGGCAGTGACGGATTGAGCCGCTAAAAAAAGACAAAACTTTACTCCGCGGAAGTCGCAACAAACGCGCTACTTAAAAACCCGGAGACAATGAAGGACATCTTGGGTTACTAAATATATAGTTAATGTTAATGAATACAGAAAAAGATGAGGGCTAATTTTCTTGTGACGTAAACTGCATTCATAGTGTGCGTTAGGCGCAGAGAATCTCTCATTCTATTCTATCTGCATTTTTTTCCCCGGTGATCGGTACAGACTAGTAATTTTAATGTACCCAAGAATCGTGGGTTTTAACGCTGTCGCGAACTTTCTTTGTCACCATGCATGCGTTCGTACAGTGACAAATAATTCATAATGATATAAGACAAATTGCCTTTAGAGAAAATTAAGCGGCTACTCTAACAACTGAAAACTCAGTTACAATGTGAAAACGTTGAAAGGCAAGACACAACTACACTGACCTATAATATTTTGTGAACCTAAATTGTGCTAGGGACGAGACACCGATATAGAAGAAGACAGGATCACGCAGACCGGTACGGAGAGGACGAGACAGACTTCGAGACAGGAACGCATCACGGCAACTCGTCGAACTAAGGCGCACCAACGGCTCCCATTGGGGGCGGGTGATTGCACTGGCATTGAAAAAAAGTAGAGGAGGCGTTGGTGTGGCAGTGGCGCCGAAATGAAATAAAAAAAAAAACACTGTCGCCGACAATCGAGAGACCGAAATCGGTGTCGGGTCGGCCTAGTGTGACTGAGCCTTTAGGGACGGGCACAGAGACAGACGAATATATACAGAATGCTAATCCCATTAATGATATACTTAAAAGATGGCTTGAGGCCTACTTTAGGAAAGTAGTTAATGGAAGGAAGCATTATAATTAAATGTGACTCACAGAAGCTTCACACGCGAAACTCCTTATTAATGCGATAGCTTTAAGGCACCCGTGTCTCAGAAAATCCGGTATCGGCGTCGGACGTCGATTAGGCGAAAAGATTTTCGAACCCCATATACTCAGACCTCCATATGATGCAAAAAATTTACTGAAATAATTGAATTTCTCAAGCAGGAATACATGAAAAAATCGTGAACTTCGACTTACGCACAACCTATAGACATGATAGCTCTCGGATTTTAATTTGACCATAGGAGAAAACATAATTCTGTTACGCGAAAACTCAAAGAAACCCCTTTTTCAGCGTTTCTGCAATTTACAGACCGGCTGCGGCGTCCGCTGTTTGCGCGAGCCAGTGCACGGGTGGGTGTCTTGGGGGCCACGGAGTGGCTCGCCCGGTTCCTTGCAATACCTCCAGCTGGCGCTCGCCTCCGCCGCATCGCGGCCCACGCAAGAGGCCGCGTTTCTATCACACAGCCCACATTCGTGCGTAGCCTTTGCGGCAAGCGTTTCTCGGTAAACATTACGGTTACATAAGCTCCAGCTGCCGGAAAGCGTGAGAAGCAGTCGGGGAGTTTTGAATGCTTTCGCGTTCCACTTAAAGGGGAAGCTTAAGCGTCCACCAAATTTTTAAGTTATATGTCTGGTTGAAATAAAGCCGTGGTTGAATCCAGACCCCGAAAGAAATCTCGTTCTTAAACCGGTGTTTTCCCCAGAATGTCTCTATAGTACTTGGCGTTGACACACGAAACGAGGAACAGTAGCAGGTACCTTCCTTTGACTAGAGGAGGTAATAGCGGGCAGTTAAATTTGCATGAGAAATGACGCTGCGTATAGAACATGGCTGCAGATGTCAGGCACCTGCGCAGTTGAGAGTGTTGTATTTCTTTCTTTGTATACGCTTGCACCACTGTTTTCGCAATTACAGCGAAAAGGAGCGCACCTCGCTCGACGCCGTGATTAACTAGAGAAAAGAAAACGTATTATTTTGCAATACCGTTCCAACGAATTCGCGTGGCATTATCTTTCGCCAAAAGGACGATGTCACAACCTTTCTTCGAAAGGACTGAATCATGTAATTACTTTTCTGCATAGGTAACTGGAGATGTAGGGAATTATTCATGGGTACGCTAGGTGTGGCTGTTGTAATCAACTAGTTTTGTAAGCCCTTGTTCTGGCCGCGCTCCGAAAGTTCTGCTGACCAAAGGAAGACGCTTGCAGAAAGTGCACGATGCAGCTATTGTTAGACCTTCTAGTGCACTTGCAGAAGAATAACAGCGCACATTAACCTCGTTTTGCAATACGCGCAGACCCTGCACATAGCGGACGACTGCAGACGCTTACGACGTTATAGTTTTGTCGACAACGCATGTTTATCGAACGTCGGAGTCTGCAATATCATAAAACCATGCAGAACAACTGCGAAAAACTTATCTTGTGTAAATACTCCAGTCATGCGTTGCAGTAGCATAAACTCGTCATGTTGTGTTAATGAATGGGGCTTTCTGCAGCACATAGCCAAAAGTACATTACTGTGGCTTTGCTAAGTGGCTGACACGGATGTCTGTGCCTGGCATTCAAGTAGCACACCTTTACCTTCGCTCTTAGATGCCATTTGCAGTGAAAGACGCCCAGACGGGACCACGCTTGTTTTATTTTTCTCTTTTGTGAATAGTCTGTATGCTTAGCGTCAGTCCATTGCTCAGTGGAGCTCTTTCTGTCCATCCCGATAAGGCTATATAAACAGCGTGTCTAACCTCGAGCTTGAGTGTTTTCATTTTCATGTCGTCCAATATTTTCGTTTATCCTCCGATCAAACTAAACAAGCCGCGCAATTACGACTGTGCAGTCGGTAGAATAACCTTAGCGCTATGATTACGGGCCGACGTGTGGGAAGTTGCTGACGCCTTCAGTCGCTCATTCGCGAATTTGCATTGAATAGGCATATCCGCGCTGAGCTTAATCAGATGACCACCGGAATTGGGACTGCGAACGTGCAGGGAAATATGACTCGGTCCTCCGCCGCACGCCTCCAGCGCCAAGCGTTGCCCAGCTATATAATGTAGCCTGCAATCAAGCAGACACTGCCAGCGCACTATGGCGAGCTGCTTATATGCTGAGGCAATCAAGTTGCAGAATTACCAGGGAGAGAACACGGCGGTCAGTTCGCGAAGCCATGCGGAAAGCCTGAAAATTGCCGACCTACCATTTCTTCTGTGTTTCTGTGGTCAGCCGGGTCCGCTAGATGCAAGGTGTTTAACTCGGCGGCCCTTCTCACTTGTTGTATGGTTGGCGCATGGTAGCCCTGCTTAGTTTTAAAACAAACAGAAAAAAAGCAAACGGAACGAACAAGCATAAGTTTTCAGTTTTTGAACATACATACATACATACATACATACATACATACATACATACATACATACATACATACATACATACATACATACATACATACATACATACATACATACATACATACATACATACATACATACATACATACATACATACATACATACATACATACATACATACATACATACATACATACATACATACATACATACGTACGTACATACATACAAGCATATAAGCAAACAAACGAACAAGCCTTCTTCCAAAGCATGATACATATGAAGCGCTGCGCCACGGTGCAGTGCTGTTCACCGTTAGCCACCAATAAAAACAAAAGGAGTACGACATTCACAGCGCCCGCATATTCACATTTATAGAACTATACCAGTGAAGACAGACTAGTTTGCTTTTTTTCTTCGTTGGTGTATTTCTTGCTTATACTTTGTCTGACGAAATTATGTCCATTGGTGTAGACTCATGTGACTTTTTGCACGTCAAGAATGCTTTAAGAGGAAGCTTTAGCTTGGACACAACTCCAAAGCGGCCTGTTCAAATACATGTAACACACAAGAACGCTTTTCTGAGATAACCGCTGGACCTATTTTAATGAAATTTGTTGCCCTTGAACGAGAAGGTAAATTACAGTGACTGTCGGAAGCAGAATTCTGATTTACGGCCTGCATTTTGTTAAAAGAATTTTTAAAAAATTCGGAAGTTTGAAAAAAAAGCACGAAGTTTACAAATTAATAACTCTGCTTCAAGAACAGATATTGCGGTTCTGAAAACGGCATCGATTAGATCATTCAAAGCGGACGAATTTGATAGGTAAATTTATATTTTAGGTGAATTTGTTACGTTGTTTACAAGGATTCGGCCAAAGCTCTATTCCCATATTGCATTTTCTTCTAGAATCTATGTGTAAAATATCAATTTTGCCCGCTTTATATGTACCATTAGATGCAATTCACAGAATTGTGATATCATTTTCAATTGCTGAGTTAGAGTTGTAAACTTGATAGTTTCCTTTTCTAGAAATTTTCGATTTTTGCCAATATTTAATAAAATACAAACGACCTAGATAAAAAATTCAAATGCAGGGGTCAACAAATATTAAGCTTATCTTTTAAATGAAACAAACCTCGTCAAATTTGGTGCATTGGTGGCCGAGAAAAACGATTTATCCTTTTACATGTATTTAGATAGGAGCACCCGAGCTAAAGCTTCCTCTTAAATCAACGTTTATTTATTTATTTATTTACTTATTTATTATACATCAAACGACTCGATGTGACGCGGTACATGAGGGTGGCTATGAGTACAGCAAGCATAGGCTATATAATAAAATGTACTTCGATACTTCGATGGACGTACTTCTATTGAAGCTGATTTGTTATCAAAACAATGCGGACAGGATCGTCATTCCAATCTGAGGCTGTATACGTAAGATAAAGGTATTTTTTTGTATGTTAGAGAGAAGTTAGTTTGATAGCTTTTCGTATGCCAGAGATAATTTATATGGAGGCGCAGTTAAGGAATGATTCCATAATATTAATAAAGTTAGTTTGATGAGGAATGAGTGAGTGAGTGAGTGAGTGAGTGAGTGAGTGAGTGAGTGAGTGAGTGAGAGAGTGAGTGAGTGAGTGAGTGAGTGAGTGAGTGAGTGAGTGAGTGAGTGAGTGAGTGAGTGAGTGAGTGAGTGAGTGAGTGAGTGAGTGAGTGAAACAACTTTAATAGGTCCACAATAGACGCGAGTAAACACAACGTCACCTGGCTAGGCCCACTCGGGGACGTACGGTGAGGAAAAAAATTAATCTAGTATGCTCAAGCTTAGGTATAACAAGTGTTATATAGGGGATAAATTTGACAGAGGATGGAGCAAAGGGTAGATGAAAGCGCACGTAGTCTAGTACACGATTGGAAGAATCGGTGATTTAGATATTATACCTGGACCAAGTAAGAACGCGGGAAAGCTCATTGCCGAGGTATTTACCAGGGTCAGTGAGAGAAAAGGGCAACAAATGTTCTAACTGGAATATATGTAGTTTCCGGGGTGGTGAAAAGAAATACAGAAGTTTTGCTTGTACTTAAAGACAGCCAGTTATCGCACCATTCCTATGTTAGAGTGAGATCATTCTGTAGGCTAGAGACATCGTAAGGGTTAAATGTACAATGGTATACAACGCCATAATTGACAAAAAGCCGTATGTTGGATTGAACAAAGTGAGGATAAGTTATCAATACAGATAAGAATAAGAAGCGTACCTAATACAGTGCCCTGGGGGATACCTGAGAATACTCGGGATAGGGTGAAAGAGTGAGAGTTAGTAAAAAAAAAACTGCTAGTGTTTAGTTAGAAACTCGCGAAGACATTGCAAAACACGGTGATCTCAGTTAATACACGATATCTTTATGAAAACACGATGGCGAGAGACTATCGATCGCCTTCTCAAAGTTGAGAGGTTCATTGCCTCTTCCCCGGTGTCTGGCGCTCTTCCTTTCCTCACCGGATATATTTGTGGATATCGTTTTCTGTGAATCCGCTGATAATGATGTCGTCAAGGAAGACACAAACTCCACGCAGTCCACTCAAGGTTGTTGCCGTGAAATGCTGAAATACCCCTGGAGCAGCGGTTACACCAAATGGATGTCTCTTTAACAGTGTAAAAAGAGTAAAAGTATTTGAAAACGGTAATAGCGTCTGGGCCAGGATCGTTTGTTTCTTTTCGTCCATCCTGTTCCATGCGTTGTTACTCTAATTAGCTTGTAAACGTATTTACTAATTCTCACGTGCAGGAAACCAGAGGAAAACATAGATATAGAGGAGAAACCATAGCCTAGAGGAAGAGAGAGAGAGAGAAACAGATGGAAAAGGTTAACGAGAAGAAAGGCAGAGCGGTTGGCCTGAAGTACGGTTCTCTAGCCAGTATAGCAGCAGAGCACGTTGTGGGGCTTGTTGGTTCATAGCTTTCAAAAGATGAAGCGCCAACACAGACACCACACTAAGAAAAAGCAATGACAAGACAAGACATTACATGAGGCCAAAAGCGGCTGAATATGTAGCCATGGGAATATGTAGCCAAAGAAAAAAGAGGGAGCACTGAACATGTGTATGCGCACGCGTGAGAACACAGAAGACGTATAGGAAGGGAATCGCAAGATTAACCAAAATCTAAAACCTCTCTAAAAACATGCTTTCATTTCTGTAAATATTCAAAGACGTGGTGCTGACCCAGGCGTCCCCTCTTTCCTTAATCTGGTTGGCCTCCAACAGTTCATGCGCCACAGTATCTTTGCTTTTAAACATGACCGTTGTATCGTGAAGCCTTGCTTCCCATACGTGCTGATTCTCATTCCCGCAGGCCTTGCAATGAAGGGGCAAGTTTGAGCCATAACCATTTTTTCAGCGAAAACTTGTGCTCCCGCACGCGTTCATTAATACATCGGCAAGTTTGGCCGATATATACTCTTTCCCAAACTTCAGCGGTATGCGGTATAGGACCCCTTCTTCACACTTCACAAAAGGGCTTGTATGTTTAATTCAACACTCCACTTTCTTAGAGTCATCAGGTCCAATGTAGCGGCACAAAGTAGCAAGTTTCTGGGGTGCGGAAAAAACCACAGGAATTTTGTATTTCACGGCGACTTGTTTAAGATAACGCGCCTTAATGATAATGAGAATACGGTATCACCACAGGTTCAGCTTTCTTTTCACGGCGGAAATGCGCCTAGAGTGTCCATATAATTGCTATGCAATAATAAATAAGTAGCTAAATATACACATATTTCTGCGTTGGCTATTTCGTATACTGCACTGCTGAAGACTTATTCTTGTCGCAGTCAAAATAAACGTCAATAAATAAACACGGTGATTTTTGACTGCTGTGCCACATATATTTCGCTTAAGCTCTGGTGCATGGCCTCGTGCCTAGATATACAGCGCTACCGCAAACTTACGTCGCCGCAAACTTGTGTCGACCTTCACGCGTTATATCACCGCAGACGACTCTTGCGCGAAGCTTTGCGCTCGCTTGACGTATCAACTCTCTGCGAAATGTGTTGGGGCCTCGAGTTGCCCATTTGTTCCACAGGACTGCTCCACGTACGCGCGAAATGACGGGATGTTAGGTTAATGCTCCCGACTTTTGGACGCGGCTTACACTTTCGAGTGACGTTATAGCATGGGCGCGCTTTACTCGCTCAGTTGTTGGTTCCACGGCGTTCTGTTGAAGTAATGCTCGCCACAAGTCATAAGCGCTCTGTACGTCTCGTACCGGAGTATCGCACCAGGATAGCAGGCTCCGAATGCGCCCCCGATGTGTGGTTCTCGCGCCACGTCTCTCGTTTTTCTGTTCCTTTAAAGTCGTTGCAGCCAGAGCTGCGGGGCACGAGGCGTTGTGTGATACGAGCTGGCTGAACTTGCTATACTGTGAGTGTTGTGAAGGTGGTCGTATCGGTTGCACTTGTAAAATTCACGGTCCGAAAGGCCCACAGAAAACGGGGCAGCCCAATCATTTGTTACCAGAAGTTTTCCACTAAAATCCGCTCGTATACCACAAAGTACGAAGCAAACAAGTCCAACTGAGCGCGCACTGAACGTTCGCCCTTTGGCGTAACTAGGTATACACACATTGTTCCTAGTTTGGCTGTGTTAGGGTCTATTACATTTGCCGAATGAGAAGCAACTACGCGTGTTCTGAGAAACATTGCCTATTCCTGGGCAGTCCTACGCTAATATTTCAGGCGCGAACACGGTATAAGCCTAGTGCATCGCGAAAGTGTTATACAGAATCTCATCTACTACCTCTCTTCAGACACTGGAAACGGACCAAAATATACGCTGCATTTGCTAAGTAAATATTACTTAACCTGCTATCGGCCTGGTCTTCTGTCTACACTGTTTTGTTTCATCGCAAAGCTTAGAGACTCTCTCAAACGTTCGTTCAACTTTCTTCCAACTTTCGTCCAACTTTCGCCCAACCTGTTCCCAACTTTCGACCACGTGTTCTTGCAGAAGATCGTTAATGCAGGCTAGCTTGTTCGTGTCTAACTAAACTTTAACTAAGCTTTTGTAGCCCAAGTACACGTGAACAATGGCAGAGAAACAAACAGAGTGGGTGGTTCTCCGTCTCGTCCACATGTGCTATATACAACAAGTAGGTTCCTATATAGCTAGAGGCAACTATTGGACCTTGATTATTGTATAACATTCATTCATATATCTCCACAACACGGCTTACAACTGGACTATATAAATAGTTACACAAAACTCCGCGATTTTTTTTCTTCTTGTGTAGCAGACTTGTATTTTCAGTGGGACGACGCTGCCTATGTCTGTTGCGCTGTAATGTAGACATTTCTTGCCCAGTTTAACTGGTTAGTAACAGATCAAAAATTCGAGGACATCTAAGCCCTTCTTATGAGTTGTGAATGCGTATGCATTAATGTCCAAGCGAACGCTGCTGAGCGGTCCTTCAAGTTGTCGACTTCACTTTCGTCCGCTCTGCTCCGTCGTGGCGCCGCAGCCTATTAGAAATTAAATGCTTTTTCGCTCGCACAGATAATAGACGCCATATTTTTCGCTCAGTGGGCCATTTGATGCTTTAGTATAAAAAAAAAAGTGCTATTCTCTACGTTTATTCCGGAAGTGTGCATAGGAACGGGCTTGACAGAATTCATGGTCCACCGCTCCGGTTGTACGATAAGCCTAACATTTCAATTGTGTAAATATTGCAAAGGATACGCTGCACATATATACTGCCTTTTGCTGACACACGATGCGTCGCACACACGCACGCACGCACGCGCGCACGCACGCACGCACGCACGCACGCACGCACGCACGCACGCACGCACGCACGCACGCACGCACGCACGCACGCACGCACGCACGCACGCACGCACGCATGCCCATCTACATCGATTAGGTTTTACGCTACTGCGGCCACATTGTAACTTGTCCAGCTGCTGTTTCCAAAGGCAAGACATGTGAATACTGTGGAATAGCAACAGAGAATAATGATCAATATGTAGCGGAACAGAAAGCGCATATATTACCACTGATGGACCCAGCTGTATTGTGCAGAGAAGTTTGGACGTGATTTTCGCGCACTCATGGTGTTGCATTTTAGTTATCCCTAGTTTATTTCATTATAAGTTGCATATTTTGGGTGAAAGAATCGAGCTATTGTGCTTTAACTTTCTGCTGCACTTGAATGCAGGAAGAGACGGTGAGGAGCTCTAACTCGCTTCAGAAAATCGAAGTGCCGGTTCTGTTTTTGAATGTGCTAGGCCCTTTCGGCGACGCGCTGGCTGCGCTACTTGCACAAGACAAGTGCTGATAGCAAGCTATACCCGTCTGCAGGGAGTCTTGCTTGTAAGAGCTATGTTTCCGGTGAATGGTTCCTGCTGAAGACACCGAAAAAAAGAGTAAAGAATGGAAGCATTTTTCACTGCTGGGAAAAGAGGCGCATCTGACATTCAGCTGACAGAACCTCCTATATTCCTTCAGCTACAGACTTCCTTTGAAGCACATCTGTCGCGCTGTGTGCAACCGGCACCGAACCTCATTTTTGTTGTCGTCGGTTGTACGGTTATTTTGTTGGCAGCGTGTCGAGAGACCCATCTTAAGTAGGGAACCTGCGGGGCTGGCTAAGTGCATGTCGATATACTGGTGCATCAGTTCCTGATTGCTCAACTTGTATGCTTTGTTTACTAGGCGTGTTTCTACTGCGACCCACGTGGCACTGAGCACTTGAAGGACATGCCTCTTACTTCCCGGGTACCCTCGTTATTCCTGACAGGTGCCGCTGCATTTCCGGTATTCTTATTTTTATTTTTGCATACGACCACATACGTATTTGTGCGCGCGAGGATGCAACATTCAGGAGGCACGCTTTCATTGTCACTTTGACGTAAAGACAAACAAGTTTGTCCATTTGTCCCCCTAGTCAGGCTTGTATTTGCGGGCGCGTTCTTGTTAAATGCCATCCATAACATTGGCCGAATGCCACTTTGCTTCTCTGTAAGGGCACATCATATTGCACAATTTGATGTTCTCGCTGTAGCATTGCTATTTATGGTGCATCGCTTTTTCTGTGAATGTTGTTTACCAGCCAATATGCAATGCCTACATCTACTTCCAGCTACTGGAAAGAAAAGAAACTTCTAATTTTAATCGCCGTGCTTCTCCACTGCATATTGCATCGCGTATTCTGCCACACAGAACTTGCTTTCTTCCACGAAGCAATATGGCGTCAACTTTCTCATTTTGTTTATATTGATAAGTTTATGAGATAAAGGCAACATTTCAGGGCACGAATCAGAGTTCACGATGCAAATCACTGTGCCTTAAGATAAATGAAGGGAGTTTAACTGAACCATAGAGGCTACACATACCTCGACGGCCTCACACTTAGTTAAGGTGCCAGGTGCTACTCAAGCTGCCTAATGCAGCCTTTATCCCGCTGTCCTTATGTATGTTGCCACTTATGTACAGACGACCGGCCCGCCGTGGTGGATTAGCGGCTATGGTGTGGCGTTGCAAAGCTCGAGGTCGCGTAATCAAATCCCGGCCGCGGCGGCAGCATTTCGATTGGGGGCGAAATTCAACAACGGCGACGTCCCGTGCACTGGGGGTGCGTTAAAGTTCTTCTGGGGGTCAGCAATTAATTCAGAGTCCCCCATTACGGCGTGCCACATAATGAAATTGCGGTTTTGGCATGCAAATTTCCAGAATTCAATTCAACAGTCGAACAATGTTTTTTACCAGTACCGCGCGAGCGTCGACTCGCCGGCCGGTCAGCGCCTTCTGACGGCGCGAAGCCGCGAGATTTGCAAGAGTAACGCTTGCTCACTAAGGTTTCGGACATAGTGCGAACTGGCAACGGATATTGTGCAAACCGATCAGGCTCGAGGTGGCAGGTAATGCACGTGAGCGCGAAAGTGAGCTCCAAACACAAACACGCCGCCGTTGTCGTTCCGTCATCATTTCGTCACGTTAATTCCATTTGACAATTCCTTCTTTGTCATACACCGTCGTCATCGTTCCGTCGTCTTAATTCTGTCGCCCTCATGGCGTTTTCATTTCGTCGCCATCATGCCACCGTCGTCACACTGCCGTGGTCATTTCGTCGTCAGGATGCCATCGTTGTTATTTCGTTGTCATCATGCCTTCCTGGTCATACCGTGGTCGTCGTGCTGTCATGGTCGTTCTGTCGTCCTCATTTCGTCGCCGTCGTGCCGCAATCCTCGTTCCGGCGTCGTCATCCCGTTGTCCATTAGCCGTCGTCGCTAAGTCGCCGTCGTTATGCCATCGTTTCGTTGCGTCATCGTCATGCAGTCGTGGCCATCGTTCCATCTTTGTCATTTCGTCATCGTCAGTTTAGTTTCATCGCCCCATTGTCGTCATGACGCCGTCTTCGTACCGTCGTCGTGCGCGGAATTCTCATGTTGGAGCGATAACTAGGGTACGCGCAGCAAGTTTTGAAGTCCTTGGTTGAATTATCATTTGCATCAGCACATCAACTGTGGCGATCGAGTGGTCTGGCTATGACTCTGACATAGGGTTTTGTAACCTGCTAGTTTCATACAACACTGCTACGGTCCGAGATCGAGTTTGCCACAAAGCCCGAGAGGGTACCGGCCACGTTTTGTTGCCCAAGCAGTTCAAAGAGAAACGTGCCGAACATATGCATAAGACCAGCAACGTGTGGTAACGGGTTTTCAGTCTCCGTGTTCTGTTTTTGCGTGATGTGAGGTAATTACGCAGCGAATAATTGACTATTGCGTGCTATGGAGTATTGACATAGCAGATGGCCGGTGCGCTTGTTTAGTTTTATTCAACTATTAGTGTAGATCTGTAGTGTCCATGCGTGCGATACAGAGGGAGAGAGACGAGGAACAAGAAAAAACAGGGAGGGTAACCCAACCCGCGCCCGGTTTGCTGGACTTAATGAAGGCCTGTCAGCGAACATGCTTCTAACAGTGTATGAAACGGCACGGTATACGTGTCCGTTCGGACCGCTAACTGCAGTTGTTCTCGTTTCCCTCGAAATTGCGACGCATAGCGGCTTTGAGAGGTTGGCAACGAAAAAGAAAAAATGAAAAGCGGACAGCTGGCGTGAAATACGTACGGTGAAGAAATTATAGTGGTAGGTCCCACATGTTTTGAGCTCGCTGCACGCTTCGAAAACATCGTGTCATCATTTGTGGCGGTGCTACTGCCGATGCAAGTGCAGCTACAGCGGGTAATTGGCACGAACCGATACGACCTCTCTTTGTTCTCTGTAGAACAAAAGCCATTTTGCGTGGATTCCATGGACGATCACAATCCACGAGTTCACGCTCACTACTGGTGAACGGGCTCTGCACTTGACATGCGCTAATAACAGAGCACATGGAGCCTATTGATCTCAGGGAGTCGGTGCAGTAGAGCTAACACCTAGTGCGTTGCGCTGCCATTGTGTCTGGCTGCCGGAAACGGAATGCTGAATGATACTGCACCTAACCTGACTCGTTTCTATCTAACGCATCCGCGCGTAACGACTGCGCCTTATTGCTTCGGCTCGGGCAGATTTGTTTCTGGGACACTGGAGAGGTGATGAATATTATCACGATCCCACCTGCGCTTCTAAAAAAAGTTTATTCTGAGATTTTACGTGCCAAAACACGATATGATTATTAGGCACGCTTTAGGTGGGGGGACTCTGTAGGTTAACGTTGACCACCTGGAGTTCTTTAACGTGCACCAAGTGTGCGGTACACGGACGTTTTTGCATTCTGCCCCCATTGAAATGCAGCCTCCGCGGCCGGGGTTTTATCCCGCGCCCTTGGGCTTAGCAGCGCAACGTCAAACCCACTACAACACCACAGCTGTTCCGTGTGGCGGAAACGCACGGCAAATTAGTTTGACAGGTTTTCGTCAGAGGGCATTTCCATCGTTAACAGTTTGTTTTATGGCAGCTTCCTGGGGGAAGCTCAGTACTGCGGGCGCTGTTATAGGTGGCAAAGCAGCAAATTGATTGTCGACTTGTCCTGGGTAAGTAAATGAAAAAAAAATAATGACGAGAAAGAAATGAGCAGGCATAACAGCGAAAGAGGCGGAAGAGGGGTACGGGATAACGGAGGCAATGCATTCGTCGCTCACGAACCCGTTTCCGTTCTACATGCAGTTCGTCACTTTGCTGGGCACATCTCCCCGGTCCGAAGCTTCAGCGGTTTCACCGGTGACGCAGTTTGCGTCATCGACTGTCGACTATGATGGCATGTGCTATCTACCTTACCTGGATAACAGCGTCCCTCCTGTCAGTGGCTGGTCAGCGACATCGTCACAGACAGTCCCACCAGAAGATTACAAAAGCATCAATGATCCGGCTCCCACCTTCAGTAGGCACGGGATAGCGGCGACAATGCGTTTGTCACCCACAAACCCGTTCCTGTTCTACATGCTGCTTGGTGCACAACCGTCATCATTTCGTAAGCGATCGAGCAATCTTTTTTTTATTGCTTATTCCATGCCTAAGTGTTTTCTTCCAGTGTTTTTATCACCATACTAGTGCCGAAGAAGTTACTGGTCTGTGGCCATGTTGCGCTGGATCCTGGGCCTGTCAATGATCCCCAGTATAACTAACTGCTTGCAGAAATCAGCAACCTGTCATCCAAATTCGGCTCAAAGTATCTTAAACAAGAACAATAGGCACTCGCTCAAAACGTGTCTGATTTAACTACCAGACTGACTAAGGTTGAATCCCTCGCTGATCATTTTGAGCGCCCGCCGTCTACGGCTGAAATCGACGACTCAGTCAAAGAAGCTGTCAAAAGAGAAAACAGTGCCCTTTATTCTCGCCTTGATGATCTTGAGGATCGATCAAGAAGGGATAATCTGAAGGGAGTCTTGATAGCTACCAGACATGCTCTTGGGTCACAAAACATTCCGTTTGTTTCATCATTAGAACATGTGTGTGTACGAGTGGCCATTGCAAACTGCGAGTTTATTTTCTGTGCCTGTTGTAGACTGCCTGCTGCTACTAAATTTTTTTTGTCACGAACTTCATGATACAATTATTCATCTTATTATTAGATACCCTACGTCACCTTTGTTTTTACTTGGACTCTTCAATTTTCCGAATGTTGTGTGGCCGAATGATTCCGTTACTGTTAAAGTTTTCTGCAATTTTCAGAATTCTTAAACCTCTGCCACGAATTTAACCTTATCCAACTTGTACACTACCCTGCGGGTTCTACACCCACCTCTGCCAATACATTGGACGTTATTCTTACCATTGCACCCGACTTGTTTCTTCCTTAACGTTCCTGCAAGAAATAAGCGACCATTTATTGATCCACTTCACTCTTATGGCTCATGTTAGCTGTAAGAAGAGCTCAAAATCATAGTGGATTACAACAGAACCGATATTTCTTCAATAACTGCCGAGTTTGAGTCTTTCATTAGAAGATACCTCGGTCACTTCTCACAAAGAACTGTAGATGAAAACTGGTTTCTGTATAAAAACAAACGTCTGTCCTTAATTGATCGCTACATGCCTGAAAGAAGGGTACCTCCTAATCCCTGTTCATTGTGGTTTAATAATTCACTAAGGCGCCTGCGCAACATAAAATAGCGGGTGTCTAGCCGTACCATAGTTATTATTCATCCTAATCCCTGGTCCCATTATCACCACATTGCTGATTAATTTTGTTCGTCATAAGCTAACGCCGAGCAAACTTTTCTGAGCAATACTCTTCCATCCTTTCTGGTTTCTAACCTACGGAAGTTTGGTCTGTTGTCACTGCTACTGAAAAGAATGCCCTGCAGTTAATTCAGTCTGACGTGCCTGTATGTTCTACCCCACCAGTGCTGTGATATCTTGAATGACACCTTCTCCCCATTTTTTCAGCAGTCGCTTGTGTGGTGTTCTTCCAGGCAGGCAGGAACCAGGCGGTTGCAGGGACGGTACGCAAAGGGAATTGCTTTATTCCATTGACAAGGTGACTGGCGAGCACCAGCACAGCTTGGCCGCCGACTGTGATAAGCTGGGAAGGAGTGCGCCGGCTACGCTCGGCGCCGCGGTATATAAGCTCTTATCAAAGGGGCGTGTCGCAGTAGCGCACGTGTAGGTTATCGGTAGACGTGCAGCCACTACAGCTTGCAACTGGTGTGCCACTTTTATCTCGCGCAATTTTTCCGCCTATGAATTCCATCTTTTTTGACTGGGTGGGTGTTGGCAAACTTATCAGTAATCTAAAAATTTCTTCATCTTGTGGCCTTGATTCCACAAAGTCAAAAACGCTAAAAAGCACTGAATTGTTCATCTATGATGTTGTAGAAGATTTTTTACTAGTCTTTGCAGCTTTCTGCCCTGCCCAAAGGTTGGAAGGTGGGAAAGGTGGTTCCGGTTCATAAATCAGGTGACATTCATTCCGTTAATGATTACCGACCAATTTCTTTAACATGCATCCCAAGTAAGATGTTGGAGCATAAAAGTTATTCACATGTTATTAATTTCATCGAGACGAACTCTTTCATTAACAATGTGCAACATGGCTTCAGAAAATTATTTTCCTTTGAAACCAGCTCCTTTCTTTTACGAACGATTTGTTTAATAATGCGGATCAGAAAATTGGCAGCAACTGCTTATTTCTGGATTGCTCGCGAGCTTTCGACTCTGTTTCCCGCGATTTACTTATCTTTAAACTTTACCTTCTTAATACCGACCCCAAGGTATTTGCATGGCTAAAGGATTTCATTTTAACGCGATAGCGTTAAGGAGCTCGTGTCGCAGAAAAGCCGGTGTCGTCGGTGTCGGGTGTCGGCGTCGGCGGCGTTGACCGTGAGCGATAAATCACGGCAGGCGCTTCATAAATAAAAAGCAACTTCCAAGATTGGCCCGGTGGGAATCGAACCCGGGTCTCCGGAGTGTGAGACGGAGACGCTACCACTCAGCCACGAGTTCGATGCTTTCAAGCGGTGCAAACGCGCCTCTAGTGAATGCGGTGTTGCCTTCGAAACGAGCCGTGGAAAGTTATACTGCGGTGTATATCGGTAATTATGAACATGTAACGTACAGAAGTCACAATTACACGAGTTGCGAAGTGCGTTTCCGCTGCATTTCTTCTGCGCTTTCCGCACACGCAGAGCCATCTTGCGGCAAACACAGAAGACCCCCTCCTCTCAATGTACGGCGCTGCCCCGACAGGAGGCGCGCCGCGCGCGCATTGGGACCGCTGCCAGGCGCGTCGCGGGACTCCCTCTCCCCTGACGACGCTTCGCCGTGCTCCCGGTTTAGATTACTATCTATCTCTCTGCCCGTGCCGATCACGACGTTTGGCTGGCGTAGATCGTTTCCCCTCCGAGACACCGAGTTCTTTGGTTCGTTTCGTTCGCTCAGGCGCACGTTTCGTTGCCGCGCCGAACGCTGCGTTGCTCGACGCTCACCGCGTGATAGGTGGGCGCTAAGTCCGATGCGGGGCGCATCGTAAGTGATCGCTGTGCCGTAGCGCATTGTCTTATACCCCTTGGCGGGTCGACGGGAACGCTGTCGCGTCCCACTCTTGAAGGCGAAGCTTAAGCGTCCTCCAATTTTTTAATTGGACCCAGCATGCAACCGATATCGAATTTGCGTCGGGACCGTGTTCCGTAACATCCGTTGTACCACAATGATCGGTACTCGGTCCCTTGTTTTTTCCCATCTACATTAATGACCTTTCTGACTGTATCTCTAATTAAACCATTAGGCTGTTCGCGGACGACTGTGTCATCTATCACACTGAAAGGCCCGCCCCCCACCGGCAGCAGGCTGACGCCCGCCCCCTCCCTGAGCCATTCCAGCCGAGCGTTGTGTCACCTATCGCAAAATAACTAGCCTTAGTGATTCCAGTAAGCTACACGACGACCTGGATAGCGTGTCTAACTGGTGCAGCAAGTGACTAATGCAGCTGAACACAACTAATTGCCAAAGCATGCGCGACACCTCTAGCTCTACCTCTTGGGATATATTCCCATATCCTATTAATGGTTCAGCCCTGTCGGTTGTTAACTCTGATAAGCATCTTGTCCGGTATAATTCTAGCAACCTTTCATGGAATATGCATGTTGAATATGTCATTAACAATGCTAAAAGAACATTAGGCTATTTGAGGCGAAACTTTGCATCAGCATCGACCTCACTAAAGCTTACTCTATACAAAACACTCGTCCGTCCAAAATTAGAATATGCTTGTGCCATATGGGACATTGCTCATGCGAGTCGTGTCATTTCCCTTGAAAGCATATAGCCACCCGTTTCATTCTCTCAAATTATTCACGTCATTCTAGCGTCACGTCCATGAAAAGAACTCTAAATCTACCTGACCTCTTGTTACGTCGCAATTACTTTGGTCTGTGTCTTTTTCATAGAATATATCCCTCTAACTCTTGTATTAAAGAAAATCTTTTCAACACATGTGCACCAAGTTGCCTCTCGTCTCGCATCGTCCATCAACATAATATTGAAGTGCCATCTTGTTGAACTAATTTGTACCATTCTTCATTTTTGCCAAGAACCGCTAATGAAGGGAACCACCCTCCCGCCTCCACAGTTTCAATTCGTGACAACACTAGCTTCATGATCACCGTTAAAATGCGTTATAGTTTGATCTTTTATTCTTATCCTGCACTGCAAATATTGTATATTTTCACCACTCCTTTCTGTTTTGCTTACTAGGCCTTGAAAGTATGTATAATGAATAAACAAATAAATAAATAAATACTACAGAGGCATGCGTGGCCTTCGATAATCAGGAAAGGCTTTGGAAAGTAAGGTAATTCGTGTTTTTTGAATAACAAACTTCTTAGAAAGCAAGAGAGAGAGAGAGAGAGAGTAGTATACAGAAACGTACAGAGCGTACACTATAGCCTGAGCTATAGGTGCTCCTGCCTGAAACATTAATTCGCCCTGTTAGATGTCGTGCCTTCGCGAACACTACAGAGGAATGAAAAAAAAATGTCTGGGTTTACTGTACTAAATATATATCTATGGGTCCTTTGTTTTAGAGGTTTATAGTTATTTTTTAAAACTCCGGGGATAGTAATTGGGGGTTATTTTTAGAAAGAAAAACCAATACAGGGAAACTGAGAGATCAACCCAATCTTAGCAATTACTACACAGGAAATCTATCCGGGTTCCTCGAAATAAAAGCCTCGCAGTTGAAGACAATTCGTCCTGGTCCGGCACGAATTCTTTTTATGCGAAGCATATTACGAGAGCTCAACCCAGCTCTTCAGGCGCGGCGGTGTCGCCTGCAATACCACGTGACACCGTGACGTCACGACGGAGGAGAAACGGGGCTCCAACCAACACCCTCTGAATTGTTGCTCCAACTCGCGCCGTCGCTCGCGGCGTCGCGGCGGTATATAAGCAGCTGCGCTTCCCTCTGCTAGACACTCACGAGGTGAGATGGCTCCTGGAGACAGAGCTGCACGTTGGAATGAGAAGCGAAGGTTGCCGAGTGCTACAGAGACTGATTTTCTAGGTGGCTTTGGTTCAACTCTTGCAAGATGGGCTGGGTGGGAATTGAACCAGGGTCTCCGGAGTGTGAGACGGAGACGCTACCACTGAGCCACGAGTACGATGCTTCAAAGCGGTACAAAAGCGCCTCTAGTGAATGTGGTGTTGCCTTAGAAACGAGCTGTTTCTAAGGCTCAGGAGTGCGTCGCTTGCTCAGGCGCACATTTCGTTGCTGCGCCGAACGCTGTGTTGCTCGACGCTCACCGCGTCCAATGCGGGGCGCGTAGTCGCTGCGCCGTAGCCCATTGTCTTCCACCCCTTGGCGGGTCGACGGGAACGCTGTCGCGTTCCACTCTTGAAGGCGAAGCAGAGTAACGCATGAGTTGTTTCTTCGTCTAGCCGAACCAAATATAACCAAGCAACAGCAGTTCACCAACAGTGGCTCAACAACTAAAATAAAGGCTAGTATGCTTCGCATCCTGGGCTTAACCTTAGCTAAGCCACAGCCATTTTTTCAACTCTCTTCTTTCGAGGAACTCGTATGGGTTTCCTTCGTTACAACTACTACTATTGGGCGGATCTCTTAGTTTCCCTTTATTAATCACTTCTCCCCCCCTTGCGACTTGACCAAGAAGAAAGTGAAAGTTTTGTTGTTGGGCAGTCCTAACCTTTGAGATTTTACTGGTATCATTCACAAACAATTAGCACAAGTAAATGCTTTCTTTTGGATAGAAATGTTCTATTTAAACAAGCAAAATCACTCCCAAGAACGTGTAATGGCAAGAAAAGCTGCTCGAAAATTATTGTGACCAACTCACCCTTATACAAATCCTCGTTATAAGGCACTATTTAAATGAAATCACGTTATCAATAACAACCACTAGAGATAGGTTTGGCAATCTCTTTTTTATTTCGTTCCTTTCTCTTTTTTTGGCAAAGTAAAAAAAAATATACAGAGAAGTCACAGGCCTGCGCAGCACACCCAGCACAGTAGCCGCGTTAGCTGGAGGAGCGGCCCCATAGGAGCTTCATTTTCTGCAGTGCGAACTAGACGGTCTTCGTGGCGATGTTTGCTTGCGTCGTTTTCACGGCTTGTGCAGCTCTTTGCACAGCGGTCTGCTGAGCCCGACGTTGCCTGGTAGCAGCCGCGCGCGTAGCTCTACGATTCGCTTCTTCAGCAGCGGTTCGTACCTTTCGAGGAGGCGCCATAAAGCGTACCGAAGAATAAACATGGGTATCGAGACTACGCTGTGCACATGTCGCACCCCTTGACTCGTGGCAGGACACGATGCTGTTGTTGTTGACGATGATTTATTGCATCCCCTTTGATTCGGGTGGTTAACAAATTATTGCATCCCTTTGATTCGGGTGGTTAACAAATTGTCACCCAGCCTGCTTGAGTTACACATGTCTAGCTACACGCAACATACAACTGCTACATGAAACTGCTACGTGTCGGAACACCTGGTGGAATCCAACGCCACTCCAATGCAAAGTTTGCACGTATCGACGCTACGCGGCGCGCATGTCACACCACGTGACAAGCGATGCGATTCGATGCTGATGTTGATGCTGCTGCTGCTGATGATTTATTGGCATCCCCTTTGAAACGGGGTGGTGGCAAACAGTCACCCAGCCTGCTTGATCTAATCAGATATGCTATACATGTTTTTCATTCTAGCATATTTATATACATAGCCTTAATCCTCTTTTAGAGCCCAGCTCCTAGCCGCCCGTTCCTGCGTTGAGCGTCGGCGTCGGCCTCCCTCGGCGTAAGCGAGCGAATGAGCACAGCGAAGAGTGAACGCGGATCGCAGCGGGGGATAAAAGAGGGGATAGCGAAGAGAGCGCAACGAGAAAAGCAGAGAAGGAGGGTGCAGCGGACGCGCGAAGAGGAAATCGGAGGTGCAGAGTATGGGGAAAGAGTGAGGAGGAGCATGTGAGGAGGCATGCGGCGAACTCGCCCACCGATACCATGTATGGAAAACAAAACGCCGGAGTGTGCTTCTGACCCACTGCGCATGCGCGACTGCGCTCGCGCCGCCGCCACTGCTAAAGAATGCGCTCCGCGCGACCCATGCGTTCACGCGTTCACGCTCTCTTTACGAATAATGAAGGACGCAATCGGTGGAAAAGCTTCGTCTGCCGCTGCTGCTAAAGGAGCTGCGCGAGCAGAGGCTCAGTGCCGCCATCTAGATGACCCTGTCCTTCAGAATCAACTTCTTTGCCACAATATATCGCGAATTCAAAACACCTAAAACAGCTGCGCTCAAAATTCGCATTAAGGAGTACCGTAATCGTTGGTAAACTTTTTCTTGTTCATTACAATTCATCCATCTATGGGCCAATCCCCCATAGTGGGTAGGAGCCATATGTTTGGCAGGAAAAACAGACTACTTTATACCGGTACCTACGCAACTGCTACGTGGCGTGCGACCTGGTGTAGTAATATGCTGCTGCAATACAAAGTGCGAACGTATCTACGCTATGCGGCACGCATCTCACATCGCGTGACAAGTGGCACGATGCGGTGCTATATTGATGATGGTTATGATGATTTATTGTCATCACCTTTGAAACTGGGCGTTGACAAACAGTCCCCTAGACGGCTTGATTTAATGAGGTGTGTCATACAAGTTTTCTTCATTGTAGTATTCTTTATACATCTCCTTAATCTTCTTTTTTTATTGCTCAAGACAAACCAACCATTTCTTGGCCCTTGGTGATTAGGGGCTTGGCGACAGCGGCGACGGATACCACCGGTGGCGGCGGACATCACCAACCGAAACGGGTATTGGAACGAGCCCATAACATGTCACGCTGTAAAAAGTTTGGGATAAATGACAAGGTCCTCCTGAAGTCGCAATCTATAGACCAAAGTCAGACAATGCTTATCAGCTCTTGCACACGAGACTCTGTTTCATCCGTGTGTGTGTGTGGGGAGGGGGGGGGGGGGCGTGTACTGTATAGAAAGGACGCACTTTGAAAGGATAGTAAATCAGCCGTTGCCACATTGCGTAGCGTTTGTTGTTGTGTTTGGTAAGAGAGAGAGGGCTCTTTATTAGAAAAGCAGAGAGAGAGAGAGAGGTAGTTTAATGAATGGAAAATGTAGAGAGGTCGGCCGGATAATGGAGCATCTGGCCTGCTACTCTACGTAAGGGAAGGGGAAGAGGGGAAGAAAAAGGGTCACAATGGGGGATGATAATGGGAGGAACGAGGTGATTGACACATTAAACAACTAATATCACAGGCGTGAGTCCAGGCCCGTGTCACATAGGAAACGTGACAGTGCACGCATTGTCTCTGTCGTCTGCCAACTCTGTGGCCACGCGCCTAGTAAGAGGTCCTCTGACAGTGGTCCATTGTGTAATTGTCTCAATGTACCTGCCAATGTCAGTCTTTCTCGCGCATACTCAGGGCACACCACGAGCACATGTTCTATAGACTCTACCACGCCACACACTGAACAGTCCGGGGAGTCTGTCCGTCCAATAATGTGCAAATATTTGCGCGTGAAGGCGACGCCTAATCGCAGTCGGTGTATCAGGCATGTATGAGGGCGTGGAATTCCACGCAGAATTGGAAATTTCATATCGGGATCCAGGCTTTTAAGGCGGACGTGACGAGCGTCTGGCTGGGCCCAGTATCTCCTCGTCGCACTCCTCATTAATTCCGACAGGAGGCATGTGATGTCCGGTCTGGAGAATGGCACTGCAGTTCGCAGGCCATTGCTGAGGGCGCGCCTTGCTGCAGCATCGGCCATCTCATTACCGTTGAGCCCACAGTGTCCCGGGATCCATTGGAACACTACGCGGTGGTGTTTTTCTTGAGCGTATGAAAGCAGCTCGGTGATCTGCAGGGCCAGAACCTGATATGCGGTGTGGCGCAGGAAGCATCCCAAAATTTGCAGCGCGGGTTTTGAGTCCGTGAAAATGCACCATTCTTGAGGTCTTTCCCCGCAGATGTGGCGAATCGCTTCCCGAATAGCCACAAGCTCTGCAGCGGTTGATGTTGAATTATGGTCGAGTATGAAACCTCGAGTCATCTGTTGGGCTGGTATCACCACAGCTGCTGTCGATGCCTTAGGTGACACGGAGCCGTCTGTGTACACATGAACATATGTCTGGTATTCTGACCAGATGTACGCGAGAGCAAGTTGTTGTAGTCCACTGACGGGAACCAATGATTTCTTTAGTATGCCGGGGACATGTACGCACACGGAAGGTTGAACCATCACCCATGGTGGTTTGACGGGGTGATATGGAAGGGCATAGCCTGTTGTTATGTGGGGTAGATGGCAGCGGAGTGCACTTGTGAAACTGCTTTCCGGACGCTCATGTAGAACCGACGTCAATGGATGGCAATGGTGTCGTGTCAGTAAGCGTAAATACACACGAAGTGGTTCGTGGGACAGGTATATCGGTAATGGGCATACGTGGGCTTCCTCAATTGTGCCTTTGTTGGAGGCACGCCGTGGCAACCCGAGGCATATTTTGAGTGCCTGCGCTTGGACGCTCTCTAATGTCCGTAAGCAGGAAATGCTCAAGTTTGAGAGTATCGGAAGGCTGTATCGAATGTAGCCCACGAAAAGAGACTGATAAAGTCTTAGTAATGAGCCTTCCGTGGGGCCCCATTTCATGCCTGTTGCGAAGCGAAGAACATGGCAAAACAGATTAAGTTTTTGCTTCAACATGTTAACATGCCTCGTCCATGACAAATCGCGGTCAATGATAATGCCCAAGAATCTGTGGTGGGAGACATACGGCAATATGACACCGTTAATGGAGATCGGGTAGCGGCAGACGGATTTGCGCGTGAATGCAACCACAGCACATTTTTCGGCAGCTAAGCACAAACCCTGACGCCGTATGTATCGTGAAGTAGATGACACAGCCCGTTGTAATTTCGCACGTAGTTGTGGGCGTGTTGTACCAGAAGCCCAGATGCAGATGTCATCTGCATATGCACTGATGTGGATGTGAGGTGGAAGCTCACCCACCAGGCCAATCAGTGCCACATTAAATAATGTTGGGCTGAGAACCCCTCCCTGAGGAACTCCGCGGCATACCTGATGACGGTTAGTGTCTCCGTCAGGCGTGGACATGTAAACGAAACGGCCGCTGAGGTAGCTCACAATCCACAGGTAGAGCCGGCCGCCAATACCCAAGTCATCTAGGGCATCGAGAATGGCTTCATGAAGGATGTTGTCGTAGGCCCCTTTGATATCTAAGAAAACAGCGGCGACGAGTCGGCGTTGACGTTTTTCATGTTCCACTGTCGTAACGAGGTCAATGACGCTGTCAATTGAAGAACGACCCCGCCGAAAATCGGTCATCATGTTCGGATAAAGATCATTTCTTTCCAGAAACCATTCGAGCCTCGCCAGGACCATTCGTTCCATAACTTTGCCAACACAGCTGGCTAATGCAACTGGGCGGTATGAGGTAAGCTCATAAGGAGTCTTTCCAGGCTTCAAGAGAGCAACCAGGCGGCTGATCTTCCACTGCTGCGGAACAATACCGGAGACCCATGTGTCGTTGTAATAATTGAGCAGTGCAGTGCGACCAGCCCTGCCAAGGTGAGACAGAGACGAGTACGAGATCCCGTCAGGGCCAGGAGCAGATGAATGCCGACACGACGCAAGAGCAGCCTCTAATTCGGGCATCGTAAAGAGCAAGTCGTAGTGGTCACTTGAGGAAGGTGGCGCGAAAACTTCGGATTGGATAGAGGCTGGTTGAGTTGTGCCCACAATCATTTTGCAGAAGTCGTCCGCTACCTCTACATCATTGCGGCGTTGGTAAAGGGCCAGAGCACTGAAAGGGTACCTGTCTTGTGGGGGGAAACGTAGGCTCCTGACTACATGCCAAATACGTGACAGCGGCTTGCGAGGATCCAGTGATGAGCAGAACTTTCTCCAGCGCTTCCTTCCTAATTTCTCGAGATGGCGCTTTATGTGTCGTTGAGCTCGGCGACAAAGGGCGAGATCGTACGTGGATTTCGTCCTTCTATATTTCCTTTCAGCGCGCCGTCGGACTGCGCGCAACCTCTCGTATTCCACGTCGATAGGAGACCCCGATGAAGGTGCACATATGGTCCGCGTGGCCTCACCGAGGGCGGAGGTGATCAAGTCTTCTATTTGCGTTGGTGACTCGAGATTCGCACAGGAATTCTCCACGAATGTCTTAAAAGTGGGCCAGTCCGTGCACCGCACATGAGACGAAGTGGTAGGTGCGAACCACTTGACGCAGATATACGTTGGTATGTGATCACTGCCATGTGTTTCCACATCACTGAACCACCTAATAGAAGACTGTAGTCGTGAGGAAACAAACGTCAGGTCCAAGCAGCTACTATAGGACGCGCCACGCAGAAACGTAGGAGAGCCATCATTAATATTGACGAAATCCTGTGAGTGCATAAAGTCGGACAAGGCTTTGCCACGGTTATTCATTACTGTACTTCCCCATTGGGGGTGATGAGCATTGAAGTCGCCCACAATAATATGGGGAGCTGTGCAACTCTGGATTGCTGAGGACAGATACGAGAAATCAATGTGATCTCTGGGTGGAATGTAGCCGCCGAGGATCGAGAAGACCCGCCCTTTAAGTGTTAACGTCAAGCAAATGTAGTGGTTCGAGTTATGGTGCTGGAGGGCAAGGCGGTAGTGTGGAATATCTCGGCGTATGCACACTAATACCTTGCTGGTTTCATCAGCTTCTCGAGACCACAGCAGTACATATCCAGAAAGGCGGAAAGCAGAAGGCATGTTGGGCTCACATATAACAATCACAGGGAAGCGGTACTTCTGGACGCGCTGTCGGAAGTCACTTAGGCGACCACGCAGGCCTCGGGCATTCCACTGCATCACTACACTGCGACGTATGTGCATCGACACAGAGAAGGGGTTGTGTGGTAGCGCCATAATGAATCACTGCAATGCCGCCAAGAGCGGCTCAATTGCATCCAAAAACTGAACAACAACCCTTGCTGTTGGCGTATTGAGGCCTGAAAGCAGCGTACGCATGGAATGTAAAAGTTCTTTTAGAAGAACGTTCACCTGCTGGTCTTCCGGCTTGTCCTTAATGTCCACTGGACCGGCACGGATTGATGGACGCGTTGCTTCGACGACTTTTGAAGACAGAGCAGGCCATTCCACATCAGAGGAGGTGGATAATGTACCCGCATCTTTCTGAACCACCGTGGTAACATGGGCCGCTGCAGCAGGCGGCGTCTTATCATTCTGCAGCTCAATACGTTGAGGCAACGGAGCTGAGAGTTGCTGTGACGGCGCCTGAGACAGACAAGTGACGCGTGACTCTGGGCGTTGGTGTCGGGAACGACGTTTGCGGCGACGAATAGACGCGGCCGCTTCTTGGTGACTGGAGTGTTCTTTTACCATCTTCTTCAGGATAAGCCTCTCGTTCTTCATCCTTGGACAGTCTTTAGCCGTCGCCTCATGAGCGCCGAAGCAGTTGGTGCACTTGACTGTCTCCGTCTTGCAAGTGTCATGCTGGTGTGATCCGCCGCATCGACGGCAGGATATGTCGTTTCTGCATACAGCACTCACATGGCCAATCCTGTTGCATTTGCGGCATTGAACAGGCTTTGGAACATACAGACGGACAGGATGCCGCACATAGCCCACCTTGACGTGGGATGGGATGGAGTCGGCTTCAAAAACAACTTTAACACACTGTGATCGGCCGAAACGATGAATGTCGACTATCTTGGCCGTAGATTTGATCAGTGTCCGCAGGTCGCTGTCCGTTATTTCAGGGTCTACGTCTGTGATAACTCCAGCGGAAGTCCGTTTGCCGTGAGAGAGATAGGGGCGGACCGGCATACCGCCTAACACTCCAATTTCTTTCAGTTTGTCCACGGACGCCCGAGATTTCACATCTACCGTAAGGACATTCTTCCAAGCGTTGATTCTGACCTCTTGGACTTGTCCCGGAATCAGCTGGTCGAAGAATTGGGACAGCCGCTGTCTGTTGATGGTATTCAAATTAGCCGTCTCCGTTGTGGCTACGAAGGCCACAGAGAACCCGTCAGGTGCATCAACATTCTCTGCAGGCAACTCCCTCGCTGCTGATGTCCGGCGTAATGCGCCAAGTTTGTCAACAGTCTTTGTAGTCGACTCACCAGCTGTTGATGTCCGGCGCAACTTCCTTTTCAGGCGGCGCGATTCAACAGGCGTGAAGCTGCTACTGTCGGAATCCATCTCAGTCACCGTGGAGTCATCGGCCGAATCTGGAAGCTCCACGTCGGTGACGGTCGTAGCACAGAGGGCACCAACCGGCCGAGCAGCAGCTGGGTCAACTGCGTCGACGGGAAGCTGCACGGGACGTGTGGCCGCCATCCCGAAGGACGACGCGAGCACTGTGTACACACAATATTAAAAAGCTACAGAAAAGTGGAACAGCCGAAAACACAGATGCTCTCTACCGTCACTTCTTCTTCCAGAAAAGCAGAGAATTTTGCCGGTTCGTATATAACCGCTGGCATGCTACTCTGTATAGGTATGGGGAATGTGATTAAAAGATTCTAGAGGAGAGTGGGAGAAAGAGAGGATAAAGATAAATATGGAATGTCCGAGTGGACCTGATACTAATATTTACAGGTGACATGGCGGGTAAATTTAGGCGTTTGTATATGAAGTGTGCAATCGTGAAAGCGTTCCTATTAGGCCAATTTCTGACAGGTATTTGAATAAATCCAAAACCCGTCGCTGTTTTGAAGGGCCGGACATTGGACCTAAGATGCTCGGTAACGTTAACGGTTCGTGGCAAATCATGTCCATTTGTTGCACAAAAAATTGTCTCTCGTCGTGGTACGTGGGGCATTCTAATAATATGTGCTCCATTGTCTCTAAGTTGCGACAGTTATCGCACTATGGGTTAATGGTAAGCCCTATGCGGTACACATAATTGTTCATGTATGCCACGTTCAGTCGAAGACGATGGTACAATGTCTCTAAGTGTCGAGGAAGTGGTCGGGGAATTTTCGGTCTCATTTCGGGGTCAATGTAACGCAGGAAGTTATCTTGGTGAAGCGGCAGATTCCAGAAGCGGTCTTTTTCTTGATAGGCATATTTTTTGCCATGTTTCATGCTTCGGCTTTTGTAAAAAATGTTTTTTTTGAACTTGTGGTATTAAAGTACATTTCTGGCAGCTTCATCCGCTCTTTCAATTCCCGAAATGCCGGCATGCCCAGGTATCTACTGGAACTTTATGCAATGCCCGGCAATCTTAACCCTGTGGTGAAGATAAGCAATGTCTAATGCTGCAGGTTGATTATTGCAACGCTTGTGCCGGTTCCACATACTTTGTAGGGCTGCTTTTGAATCCGTGAAAATCACCCATGTCTTTGGCGGCTGCTGTCGAAGTACATACACAAGGGCCTCCTTAATGCTGTATAGCTCCGCTGAAGTAGATGATGTCGCTCGCTCAAGACGAAACGAGAATCGTTGCCCTGTAGAGGGAACAAAAAGCCCGCACGATGAGCAATGTCGAGTTGTAGAGCTATCTGTGAAAATGTGCGTTGCGGCTGTGTATTCTTTGTGCATATATGGTGTTCGGTGTTGTGTTTGTTGGGCGAACCTTGCCGCAATCTCGTAGCGCCAGCAGCTAAAAGCCTTGGTGCCAAAACACGGTTGTTCCTTTGCCTTTCACGGACTTCTAGGATTGGAAATCACGGCTGTATACCTTGTTTACGTTTCTAACCAACTCCATTTCTCAGCATTTGTTGTTCCTTACAACAATAGATACAGTGAAATACATTACTTTTTTCTTTTGCGCGTTTCTATTCGGTTGGCACGTTCGCACTCTCCCTTCTTTCGGGCAAACAGACATCGGGACCGGGACGACGTTGGCAACGGCTAGCGTGTTGTTCTCATTTCCTGCGTTTACTACCGCACAATCTGCTTCCAATTCGCGCAGGGCAGCGGCAATCGCGCATTTCTTTCGCTTCGTCTGGTCTCGCTCCTTTGCGTTTCCTTGTCTGCAACATCCTCCACGACTCGGCACAGAGATTGTTGTCTGTCTTGTTTTAGCTCGGAATCTTTTCATTTGTCGAATCAGGCAAACCAATCAACCGGCGCAGCAGCCCTATTTCGCGTCTTCACCGAAGTGGTGCGCTTGAGCTGCGGGTGATGTGCGACGACAAGTTTCGTCATCCCCTCCTGTCGCGTTCGAGAGGCAGCGGTGCTGCGAACGGGCGGCGTGTAGCCATTTCAACGGCGGGTGTATGTCTGTAGCCAACGACCAAATACTGTGCATTGCTTGTTGTTGTCCCACATGCTGCTTTCCGTTGGTATTGACGCGCGCCGCTCTGAAATATTGACACTTTCCCGGTATCCGCAAGCGCTCCTGCAGTGATAACCACTTCCACGCCCACTGGCTAACTGCCACGGGATCGTTAAGAGGCGATCGGCCTCGAGAAAAATCGCACGTCTTCAGCCTGCATCGTCACGACGATCGTGACCATTAGTCACCAACATCAGCATCACGTTTTAGAGCAACGCTGATTAGTTGTCTCAGAAGCATTCAGTGAAATTAATTTCATGTGTCATTGCTTTCATGATATCGCGTCTTTCTCTGTCTCTGTACTCGAAGAGAACGTGTCTGTTTTTAAATATTGGTTGACCGGCATTCTAGTCTGGCATACAGAACAAGACGGCGAGTGAGATTGATGGAAGCATTGTTTGTTAACGAGCAAGACCAAGCGTGTCTAACCAAACTATCCATAGTTTTATCGCAGGCTCATATGCGACGTGCGTTCTTGAGGGAACTTGATGCCTCGTTCACTTCTACATAATAGGTTGCATACGGTGTACACGTAGCAAATATTGCCACTATTGTAACATTTTTCGTACCTTGTCTTAGAAAGCGTTTGTATGATCATTCGTTTTCCATATAAGCTGTCAGTTGTGCAGCGTTCCTACCGTGTGGTCGCCACGTGTTACGTTCAGCTCTTCTACAGTTAGTTACAACGAATATGCGTTTCAATTCCTTTTGAAGTGAGGGCCTTAGTCACGACGCAGGAATTTTAGTCTCTAGAAACGTCCTACTACTAGAGGGAGAGATAAAAAAAGATAGATAAAGAGAAAGGAAAGACAAGCACGGTAAACAGATAGAATCTCAGGTATGCTATACTTCTATAAAGGAAAAGCAAAAAAAAAGAAAGAAAAGAAAAGGAAAGGCAAAATAAATGGGATTTTAAAAAATGCGAAAGAAGGGAACTGTCTTAGATTAGCTCTGTGAGTGCTCTCAGTGCCACGCAGCTTCAGAGTGTCAGAGGCACGCAGACCTAAAATGCCGTGCAGAGTCCAATGTCACACAGTCACAGTTCATCGCAGTAGTAAAGAGAACTGAAAAAAAAAACAGGAAAGTGGGCTGGGAAAGGTTTCTTTTTAGCAGCGGAAAGAAGTTACATTTAATATAATTTTTGTTGCTTTCCTACTACCATTCGATTCTCGGCACATCTCACACAGGGGGTTTACGACGTTTCTTGAGAAACAACGACGACGCAGACAATAACGCCAACTTTATTGCCATAACAGATATGCAGTCGTCATCAGGCCTACCTAAGCCGACAATGCCTTGTGGAACATGGCCCTGCAGTCTTGATCAGACAGCGCACACAGATAAAAGAACATTCAGATATGAAAGAAAAATGACACTGGTACATCAAAGTGCGTGCGAAATTACATTTGGCTGCGAAAATCTGATAAAACATATATACAGAGAGTTGAGGCATACCATTCGAATCTTTAATAATAATAATAATAATAATAATAATAATAATAATAATAATAATAATAATAATAATAATAATAATAATAATAATAATAATAATAGATGCTGGTTGTCGTGCAAAGAGCTAGGTGAGCAAACTTATGCCATCGGTTGTCACTTTTGAAGCGCCATCTTCCTTTGCTTTGTTTGATAATTCGTGGCCACTCTTCGAGTCTTTGTCGGTCTTTCATGTCATGCCTAGCATTGTTTTTCCTGTTAATGCGGGAAAAAGATTTGCGGCAGAGGTCTCCTACCAATTTCTAGCGGCAAATCTACAAACGAGTTTGCATCACTGCCGGCGCGCTTACATATAGCCCGAGTGCAAGAGTTTGAGTTTGAAGAATTACGCACGTAATTGCTGAAATTGCTCTGTATCTAGAGACTGCCAATCCGTACACTCGAGCCGTAAATATAACGTTACCGTGATTTATACTTTTCTTATTTTAAAGATTTGGTGCAGCTAAAAAAAAAAATAAGCACCCTATATATGGCTCATGCCGGTGTTCTTTGCTGCCTACCGCCGTGGTAGGCGTAGATGCACTGCAGAGCGTCGCAAAACCACGCGATATTGTGCGTGATATTTAGAACATAGGTTTTCCACGGGATGCCTGTTCTCTCTGCACAACAGCACAGTCTCAAAACAGCGCTGGTTCTTCGAATAAAACAGAAAATAATATCTCGCCGAAGGAGCAGCGGCCGCTCGATGGGACTTCTTCTTCATCGAGCCCTTACTCGGTGTTTTCATATCCGGAAGCCCAAGTTTTGCGCCATCCTGTACGAATAAACCCGGCATAGAGAGAACCGCATACATGCATCTTTGCCCTGCGACATATGGAGTGCGATAGACCAATGCGCGAAATATTGGTTAGGACACCGACGGTTCTAGTTGCATTTCCACCAAACACTGCACACATCGTTGTTACATTGCCAAGTTGTCGATTCCCGCCTGCCATATTTTATTCTACAGAACTTGGAATGAAGAGCTGCGTTCGGCTAAAGGAGTCCTCCAATGAGTTGGAATGTTTAATTGTTTTAACTGTTCTTAACCTCGTGTGACCACAGGTGCAACAGGAGTGTAAGGTAAATAGGCCGGTTTATGCAGCATTTCCTAATTGTAAGACTTTTGAGGGCAAGCAAAAAGTTCCTTCTACCGGGGGAGTCTCTAGGAGTTATTGTTGCCAAATGGCCGCCCGAAAGCCATCCCCACACAACCTAAGTAAACATTACTACAGGCACACTATCAGGGGCATTAGAGAGTGCATAGGGACATATATTGACGCAGAGACATGTAAAAATCGCCGATAGTACCGCCAACTGTCGGTGGCCTCCCCAGCAGCCATAGAAAAAAGAATGATATAATTAAATATGATAGATATATTAGATATTTTAATACATTTGAGTTACTATACTATGACGCTAACTCACTTTTTGCTCAGAGGTAGCGCAAGCTTCTGTAGACTGCGTTGTCGCATGACGATCATTTAATAAAAACCTAGTTGGCGAGATAACAATTTCTCTGCCATGATCTTTAACTTGCGGAAGCATTAAAACATGAAATAGTTATACATCTGCGTTCTGACAAATAAAATATGCGCAGTGATCTTCATGCCCGGTTCTGTGCTGCCAACAGCTAAAACGCTGGACTTAAATGAATTTCGGAGCACTCCTTTAAGCCTCTGACAAACAAGCAACCTTGAACGAATATTGCACTCTCGCAAAGCCAACGTGTTGTATATCTCTTCATCTAAAGTATTCACTGTGTGAGTTGCAGGGTTCCAGCTTACAACACATCGTACAGACCTTTTCTTTTTTCCTACGATACTTAAGAGGCCTCGGAAATGGTTTATCAGTTCGATAAAACTGCATTCGAGCTTGGGCAGTCAATCAGTAGCTCGAACAAAGGCTGACCGAATCATCTGGGACAAGGGCCCCTAAAACTTTCATGCGAGTAATACGTACGCCTGTGCAATAATGAGGATAAGCCTAGTCTCCGAATATTGGAAGTATTAATCTGCAAAGTTTGTTATCGTTGCAGTCAGGCCCACGTATGCCGTTAACGTCAGCTTGTACTAAATCTCTGCGCAATTAATAGGGGAGATTTGAAAGATGGTAGACCATTCAGCGTCGTAGCTGGTTGCCGACACGACTTGGTCGCGAGGCATTGTACGCGAGGAACTGAGCGCAATCAAGGGCGGGATGGCTTCCCATTTGCTCCCGTTCGTCAGCAATATTATGCGCTATTCGCCGGCATCGTTCGGCAACTAAACGAGGCAGTCATCGAGTATACCTGGTACGATGCGACAGCGACAAATACATGTGAGTGTTCAAAATTAATAATGAATCCTATAATATTGGTTCAGCATTTGCCAGTGCTGCACGTACTTATGAATTCTTTTGGGTGATTTTTTTAGTTTTTGTTGCTGTTGCTTCTTTTTGATGTATGTCAGAGATTCAATGCTTATGAGACGCGCACTTTGTGTACTGCCCCTTAATGTATGCCTACCCTGAGGCCTATAAGATATTTTAAACAAACAAACAAATAAATAAATAAATAAATAAATAAATAAATAAATAAATAAATAAATAAATAAATAAATTGAAGCTAATCTAACTAATTCCACGATGACATAGCTACGCAAAATCTCTTTGCACAGGCGGTTTCTGCACTTTGAAGGGCACAACTTTTGCAAACAGTCACAAAAAAGCCTAATTAATAAAGCATAACTGCGAGTCGGCCTAGTTGGAACAGATTCATCTTAAAACTTTTTGTGCGCAAACAAACAGGGACGAAGAATACGTCCTTGTGGACGTAACACAAGGACGAAGGGACGTCCTTGTGTTGCCCCTATTCTTCGTCCCTGTTTGGTTGCGCAGAAAAAGCTTTAAGATCAGTATTAAAACTATCTAAGCTCCTTGATTACATATTTTGCGATCACTATTACGATATATATATATATATATATATATATATATATATATATATATATATATATATATTTAGAATGAATAAAGGGAAAATTAGACGTCCACCCGTTCGTAGCAATTGCTATAAAGGAAACCGATACTGGTCCCTTGAAAGAAAAGCCTCATAGTTGAAGAAAAATTCGTCGTGGTCCGGGACTCGAACCCCGGACCACCGCCTTTCCGGGCAGCCGCTCTACCATCTGAGCTAACCAGGCGGCTAGCAGATGGCAGGGCGAAGTCGAATTTGTCTACAACACGAAGCAAACGCAAGAGTTTGACGTAGTAGTTTGTAGCAATTGCCTTTGTAGCAGTTGCTACGAACGGGTGGATTACTAATTTTCCCTTTATTCATTACTTCTCTCCACCTTGCGGGTTTCCGCAGAACTACTACGTCAATGACAGGCAGCTAAAGACGCCAGGGTTCTGCGGTTTTCTGTGGAATTCTCTGGTTTTAGGTTCACAACCACGATTTGATTTTGAAGCACGCCGTAGTACGGGATTGCGGATTAATTTTGACGACCAGGGGATTTTTAACTTCCTCCCAATGCATGGCACACGAGCGTTCTTCGTACTTCGCCTCCATCGAAATGCAGCGGGTGCTGCCGGGATTTGATCCCGTGACATTGTGCTTAGCAGCGCAACACTATAACCACTAAGCCACCGCTTCAGAGGCGCCACGCTGCGTGGCGCCATCTGTTGAGATGACGCAAAGCCCGCGCCGCGGAACTCGCGGGCCACTGGCGTTCAGCGCTCAGCACCAAAAGATGACAGCTGAGTGTGCAGTGCCCTGTATCTGCCTTTTGAACGTAGGTATTGGAAATGACAAATAAAACTTCAGGGTACTAGAAGTTACAGCTTGAGTGATATTGTGAACAAACATAATGAAGTAC
The DNA here is from genome assembly GCF_038994185.2 of Dermacentor albipictus. Lineage (NCBI taxonomy): Eukaryota > Metazoa > Arthropoda > Arachnida > Ixodida > Ixodidae > Dermacentor > Dermacentor albipictus. Next base: position 46,156,941 of record NC_091823.1, on the reverse strand, counting down.
TCGGAAGCAATAATTTTTTAGCTTGTTTAGGAAGTAACTAGCCTACGCAAGGTGGTCCTGTAGAAAGGATTGGGGGCCAAAGACGCAAACAGTTGTTTTTGCCCGGGCGATCTCGTTTTGTTCTCGCAAACTTGCCAGGATGTTCTCGTTCGAGTGCCCGGATAACAGCTCTGGCTTTTGGCTCAAAGTCAGTTGAAGCTCGCCGACAATGGGAGCTAAAGGTATTTCGTGCTTAATACAGTCACCCTCAAAAACCAGAATAATATGGCGCATAGACGTCATCGTGCCCGCGATGCTTGGGTCACTAGTACGGTGAGAAGCTATGTCTGCGACGTCCCGACAAGTTATATATTGTCACGTAGTAGTAGTGACGGTAACATTTATTGGGCGAACTTGTGCCTACAAAAGTAAGTTACACTCAAAGCACAGCAATAGCGGCGAACACGGTCGGCGGTCGTCGAAATCTAATGTGCCGGGCAAGAGCGCCGGCTTTTATACACGAGTTATTGAAGGTTCGAGTGTAATCGGTGGTGCCCGCATGTCTTCCCGATAGTTCCACACAATTCGTGTCGCACAAGCAATCAGAACACACAACATTCGATGACGACAGAACCATCGACAAGTCCACGTGTCAATATAGACAATTTACAGCCCCATATCTATGGGCGCAGCCATATGTCGTCACATGACAGCACCCGCCAGTGAAAGCCCTCTGGTCGACATTTGTTTGCTCATTTACAATGGCCCCGGCGGCTGCAGGAACGGATCAGACAGCCCCCATTTCGGCTCCGACGCTGCGCAGTGAGTCGGTAGACGACATAAAACTTTTATTAAAGCTGCAGAGGCTGTGTAAATACATTTTTCCTTAATCCGTTTAATCTGCGCTGCATTTACCAACTCTTATGTCTCCCTTAATGGAATGGCCAACAGCCCGACGTGCGATGCATGCAACTGGGAAGAGACGCTCGCACACATTATCTGTATCTGCCTGCCTTATAGTGCAGAAAGGCAAGTGATGTGCAATATGGGGGGGGGGGGGGGTGCAAATGGGACAATTGTTCACTATAAGAACTAAATGCTCTAGGCCAGTGCTCCCAAAGAACATCCGCGCAGAAGGCCTTATTCGCCTCACTAAGATTTCTACGGTGTATACGGGTCTTCACGATAGTCTTTATAGAACGCCGCCCATCTACCGCTCTATAGCGTACGCAGTTTGTTTGTGCTCGTCTCTCTCTTTGTCCCCTTTCCGTTCTCTTTCTCTTTTTAACCCCCTACTCCTACCCCTTGTGCAGGATGGTCAACCGGAATCACCCCTGGTTAACCTCACTGTCTTTCTATGCATCCTTTCTCTCTCTCTCTCTCGCATGATTTGCGCGATCAGAATTTTTCATAATCAGCAAGTGCGCGAGAATTTTCGTCGCGAATCTCTTGATTGCGTTGGAACTTGAGAGGTAACAGAACACCTATAGCAAGAAAGGCGTTGAAATCTGGATAACCTTAGTTGCGAGATTGCAACGTGGTTTGTTATGTAATTGCTTATGTAGTTATTTTGTGGGAGCTTTCGACACAGATAATTTATTATTGTTGAATGGTCGCGCAAATAAAGTGCGCCTCTTAGAGAAACTGAGTTGAACGGACGGAATCAGAGTATATCTGCGAAAGGTGATAAGAAAAGTGCACACAGGCTGTGTGCCTTACGCCTGTGTGCACGAGCTGTGCACTATAGCGCACAGCTCGTGTAGTACATATACGTGTAACCCAAGAGCAAAAGAAACAGACCATGCCCCCTCCTCTCCTAGTAACATATTGACCACAGTTGTCTAATCAGGTGCTGAATTCACAAACCTTTTCGTTCGTAGTGCTCTCTGCCATTTACCGACCGCTTTCGCTATCAATAAGTCCAGCATCGAGACAGGCTAGAATTTTCTCCTATGAACAATTAATTATAGCCTAAGAGCTTCCATTGAATATGGACTGAGAACTGCATGTTACACTTTCGACATATAATGGTACAGGTCGTGGTACCTTATGTTTATGCTGTTCCCAGATTGCCTGAATGTGGGCTAAGAACTGCATGTTACACTTTCGACATGTAATGGTACAAGTCATGGTATCTTATGTTTATGCTGTTGCCACATTGCCAGAATGTGGGCTGAGAACTTCATGTTACACTTTCGACATATAATGGTATGGTCATGGTATCTTATGTTTATGCTGTTGCGACATTGCCTGAATGTGGGCTGAGAACTGCATGTTACACTTTGGAATGTAATGGTACAGGTCATGGTATTTTATGTTTATGCTGTTCCACATTGCCTGAATAATATCCTTAAGTATAGAAGTGATAACGATAACTTTGCTGCCTCAAGTGACTCAAAAACGGAGTTCGAAACTGGAGTAAGGCTGGAGAAGGAGGAGGTGGAGGAGGAAGGGAGCTCATGATAAAACTTCAGCACGCAAAATTGCATATCCCAAAAGCAGCAAAAAATTGTTCTTGAATAGCGCCGCTTACCAATTATTTTTTTTAAATTTATTTTTGCTCTTACATCGGAGTGCCAGGACTGTGACACACACAGGGAAGATATGGACATGGATGTATACTATAACTCAGCAGCACTCGCAATCCATTATAGTAGACTAATAAATCAATAAATATATAACCAGTTACTTATCGTATATCAATGCCTAATTATCTAAGCAACAACTATGAATAATTCTGATAACTTCGTATCATTAGTAAGTGTTATCCGTCCCCTTACGAATGATTCGTAAGTGTTATCCGTAACCTTTTCGTGCCATCCACTGACGCGCTGTAAAAGCCGGGGTGAGTCCACTCGCTTCTGACTCCCTTTTCGAGTGTTCACATATTCCGCTACAGCCGGCTTTGCTGTGCACTCACGTTTTACAACAGAAACGTATTACGAATGTGAGTGAAGTTCGATGTACGGGTTTCCGCGAAAGGCGGAGACGCCCTTTACTTCGTTCAGTGGTGCAACGCAGCACTGCGCAATACAATTGCGCTCATATGCGCCCGCGCATGCCTATGCGCAAGAAAAAAAAAAAGAACTTAAGAGCATTGAGCACCAAGCGACAAGCGCTGCTCCCTAGATTCATGTTTACTTAAGGCCGCTGGTTCTCTAATCTGCTTTTGCCACGTGCCTCTGTGTCGAGGAAGGAGGTTTGCGAGTGCCTCCGCTCTTTTCCGAAAATATTATGTAGAGAATGGAAAGGGAGCAAAGAAAATAGATTCCCGAGTCTCTTCTAACCTGGAGTAGAACGTAGAAGGGTCCAAATTCAGCGTCACTGAATTGAACAAGTTGCGTTAGGATCGCTTTTGTATTTGACGCTTTCTGGCCGTGCCTCCGAGATAGAGCGAAGCGAAGTTCAAGGAAGGCCCATCTTTTTCAATGAATACACGTGGGTAAGAAGAGGTCTTGGATGTTTTGCAAGCAACAGCGGCGACAGTGCTCTGATTTACAATTCTAGACGAGGTGAACCAGCCTCCAAAGCCTGCTGCCTTTCGGAGATATCCATTGCCCAACTGGCTGCAACCCCGAAGCCGCATCAAAATATCCATTAACTTTAGCCTAAAGCGTTAGCTATGTACCCCGGTGTACATTTCACGGACAGTGCATGTTTAAACGGAGGAAATCTCGCTCGTTGCCTTCTGAACGGATCAAGATCTTCAAAGACGGTCTCTATATGCAAACAGCCGTATTGCAATTGTCGAAAGGGTGTGTCTTTGCGGTGGGTCACGCTGAAAAGATATAAGCCCGAAAGCCCAATAGCCCGAAACGAGCGAACGAACTAACGAAACAACGAACGAAGGAACGAATGAACAAACGAAGGAATCAGCGAGTGAGTGAAGGAACCAGCGAGTGAGCGAATAAACAAACAAACAAACAAAGGAACGTTATCCCTGCCTCGTGCTCCACAGCGCTCACGCGCGACACCCCCCTTCCCCATTAGCGCTCCCCTCTCTCGGTTGTGTGAGAACTGGGGCCGCTTTCCTCGGCGCCTTTGTATCGCAAGCGCGACCATTGACTGCCGCCAACCACGAAAACGAATGAAAGGGGCAATGAAAGCTATTCGCTTTAGAATTGTGCAGAAACCACCGACTGTAATTGTTAAGGTAAGCGAGTGGACCAAACGAATGAACGAACGAGCGAGCGAACCAACTAACACTTCGTGTATGGCTCGTTCCCAGATAGGGTGAAAGAGTACAAGCGAAATGAATGCTCTGATAGACGTCACTTCGAACTCATCCCTTCGAACCTGTGCGAAGAAATTCTTAATGAAGTCTTTGTAATCAATTTCTCTGCAATTTTGACCTCCTCACAGCCGGGTGCGCAGTACTGTGACTACTTTACAATGTATGCTACTATTCTTGACCCAATTGACGTAGAAGATATAATCAGCACGTTAAAAGTTTCTTCATCCCCTGATTGCGATTCAGTTAATCATGAGGGTTTAAGGAGTACCATTTGCTATTCCTTCATTTTGCTGACACGAATATTCTATCTGTTACTGAACAAGGATACTCTCGATGGCGATTGGATGATGGGAAAAATGATTCCACTACCTAAAGAGGGTAACAAACACTCGGCACGTGATTATCGACCTATATCATTCGCAAGTATCCAATACGAGCAAATGAAACATACTCTGTTTTAATATTTGGTGGAGTTTGTTTATATATTTATATAGTAGTTTGTCTATGTTTTTCGAACTTGCAAATTCTTTAAAATTCTTTTAACAAAATTCAGGCCTTAGATCGAAATTCCGCTTCCAACAGTCACTAGAATTTAACTTTTTCTCTCAAGTGCAATAAATTTCGTTAAAATTGGTCTAGGGTTATCTCAGAAAAGAGCTTTCGCGTTTTACATGTGCTTAAATAGGCCGCATCAGAGTTGGGCCCGAGTTAAAGGTTCCTCTTAATAAACACGATCAGGCCGTAGTGCCCTGAGACGCTTTTCTCAAAAAATGATGTCATTAATTAAGAAAGGAGGTTTACAGAATGCTAGAAGTTTTCTGTCATGAACATCGATTGCGCTGTTCCACTTGATTTGCCGTGATGTCGATGTACAGAATGTCAAAATGAAATTTCGACTGACTTCTATCTATTGATCAAAACTTTCGCTCGAAACTTTACTAGATACACTAAATGTGGCTCTAATATGGCATAATCTGGCATAAGAAGACAACGACAATAACGTAAAATCAGTTCTCTGGAGCCACTTGCATTTTGAACAACGTTTACTAATGGCTATATTGCCCGCGCGAATTTCTATTTTATTCCATGTTTCTGCTACCTCTTTTTTTAACGTTTCTTTTCGTATTCTCTAAGTACAGGCTTTACATTCGGGCGAACATGAGTAGCCGTCAGGCCGTCACCACTACACGGTGGTTAAATCTCCTTTCAAAATTTTCTTCTATAATAAAATAAGGACTCATTAATATGCTCTCCACAGATACAGTAAACAGCAGTGCAAGATTACGTGTCCCTTGGAATACCACTTCAGCCGCAACGTGCAAACGTGCTTCAAACGATCGCAAGAAATCGGGTCCCTGCGCTTGCCCCTATTTCCTGCGCATGGGCTCCCTATGGAGAAAGACACATTCCGCCGTGTTCAAAAGGATTGGATATCCCTCTGTATTGCTGCCCGAGTCTCTCCACGCCATTTATGGAGCGTATGCGTTTCGAACGCAAGGGTGCCGTAGCCGAGCTATCGCGAACTTTCGGAGAAAAAGAAAATGCGCACTTGTAACCCTGACGAGCACGTGTTTGAGTCCAACGTAATATACCTGCTATGGCTGAGCCCGCTCTCTCAAACGGGGCCACTCCTACTAGGATTGACAAGATTCTGGTCGAGCTATGGCTCGCCGAACGCCGAACGGGACAGATAAATTTACCTCTGGTTGCGTCGTGCACGCGACGCGTTTGTGCACGCGACACCTGCGTGATAAAGTAATGACTTCTTTCCTCTACAGAACGACAACAAAGTAAGGCGTGCGGCCAACACGGCCGCAAAGATATAAGCGATAATGCTATAGCATCGCTTGGTTATGCAGGTGACGCCCTC